>NC_086379.1:33360593-33968078 GCF_036588685.1 Mytilus trossulus | reverse complement strand
CCCATGGGTCTAGGATCTTTGGTTATATAGTAAAAGCTGATTTTGTCTTTCCAGAAACCTAAAACAGGGGTTATGCCCCTTAAAAAATGGTCAAATCTCTTTGGTCAAAATGTAACAAAGTTGCGCCATAATGACCCAAACATTTTCCACTATTTAAAACTTCTGTAAGTGCTAAGGTTACTGAGTTGTATTGATAACAAGGTGTTAGGGCAAAGGTCAAGGTCAACATACAAATTTGACCTTGAGGTATTTTTCAAAGATACATGAATTGATGATGAATGGTGAAGATCCTAGGTGTCTACGACTTACGGTTTCTGAGTTTTGGTGGTCAACCGACACCGGTTAATTTTCATAGGGGCATAACCCTACCAATGAGTCGTTGAATCTTTTCGATCCAAATGTAACGAAGAACCGGGGTCTGGTCCTGAACAAATTTCACCCTTCGCTTTTTTTCTATCTATTACGGTTACGGTGTTGGAACGATAACAAGGTTTTTTGGTTTCGGAGGGATAACTCCGAACCGACAAAATATTTCGACTAACAGGGTGAGTTCCGGATAGGTATTCATGACACCGATACAAAGTGAGAACATGAAAGCGACACGTCTTACGGTTTAGGCTGCTAACTTCGTCAAAGTTTGGCGGAAAAAGAATAATAATAATAAACAGAAGAAATACAGTAAGGTCTTTCCCTTTTGTAAAAGGAAAGACCTTAATAAACAGAAGAAATACAGTAAGGTCTTTCCTTATAGAAAAAGGAAAGACCTTAATAAACTGTCAATTGTTCTTGAACAATTGAGAGGTCTTTCCTTTTGTAATGTAAAATACATGTTCAAATAGACGTAGAATGTATTGAAAAGCTTTAAAACACACTGAAAAACCTTTAAATAAGGTTAAAAACACCAAATTCGCTATATGGGACATGACCTTGACCTTTGACCTTTTGACCTTTGTCAAGGTCATTAGTCCCCAATGTCATTGCCGAAGACCCCATGGGTCTAGGACCTTTGGTTATATAGTAAAAGATGATTTTGTCTTTCCAGAAACCTAAAACAGGTGTTATGCCCCTTAAAAAAAGGTCAAATCTCTTCGGTCAAAATGTAACAAAGTTGTGCCGTAATGACCCAAACATTTTCCACTATTTAAAACTTCTGTAAGTATAATGGTTTTTGAGTTGTTCTGATAACAAGGTGTTAGGTCAAAGGTCAAGGTCAACATACACATTTGACCTTGAGGTATTTTTGAAAGTCTCATGAATTGTTGATGAATGGTGAAGATCCTAGGTCTCTACGATTTACGGTTTCTGAGTTTTGGTGGTCCACCGACACCGGTTAATTTTCAAAGGGGCATAACCCTACCAATGAGTCGTTGAATCTTTTCGAATCAAATGTAACGAAGAACCGGGGTCTGGTCCTGAACAAATTTCACCCTTCGTTTTTTTTCTATCTATTACGGTTACGGTGTTGGAACGATAACAAGGTTTTTTGGTTTCGGAGGGATTACTCCGAACCGACAAAATATTTCGACTAACAGGGTGAGTTCCGGATAGGTATTCATGACACCGATACAAAGTGAGAACATGAAAGCGACACGTCTTACGGTTTAGGCTGCTAACTTCGTCAAAGTTTGGCGGAAAAAGAATAATAATAAACAGAAGAAATACAGTAAGGTCTTTCCTTATAGAAAAAGGAAAGACCTTAATAATAATAATAAACAGAAGAAATACAGTAAGGTCTTTCCCTTTTGTAAAAGGAAAGACCTTAATAATAATAATAATAATTAAACTGTCAATTGTTCTTGAACAATTGAGAGGTCTTTCCTTTTTTAATGTAAAATACATGTTCCAACAGACGTAAAATGTATTGAAAAGGTCAAGGTCAACCTTAAAAAGCTCAAAAACACACTAAAAGTCCTTTAAATAAGGTTAAAAACACTAAATTCGCTATCAAGGACATGACCTTGACCTTTGACCTTTTGACTTTTGTCAAGGTCATTGGTCCCCAAAGCCATTACTGAAGACCTTAAGGGTCTAGGACCTTTGGTTATATAGTAAAAGCTGATTTTGTCTTTTCAAAAACCTAAAACAGGGGTTATGCCCCTTATAGAAAGGTCAAATCTCTTTGGTCAAAATGTAACAAAGTTGCGCCATAATGACCCAAACATTTTCCACCATTTAAAACTTCTGTAAGTATAATGGTTTCTGAGATTATCCCATAACAAGGTGTTAGGTCAAAGGTCAAGGTCAACAAACAAATTTGACCTTGAGGTATTTTTTAAAGATACATGAAATTATGATGATTGGTGAAGATCCTATGTGTCTACGACTTACGGTTTCTGAGTTTTGGTGGCCAACCGACACCGGTTAATTTTCATAGGGGCATAACCCTACCAATGAGTCGTTGAATCTTTTCGATCCAAATGTAACGCAGAACCGGAGTCTGGTCCTGAACAAATTTCACCCTTCATTTTTTTTCTACCTATTACGGTTACGGTGTTGGAACGATAACAAGGTTTTTGGGTTTCGGAGGGATTACTCCGAACCGACAAAATATTTCGACTCACAGGGTGAGTTCCAGATAGGTATTCATGACACCGATACAAAGTGTGAACATGAAAGCGACACGTCTTACGGTTACGGAGGGAAATTTTGTCAAAGTTTGGCGGAACAAGAAGAATAATAATAATCAGAAGAAATACAGTAAGGTCTTTCCCTTTAGTAAAAGGAAAGACCTTAATAATAATTAAACTGTCAATTGTTCTTGAACAATTGAGAGGTCTTTCCTTTTGTAATGTAAAATACATGTTCCAACAGACGTAGAATGTATTGAAAAGGTCAAGGTCAACCATAAAAAGCTCGAAAACACACTAAAAATCCTTTATATAAGGTTAAAAACACTAAATTCGCACTCTGGGACATGACCTTGACCTTTGACCTTTTGACCTTTGGCAAGGTCATTAGTCCTCAATGCCATTACTGAAGACCCCATGGGTCTAGGATCTTTGGTTATATAGAAAAAGCTGATTTTGTGTTTTCAGAAACCTAAAACAGGCTTTATGCCCCTTAAAAAAAGGTCAAATCTCTTCGGTCAAAATGTAACAAAGTTGCGCGGTAATGACCCAAACATTTTCCAATATTTAAAACTTCTGTAAGTATAATGGTTGCTGAGAATATTCCATAACAAGGTGTTAGGTCAAAGGTCAAGGTCAACATACACATTTGACCTTGAAATATTTTTCGAAGATACATGAATTGATGATGAATGGTGAAGATCCTAGGTCTCTACGACTTACGGTTTCTGAGTTTTGGTGGTCCACCGACACCGGTTAATTTTCATAGGGGCATAACCCTACCAATGAGTCGTTGAATCTTTTCGATTCAAATGTAACGAAGAACCGGGGTCTGGTCCTGAACAAATTTCATCCTTTGGTTTTTTTCCACCTATTATGGTTACGGTGTTGGAACGATAACAAGGTTTTTTGGTTTCGGAGGGATTTCTCCGAACCGACAAAATATTTCGACTAACAGGGTGAGTTCCAGATAGGTATTCATGACACCGATACAAAGTGTGAACATGAAAGCGACACGTCTTACGGTTAACGCGGCTAAATTTGTCAAAGTTTGGCGGAAAAAGAATAATAATAATAATTAAACTGTCAATTGTTCTTGAACAATTGAGAGGTCTTTCCTTTTTTAATGTAAAATACATGTTCCAACAGACGTAGAATGTATTGAAAAGGTCAAGGTCAACCTTAAAAAGCTCGAAAACACACTAAAAATCCTTTAAATAAGGTTAAAAACACTAAATTCGCTATCTGGGACATGACCTTGACCTTTGACCTTTTGACCTTTGTCAAGGTCATTAGTCCCCAATGCCATTACTGAAGACCTTAAGGGTCTAGGACCTTTGGTTATATAGTAAAAGCTGATTTTGTCTTTTCAAAAACCTAAAACAGGGGTTATGCCCCTTATAGAAAGGTCAAATCTCTTTGGTCAAAATGTAACAAAGTTGCGCCATAATGACCCAAACATTTTCCACAATTTAAAACTTCTGTAAGTATAATGGTTTCTGAGATTATCCCATAACAAGGTGTTAGGTCAAAGGTCAAGGTCAACATACAAATTTGACCTTGAGGTATTTTTCAAAGATATATAAATTGATGATGATTGGTGAAGATCCTAGGTGTCTACAACTTACGGTTTCTGAGTTTTGGTGGTCAACCGACACCGGTTAATTTTCATAGGGGCATAACCCTACCAATGAGTCGTTGAATCTTTTCGATCCAAATGTAACGAAGAACCAGGGTCTGGTCCTGAACAAATTTCACCCTTTGTTTTTTTTCTACCTATTACGGTTACGGTGTTGGAACGATAACAAGGTTTTTGGGTTTCGGAGGGATTACTCCGAACCGACAAAATATTTCGACTCACAGGGTGAGTTCCGGATAGGTATTCATGACACCGATACAAAGTGTGAACATGAAAGCGACACGTCTTACGGTTACGGAGGCTAACTTTGTCAAAGTTTGGCGGAACAAAAAGAATAATAATTAAACTGTCAATTGTTCTTGAACAATTGAGAGGTCTTTCCTTTTGTAATGTAAAATACATGTTCCAACAGACGTAGAATGTATTGAAAAGGTCAAGGTCAACCTTAATAAGCTTGAAAACACACTAGAAATCCTTTATATAAGGTTAAAAACACTAAATTCGCTATCTTAGACATGACCTTGACCTTTGACCTTTTGACCTTTGTCAAGGTCATTAGTCCCCAAGGTCATTGCTGAAGACCCCATGGGTCTAGGACCTTTGGTTATATAGTAAAAGCTGATTTTGTCTTTCCAGAAACCTCAAACAGGGGTTATGCCCCTTAAAAAAAGGTCAAATCTCTTCGGTCAAAATGTAACAAAGTTGCGCCATAATGACCCAAACATTTTCCACTATTTAAAACTTCTGTAACTATAATGGTTTTTGAGATTATCCCATAACAAGGTGTTAGGTCAAAGGTCAAGGTCAACATACAAATTTGACCTTGAGGTATTTTTCAAAGATACATGAATTGATGATGATTGGTGAAGATCCTAGGTGTCTACGACTTACGGTTTCTGAGTTTTGGTGGCCAACCGACACCGGTTAATTTTCATAGGGGCATAACCCTACCAATGAGTCGTTGAATCTTTTCAATCCAAATGTAACGAAGAACCGGGGTCTGGTCCTGAACAAATTTCACCCTTTGTATTTTGTCTACCTATTATGGTTACGGTGTTGGAACGATAACAAGGTTTTTGGGTTTCGGAGGGATTACTCCGAACCGACAAAATATTTCGACTCACAGGGTGAGTTCCAGATAGGTTTTCATGACACCTATACAAAGTGTGAATATGAAAGCGACATGTCTTACGGTTAACGCGGCTTAATTTGTCAAAGTTTAACGGAAGAATAATAATAATAATTAAACTGTCAATTGTTCTTGAACAATTGAGAGGTCTTTCCTTTTGTAATGTAAAATAAATGTTCAAATAGACGTAGACAGTATTGAAAAGCTTTAAAACACACTGAAAATCCTTTAAATAAGGTTAAAAACACTAAATTCGATATATGGGACATGACCTTGACCTTTGACCTTTTGACCTTTGTCAAGGTCATTAGTCCCATATGTCATTGCCGAAGACCCCATGGGTCTAGGACCTTTGGTTATATAGTAAAAGCTAATTTTGTCTTTCCAGAAACCTAAAACAGGTGTTATGCCCCTTAAAAAAAGGTCAAATCTCTTCGGTCAAAATGTAACAAAGTTGCGCCGTAATGACCCAAACATTTTCCACTATTCAAAACGTCTGTAAGTATAACAGTTTATGAGATTATCCCATAACAAGGTGTAAGGTCAAAGGTCAAGGTCAACATACAAATTTGACCTTGAGGTATTTTACAAAGACACATGAATTGATGATGAATGGTGAAGATCCTAGGTGTTTACGACTTACGGTTTCTGAGTTTTGGTGGTCAACCGACACCGGTTAATTTTCATAGGGGCATAACCCTACCAATAAGTCGTTGAATCTTTTCGATCTAAATGTAACGAAGAACCGGGGTCTGGTCCTGAACAAATTCCACCCTTTGTTTTTTTTCTACCTATTATGGTTACGGTGTTGGAACGATAACAAGGTTTTTTGGTTTCGGAGGGATTACTCCGAACCGACAAAATATTTCGACTAACAGGGTGAGTTCCAGATAGATATTCATGACACCGATACAAAGTGTGAACATGAAAGCGACACGTCTTACGGTTTAGGCTGCTAACTTCGTCAAAGTTTGGCGGAAGAATAATAATAATAATAATAATAAACAGAAGAAATACAGTAAGGTCTTTCCCTTTAGTAAAAGGAAAGACCTTAATAAACAAAAGAAATACAGTAAGGTCTTTCCCTTTGTAAAAGGAAAGACCTTAATTAAACTGTCAATTGTTCTTGAACAATTGAGAGGTCTTTCCTTTTGTAATGTAAAATACATGTTCAAACAGACATAGAATGTATTGAAAAGGTCAAGGTCAACCTTAAAAAGCTCGAAAACACACTAAAAATGCTTTATATAAGGTTAAAAACACTAAATTCGCCATCTGGGACATGACCTTGACCTTTGACCTTTTGACCTTTGTCAAGGTCATTAGTCCCCAATGTCATTGCTGAAGACCCCATGGGTCTAGGATCTTTGGTTATATAGTAAAAGCTGATTTTGTCTTTCCAGAAACCTAAAACAGGGGTTATGCCCCTTAAAAAATGGTCAAATCTCTTTGGTCAAAATGTAACAAAGTTGCGCCATAATGACCCAAACATTTTCCACTATTTAAAACTTCTGTAAGTGCTAAGGTTACTGAGTTGTATTGATAACAAGGTGTTAGGGCAAAGGTCAAGGTCAACATACAAATTTGACCTTGAGGTATTTTTCAAAGATACATGAATTGATGATGAATGGTGAAGATCCTAGGTGTCTACGACTTACGGTTTCTGAGTTTTGGTGGTCAACCGACACCGGTTAATTTTCATAGGGGCATAACCCTACCAATGAGTCGTTGAATCTTTTCGATCCAAATGTAACGAAGAACCGGGGTCTGGTCCTGAACAAATTTCACCCTTCGCTTTTTTTCTATCTATTACGGTTACGGTGTTGGAACGATAACAAGGTTTTTTGGTTTCGGAGGGATAACTCCGAACCGACAAAATATTTCGACTAACAGGGTGAGTTCCGGATAGGTATTCATGACACCGATACAAAGTGAGAACATGAAAGCGACACGTCTTACGGTTTAGGCTGCTAACTTCGTCAAAGTTTGGCGGAAAAAGAATAATAATAATAAACAGAAGAAATACAGTAAGGTCTTTCCCTTTTGTAAAAGGAAAGACCTTAATAAACAGAAGAAATACAGTAAGGTCTTTCCTTATAGAAAAAGGAAAGACCTTAATAAACTGTCAATTGTTCTTGAACAATTGAGAGGTCTTTCCTTTTGTAATGTAAAATACATGTTCAAATAGACGTAGAATGTATTGAAAAGCTTTAAAACACACTGAAAAACCTTTAAATAAGGTTAAAAACACCAAATTCGCTATATGGGACATGACCTTGACCTTTGACCTTTTGACCTTTGTCAAGGTCATTAGTCCCCAATGTCATTGCCGAAGACCCCATGGGTCTAGGACCTTTGGTTATATAGTAAAAGATGATTTTGTCTTTCCAGAAACCTAAAACAGGTGTTATGCCCCTTAAAAAAAGGTCAAATCTCTTCGGTCAAAATGTAACAAAGTTGTGCCGTAATGACCCAAACATTTTCCACTATTTAAAACTTCTGTAAGTATAATGGTTTTTGAGTTGTTCTGATAACAAGGTGTTAGGTCAAAGGTCAAGGTCAACATACACATTTGACCTTGAGGTATTTTTGAAAGTCTCATGAATTGTTGATGAATGGTGAAGATCCTAGGTCTCTACGATTTACGGTTTCTGAGTTTTGGTGGTCCACCGACACCGGTTAATTTTCAAAGGGGCATAACCCTACCAATGAGTCGTTGAATCTTTTCGAATCAAATGTAACGAAGAACCGGGGTCTGGTCCTGAACAAATTTCACCCTTCGTTTTTTTTCTATCTATTACGGTTACGGTGTTGGAACGATAACAAGGTTTTTTGGTTTCGGAGGGATTACTCCGAACCGACAAAATATTTCGACTAACAGGGTGAGTTCCGGATAGGTATTCATGACACCGATACAAAGTGAGAACATGAAAGCGACACGTCTTACGGTTTAGGCTGCTAACTTCGTCAAAGTTTGGCGGAAAAAGAATAATAATAAACAGAAGAAATACAGTAAGGTCTTTCCTTATAGAAAAAGGAAAGACCTTAATAATAATAATAATAATCAGAAGAAATACAGTAAGGTCTTTCCCTTTAGTAAAAGGAAAGACCTTAATTAAACTGTCAATTGTTCTTGAACAATTGAGAGGTCTTTCCTTTTGTAATGTAAAATAAATGTTCAAATAGACATAGAATGTATTAAAAACCTTTAAAACACACTGAAAATCCTTGAAATAAAGTTAAAAACACTAAATTCGCTATATGGGATATGACCTTGACCTTTGACCTTTTGACCTTTGTCAAGGTCATTAATCCCCAATGTCATTGCTGAAGAGCCCATGGGTCTAGGACCTTTGGTTATATAGTAAAAGCTGATTTTGTCTTTCCAAAAATCTAAAACAGGTATAATGCCCCTTAAAAAAGGTCAAATCTCTTCGGTCAAAATGTAACAAAGTTGCGCCATAATGACCCAAACATTTTCCACTATTCAAAACTTCTGTAAGTATTATGGTTTCTGAGATTTTCCCATAACAAGGTGATAGGTCAAAGGTCAAGGTCAACATACAAATTTGACCTTGAGGTATTTTTCAAAGATACATGAATTGATGATGAATGGTGAAGATCCTAGGTGTCTACGACTTACGGTTTCTGAGTTTTGGTGGTCAACCGACACCGGTTAATTTTCATAGGGGCATAACCCTACCAATGAGTCGTTGAATCTTTTCGATCCAAATGTAACGAAGAACCGGGGTCTGGTCCTGAACAAATTTCACCCTTTGTTTTTTCTCTACCTTTTACGGTTACAGTGTTGGAACGATAACAAGGTTTTTTGGTTTCGGAGGGATAACTCCGAACCGACAAAATATTTCGACTAACAGGGTGAGTTCCAGATAGGTATTCATGACACCGATACAAAGTGTGAACATGAAAGCGACAGGTCTTACGGTTAACGCGGCTAAATTTGTCAAAGTTTGGCGGAAAAAGAATAATAATAATAATAATAATAAATATAAATCAATTGCTTTCAAAAAGCAATTGTAAAACGGTCTTTCCCCCTTTGAAACATAGATTGATTGGGGGGGGGGGGGGTGTTTGTTTGTTTTGTTTGTTTGTTTGCTTCTGTAAGGGGTCTAGTATTGTGTTACCGGAGAAGTTTCATGTTTAGTTTGGAAAGTTTTTATTTTATTTTAGGTCCAGCGCGCGCGCCAGATTGAGGAGACACCACGTGACGCGTGTTTATATTAAGAAAAACTTAGTCTTTTTATTTCTCTTTAGGTCGGGACGTTGGACAGACAACATCTATAGAGATGGAATGTACACAATGTAATTTCTTTGGTCATTATAGGAAATTGACATTTTGATCACAGTTCACCAGCAGTGCATGATTTGGATTTAATTGATCCGGTGCAA
This sequence comes from Mytilus trossulus, assembly GCF_036588685.1. Lineage (NCBI taxonomy): Eukaryota > Metazoa > Mollusca > Bivalvia > Mytilida > Mytilidae > Mytilus > Mytilus trossulus. The sequence continues at coordinate 33,958,333 of NC_086379.1, read as the reverse complement.
CTTTAAAACACGTTTAAGGATTATTTTCTTAAAATGTATATTTTTCAGCACCAGTTTGTAACAGATAAGTTTTTCAATCCAGGACCGGACATTTTTATTGTAGGATTTCATTGAGAATTACGGACCTATCAAGCGATTTTTACGGCATTGCCATTCTTTTTCTCTAGGAAAAGTCTTGAGAGATATCGGCACCACGTTGTTTTATGAACCTTTAGTACATGTATGCCCTGCTGACTGTAAATTTTGGGATCGATTGGACTTGTAGTTTCAGAGTTTAAGTGATAACAAGGAGGTGGATTTTTTTTTCAGAAGAGATGTAAGAACAATATTAAACTGTCAATTGTTCTTGAACAATTGAGAGGTCTTTCCTTTTGTTATGTAAAATACATGATCCAACAGACGTAGAATGTATTGAAAAAGTAAAGGTCAACCTTAAAAACCTCAAAAACACACTGAAAATCCTTTATATAAGGTTAAAAACACTAATTTCGCTATCTGGGACATGACCTTGACCTTTGACCTTTGACCTTTGTCATGGTCATTAGTCCCCAATGCTATTACTGAAGACCCCAAGGGTCTAGGACCTTTGGTTATATAGTAAAAGCTGATTTTGTCTTTTCAGAAACCTAAAACATGGGTTATGCCCCTTATAGAAAGGTCAAATCTCTTTGGTCAAAATGTAACAAAGTTGCGCCATAATGACCCAAACATTTTCCACTATTTAAAACTACTGTAAGTATAATGGTTTCTGAGATTATCCCATAACAAGGTGTTAGGTCAAAGGTCAAGGTCAAAATACAAATTTGACCTTGAGGTATTTTACAAAGATACATGAATTGATGATGAATGGAGAAGATCCTAGGTGTCTACGACTTACGGTTTCTGAGTTTTGGTGGTCAACCGACACCGGTTAATTTTCATAGGGGCATAACCCTACCAATGAGTCGTTGAATCTTTTCGATCCAAATGTAACGAAGAACCGGGGTCTGGTCCTGAACAAATTTTACCCTTTGTTTTTTTTCTACCTATTACGGTTACGGTGTTGGAACGATAACAAGGTTTTTGGGTTTCGGAGGGATTACTCCGAACCGACAAAATATTTCGACTAACAGGGTGAGTTCCAGATAGGTATTCATGACACCGATACAAAGTGTGAACATGAAAGCGACACGTCTTACGGTTAACGCGGCTAAATTTGTCAAAGTTTGGCGGAAAAAGAATAATAATAATAATAATAATAATTAAACTGTCAATTGTTCTTGAACAATTGAGAGGTCTTTCCTTTTTTAATGTAAAATACATGTTCCAACAGACGTAGAATGTATTGAAAAGGTCAAGGTCAACCTTAAAAAGCTCGAAAACACACTAAAAATCCTTTAAATAAGGTTAAAAACACTAAATTCGCTATCTGGGACATGACCTTGACCTTTGACCTTTTGACCTTTGTCAAGGTCATTGTCCCCAATGCCATTACTGAAGACCCCAAGGGTCTAGGACCTTTGGTTATATAGTAAAAGCTGATTTTGTCTTTTCAAAAACCTAAAACAGGGGTTATGCCCCTTATAGAAAGGTCAAATCTCTTTGGTCAAAATGTAACAAAGTTGCGCCATAATGACCCAAACATTTTCCACCATTTAAAACTTCTGTAAGTATAATGGTTTCTGAGATTATCCCATAACAAGGTGTTAGGTCAAAGGTCAAGGTCAACATACAAATTTGACCTTGAGGTATTTTTCAAAGATACATGAAATGATGATGATTGGTGAAGATCCTATGTGTCTACGACTTACGGTTTCTGAGTTTTGGTGGCCAACCGACACCGGTTAATTTTCATAGGGGCATAACCCTACCAATGAGTCGTTGAATCTTTTCGATCCAAATGTAACGAAGAACCGGGGTCTGGTCCTGAACAAATTTCACCCATCATTTTTTTTCTACCTATTACGGTTACGGTGTTGGAACGATAACAAGGTTTTTGGGTTTCGGAGGGATTACTCCGAACCGACAAAATATTTCGACTCACAGGGTGAGTTCCGGATAGGTATTCATGACACCGATACAAAGTGTGAACATGAAAGCGACACGTCTTACGGTTACGGAGGGAAATTTTGTCAAAGTTTGGCGGAACAAGAAGAATAATAATAATAATAATCAGAAGAAATACAGTAAGGTCTTTCCCTTTAGTAAAAGGAAAGACCTTAATAATAATAATAAACAGAAGAAATACAGTAAGGTCTTTCCCTTTTGTAAAAGGAAAGACCTTAATAATAGGGAAAAAACTGGAGTTGTCGTTCGTTTAACGTTGATAGGATAGATAGCACACAAACTACATTCAGTTGTAAGTGGAGGGTAAAAAAAATGGGGGGGGGGGGGGGGCAAAAGGGGGTCTCGGGGATTTTTTTTTTTTTTTTTTGTATTAACGGAACAGAATGGTTAAAAAGGCCTTTTTACAATATAAATCAATTGCTTTCAAAAAGCAATTGTAAACGGTCTTTCCCCCTTTGAAACATAGATTGATTGGGGGGGGGGTGTTTGTTTTGTTTGTTTGTTTGTTTTGTTTGTTTGTTTGTTTGTTTGTTTCTGTAAGGGGTCTAGTATTGTGTTACCGGAGAAGTTTCATGTTTAGTTTGGAAAGTTTTTATTTTATTTTAGGTCCAGCGCGCGCGCCAGATTGAGGAGACACCACGTGACGCGTGTTTATATTAAGAAAAACTTAGTCTTTTTATTTCTCTTTAGGTCGGGACGTTGGACAGACAACATCTATAGAGATGGAATGTACACAATGTAATTTCTTTGGTCATTATAGGAAATTGACATTTTGATCACAGTTCACCAGCAGTGCATGATTTGGATTTAATTGATCCGGTGTAACTTTAAAACACGTTTAAGGATTATTTTCTTAAAATGTACATTTTTCAGCACCAGTTTGTAACAGATAAGTTTTTCAATCCAGGAGCGGACATTTTTATTGTAGGATTTCATTGAGAATTACGGACCTAGCAAGCGATTTTTACGGCATTGCCATTCTTTTTCTCTAGGAAAAGTCTTGAGAGATATCGGCACCACGTTGTTTTATGAACCTTTAGTACATGTATGCCCTGCTGACTGTAAATTTTGGGATCGATTGGACTTGTAGTTTCAGAGTTTAAGTGATAACAAGGTGGTGGATTTTTTTTTTCAGAAGAGATGTAAGAACAATATTAAACTGTCAATTGTTCTTGAACAATTGAGAGGTCTTTCCTTTTGTAATGTAAAATACATGTTCAAATAGACGTAGAATGTATTGAAAAGCTTTAAAACACACTGAAAAACCTTTAAATAAGGTTAAAAACACCAAATTCGCTATATGGGACATGACCTTGACCTTTGACCTTTTGACCTTTGTCAAGGTCATTAGTCCCCAATGTCATTGCCGAAGACCCCATGGGTCTAGGACCTTTGGTTATATAGTAAAAGATGATTTTGTCTTTCCAGAAACCTAAAACAGGTGTTATGCCCCTTAAAAAAAGGTCAAATCTCTTCGGTCAAAATGTAACAAAGTTGTGCCGTAATGACCCAAACATTTTCCACTATTTAAAACTTCTGTAAGTATAATGGTTTTTGAGTTGTTCTGATAACAAGGTGTTAGGTCAAAGGTCAAGGTCAACATACACATTTGACCTTGAGGTATTTTTGAAAGTCTCATGAATTGTTGATGAATGGTGAAGATCCTAGGTCTCTACGATTTACGGTTTCTGAGTTTTGGTGGTCCACCGACACCGGTTAATTTTCAAAGGGGCATAACCCTACCAATGAGTCATTGAATCTTTTCGAATCAAATGTAACGAAGAACCGGGGTCTGGTCCTGAACAAATTTCACCCTTCGTTTTTTTTCTATCTATTACGGTTACGGTGTTGGAACGATAACAAGGTTTTTTGGTTTCGGAGGGATTACTCCGAACCGACAAAATATTTCGACTAACAGGGTGAGTTCCGGATAGGTATTCATGACACCGATACAAAGTGAGAACATGAAAGCGACACGTCTTACGGTTTAGGCTGCTAACTTCGTCAAAGTTTGGCGGAAAAAGAATAATAATAAACAGAAGAAATACAGTAAGGTCTTTCCTTATAGAAAAAGGAAAGACCTTAATAATAATAATAATAATAATAAACAGAAGAAATACAGTAAGGTCTTTCCCTTTTGTAAAAGGAAAGACCTTAATAATAATTAAACTGTCAATTGTTCTTGAACAATTGAGAGGTCTTTCCTTTTGTAATGTAAAATACATGTTCCAACAGATGTAGAATGTATTGAAAAGGTCAAGGTCAACCTTAAAACGCTTAAAAACACAGTAAAATCCTTTATATAAGGTTAAAAACACTAAATTCGCTATCTGGGATATGACCTTGACCTTTGACCTTTTGACCTTTGTCAAGGTCATTAGTCCCCAATGCCATTACTGAAGACCCTAAGGGTCTAGGACCTTTGGTTATATAGTAAAAGCTGGTTTTGTCTTTTCAGAAACATAAAACAGGGGTTATGCCCCTTATAGAAAGGTCAAATCTCTTTGGTCAAAATGTAACAAAGTTGCGCCATAATGACCCAAACATTTTCCACTATTTAAAACTTCTGTAAGTATAATGGTTTCTGAGATAATCCCATAACAAGGTGTTAGGTCAAAGGTCAAGGTCAACATACAAATTTGACCTTGAGGTATTTTTCAAAGATACATGAATTGATGATGATTGGTGAAGATCCTAGGTGTCTACGACTTATGGGTTCTGAGTTTTGGTGGTCAACCGACACCGGTTAATTTTCATAGGGGCATAACCCTACCAATGAGTCGTTGAATCTTTTCAATCCAAATGAAACGAAGAACCGGGGTCTGGTCCTGAACAAAGTTCACCCTTTGTTTTTTTTCTAGCTATTACGGTTACGGTGTTGGAACGATAACAAGGTTTTTTGGTTTCGGAGGGATTACTCCGAACCGACAAAATATTTCGACTAACAGGGTGAGTTCCAGATAGGTATTCATGACACCGATACAAAGTGTGAACATGAAAGCGACACGTCTTACGGTTAACGCGGCTAAATTTGTCAAAGTTTGGCGGAAAAAGAATAATAATAATAATAATAATAATAATAATAATTAAACTGTCAATTGTTCTTGAACAATTGAGAGGTCTTTCCTTTTGTAATGAAAAATACATGTTCAAATAGACCTAGAATGTATTGAAAAGCTTTAAAACACACTGAAAAACCTTTAAATAAGGTTAAAAACACTAAATTCGCTATATGGGACATGACCTTGACCTTTGACCTTTTGACCTTTGTCAAGGTCATTAGTCCCCAATGTCATTGCCGAAGACCCCATGGGTCTAGGACCTTTGGTTATATAGTTAAAGATGATTTTGTCTTTCCAGAAACCTAAAACAGGTGTTATGCCCCTTAAAAAAAGGTCAAATCTCTTCGGTCAAAATGTAACAAAGTTGTGCCGTAATGACCCAAACATTTTCCACTATTTAAAACTTCTGTAAGTATAATGGTTTTTGAGATTATCCCATAACAAGGTGTTAGGTCAAAGGTCAAGGTCAACATACAAATTTGACCTTGAGGTATTTTTCAAAGATACATAAATTGATGATGATTGGTGAAGATCCTAGGTGTCTACGACTTACGGTTTCTGAGTTTTGGTGGTCAACCGACACCGGTTAATTTTCATAGGGGCATAACCCTACCAATGAGTCGTTGAATCTTTTCGATCCAAATGTAACGAAGAACCAGGGTCTGGTCCTGAACAAATTTCACCCTTTGTTTTTTTTCTACCTATTACGGTTACGGTGTTGGAACGATAACAAGGTTTTTAGGTTTCGGAGGGATAACTCCGAACCGACAAAATATTTCGACTCACAGGGTGAGTTCCGGATAGGTATTCATGACACCGATACAAAGTGTGAACATGAAAGCGACACGTCTTACGGTTACGGAGGCTAACTTCGTCAAAGTTTGGCGGAACAAAAAGAATAATAATAATAATAATAATAATCAGAAGAAATACAGTAAGGTCTTTCCCTTTAGTAAAAGGAAAGACCTTAATAATAATAATAATAATAAACAGAAGAAATACAGTAAGGTCTTTCCCTTTTGTAAAAGGAAAGACCTTAATAATAATAATAAACAGAAGAAATACAGTAAGGTCTTTCCCTTTTGTAAAAGGAAAGACCTTAATAATCAGAAGAAATACAGTAAGGTCTTTCCCTTTAGTAAAAGGAAAGACCTTAATTAAACTGTCAATTGTTCTTGAACAATTGAGAGGTCTTTCCTTTTATAATGTAAAATACATGTTTCAATAGACGTAAAATGCATTGAAAAGCTTTAAAACACACTGAAAATCCTTTAAATAAGGTCAAAAACACATAATTAGATATATGGGAATTGACCTTGACCTTTGACCTTTTGACCTTTGTCAAGGTCATTAGTCCCCAATGTCATTGCTGAAGACCCCATGGGTCTAGGACCTTTGGTTATGTAGTAAAAGCTGATTTTGTCTTTTCAGAAACCTAAAACAGGCTTTATGCCCCTTAAAAATAGGTTAAATCTCTTCGGTCAAAATGTAACAAAGTTGCGCCGTAATGACCCAAACATTTTCCACTATTTAAAACATCTGTAAGTATAATGGTTGCTGAGATTATCCCATAACAAGGTGTTAGGTCAAAGGTCAAGGTCAACATACAAATTTGACCTTGAGGTATTTTTCAAAGATACATGAATTGATGATGATTGGTGAAGATCCTAGGTGTCTACGACTTACGGTTTCTGAGTTTTGGTGGCCAACCGACACCGGTTAATTTTTATAGGGGCATAACCCTACCAATGAGTCGTTGAATCTATTCGATCCAAATGTAACGAAGAACCGGGGTCTGGTCCTGAACAAATTTCACCACTTATTTTTTTTCTACCTATTACGGTTACGGTGTTGGAACGATAACAAGGTTTTTGGGTTTCGGAGGGATTAACCGAACCGACAAAATATTTCGACTCACAGGGTGAGTTTCAGATAGGTATTCATGACACTGATACAAAGTGTGAACATGAAAGCGACACGTCTTACGGTTACGGAGGCTAACTTCGTCAAAGTTTGGCGGAACAAAAAGAATAATAATTAAACTGTCAATTGTTCTTGAACAATTGAGAGGTCTTTCCTTTTGTAATGTAAAATACATGTCCCAATAGACGGAGAATGTATTGAAAAGCTTTAAAACACACTGAAAATCCTTTAAATAAGGTTAAAAACACTAAATTCGCTATATGGGACATGACCTTGACCTTTGACCTTTTGACCTTTGTCAAGGTCATTAGTCCCCAATGTTATTGCCGAAGACCCCATGGGTCTAGGACCTTTGGTTATAAAGTAAAAGCTGATTTTGTCTTTCCAGAAACCTAAAACAGGTGTTATGCCCCTTAAAAAAATGTCAAATCTCTTCGGTCAAAATGTAACAAAGTTGCGCCGTAATGACCCAAACATTTTCCACTATTTAAAACTTTTGTAAGTATAATAGTTGCTGAGATTATCCCATAACAAGGTGGTAGGTCAAAGGTCAAGGTCAACATACACATTTGACCTTGAGTTATTTTTCAAAGATACATGAATTGATGATGAATGGTGAAGATCCTAGGTGTCTACGACTTACGGTTTCTGAGTTTTGGTGGTCAACCGACACCGGTTAATTTTCATAGGGGCATAACCCTACCAATGAGTCGTTGAATCTTTTCGATCCAAATGTAACGAAGAACCGGGGTCTGGTCCTGAACAAATTTCACCCTTCATTTTTTTTCTACCTATTACAGTTACGGTGTTGGAACGATAACAAGGTTTTTTGGTTTCGGAGGGATAACTCCGAATTGACAAAATTTTTCGACTAACAGGGTGAGTTCCCGATAGGTATTCATGACACGAATACAAAGTGTGAATATGAAAGCGACACGTCTTACGGTTACGGAGGCTAACTTCGTCAAAGTTTGGCGGAAAAAGAATAATAATAATTAAACTGTCAATTGTTCTTGAACAATTGAGAGGTCTTTCCTTTTGTAATGTAAAATACATGTTCCAACAGATGTAGAATGTATTGAAAAGGTCAAGGTCAACCTTAAAACGCTTAAAAACACAGTAAAATCCTTTATATAAGGTTAAAAACACTAAATTCGCTATCTGGGATATGACCTTGACCTTTGACCTTTTGACCTTTGTCAAGGTCATTAGTCCCCAATGCCATTACTGAAGACCCTAAGGGTCTAGGACCTTTGGTTATATAGTAAAAGCTGGTTTTGTCTTTTCAGAAACATAAAACAGGGGTTATGCCCCTTATAGAAAGGTCAAATCTCTTTGGTCAAAATGTAACAAAGTTGCGCCATAATGACCCAAACATTTTCCACTATTTAAAACTTCTGTAAGTATAATGGTTTCTGAGATAATCCCATAACAAGGTGTTAGGTCAAAGGTCAAGGTCAACATACAAATTTGACCTTGAGGTATTTTTCAAAGATACATGAATTGATGATGATTGGTGAAGATCCTAGGTGTCTACGACTTATGGGTTCTGAGTTTTGGTGGTCAACCGACACCGGTTAATTTTCATAGGGGCATAACCCTACCAATGAGTCGTTGAATCTTTTCAATCCAAATGAAACGAAGAACCGGGGTCTGGTCCTGAACAAAGTTCACCCTTTGTTTTTTTTCTAGCTATTACGGTTACGGTGTTGGAACGATAACAAGGTTTTTTGGTTTCGGAGGGATTACTCCGAACCGACAAAATATTTCGACTAACAGGGTGAGTTCCAGATAGGTATTCATGACACCGATACAAAGTGTGAACATGAAAGCGACACGTCTTACGGTTAACGCGGCTAAATTTGTCAAAGTTTGGCGGAAAAAGAATAATAATTAAACTGTCAATTGTTCTTGAACAATTGAGAGGTCTTTCCTTTTTTAATGTAAAATACAAGTTCCCACAGACGTAGAATGTATTGAAAAGGTCAAGGTCAACCTTAAAAAGCTCGAAAACACACTAAAAATCCTTTAAATAAGGTTAAAAACACTAAATTCGCTATTTGGGACATGACCTTGACCTTTGACCTTTTGACCTTTGTCAAGGTCATTGGTCCCCAATGCCATTACTGAAGACCTTAAGGGTCTAGGACCTTTGGTTATATAGTAAAAGCTGATTTTGTCTTTTCAAAAACCTAAAACAGGGGTTATGCCCCTTATAGAAAGGTCAAATCTCTTTGGTCAAATGTAACAAAGTTGCGCCATAATGACCCAAACATTTTCCACCATTTAAAACTTCTGTAAGTATAATGGTTTCTGAGATTATCCCATAACAAGGTGTTAGGTCAAAGGTCAAGGTCAACATACAAATTTGACCTTGAGGTATTTTTTAAAGTTACATGAAATGATGATGATTGGTGAAGATCCTATGTGTCTACGACTTACGGTTTCTGAGTTTTGGTGGCCAACCGACACCGGTTAATTTTCATAGGGGCATAACCCTACCAATGAGTCGTTGAATCTTTTCAATCCAAATGTAACGAAGAACCGGGGTCTGGTCCTGAACAAATTTCACCCTTCATTTTTTTTCTACCTATTACGGTTACGGTGTTGGAACGATAACAAGGTTTTTGGGTTTCGGAGGGATTACTCCCAACCGACAAAATATTTCGACTCACAGGGTGAGTTCCGGATAGGTATTCATGACACCGATACAAAGTGTGAACATGAAAGCGACACGTCTTACGGTTACGGAGGGAAATTTTGTCAAAGTTTGGCGGAACAAGAAGAATAATAATAATAATAATAATAATAATAATAATCAGAAGAAATACAGTAAGGTCTTTCCCTTTAGTAAAAGGAAAGACCTTAATAATAATAATAATAATAATAATAATAATAATAATAATAATAAACAGAAGAAATACAGTAAGGTCTTTCCCTTTTGTAAAAGGAAAGACCTTAATAATTAAACTGTCAATTGTTCTTGAACAATTGAGAGGTCTTTCCTTTTATAGTGTAAAATACATGTTCCAATAGACGTAAATTGTATTGAAAAGCTTTAAAACACACTGAAAATCCTTTAAATAAGGTTAAAAACACTAAACTCGCTATTTGGGACATGACCTTGACCTTTGACCTTTTGACCTTTGTCAAGGTCATTCGTCCCAAATGTCATTGCTGAAGACCTCATGGGTCTAGGACCTTTGGTTATGTAGTAAAAGCTGATTTTGTCTTTTCCGAAACCTAAAACAGGCTTTATGCCCCTTAAAAAAAGGTCAAATCTCTTCGGTCAAATGTAACAAATGTGCGCCCTAATGACCCAAACATTTTCCACCATTTAAAACTTCTGTAAGTATAATAGTTTCTGAGATTATCCCATAACAAGGTGTTAGGTCAAAGGTCAAGGTCAACATACAAATTTGACCTTGAGGTATTTTTTAAAGATACATGAAATGATGATGATTGGTGAAGATCCTATGTGTCTACGACTTACAGTTTCTGAGTTTTGGTGGCCAACCGACACCGGTTAATTTTCATAGGGGCATAACCCTACCAATGAGTCGTTGAATCTTTTCGATCCAAATGTAACGAAGAACCAGGGTCTGGTCCTGAACAAATTTCACCCTTCATTTTTTTTCTACCTATTACGGTTACGGTTTTGGAACGATAACAAGGTTTTTGGGTTTCGGAGGGATTACTCCGAACCGACAAAATATTTCGACTCACAGGGTGAGTTCAGGATAGGTATTCATGACACCAATACAAAGTGTGAATATGAAAGCGACACGTCTTACGGTTACGGAGGCTAACTTCGTCAAAGTTTGGCGGAACAAAAAGAATAATAATAATAATAATAATAATCAGAAGAAATACAGTAAGGTCTTTCCCTTTAGTAAAAGGAAAGACCTTAATAATAATAATAATCAGAAGAAATACAGTAAGGTCTTTCCCTTTAGTAAAAGGAAAGACCTTAATAATAAACAGAAGAAATACAGTAAGGTCTTTCCCTTTTGTAAAAGGAAAGACCTTAATAAACTGTCAATTGTTCTTGAACAATTGAGAGGTCTTTCCTTTTGTAATGTAAAATACATGTTCAAATAGACGTAGAATGTATTGAAAAGCTTTAAAACACACTGAAAAACCTTTAAATAAGGTTAAAAACACCAAATTCGCTATATGGGACATGACCTTGACCTTTGACCTTTTGACCTTTGTCAAGGTCATTAGTCCCCAATGTCATTGCCGAAGACCCCATGGGTCTAGGACCTTTGGTTATATAGTAAAAGATGATTTTGTCTTTCCAGAAACCTAAAACAGGTGTTATGCCCCTTAAAAAAAGGTCAAATCTCTTCGGTCAAAATGTAACAAAGTTGTGCCGTAATGACCCAAACATTTTCCACTATTTAAAACTTCTGTAAGTATAATGGTTTTTGAGTTGTTCTGATAACAAGGTGTTAGGTCAAAGGTCAAGGTCAACATACACATTTGACCTTGAGGTATTTTTGAAAGTCTCATGAATTGTTGATGAATGGTGAAGATCCTAGGTCTCTACGATTTACGGTTTCTGAGTTTTGGTGGTCCACCGACACCGGTTAATTTTCAAAGGGGCATAACCCTACCAATGAGTCGTTGAATCTTTTCGAATCAAATGTAACGAAGAACCGGGGTCTGGTCCTGAACAAATTTCACCCTTCGTTTTTTTTCTATCTATTACGGTTACGGTGTTGGAACGATAACAAGGTTTTTTGGTTTCGGAGGGATTACTCCGAACCGACAAAATATTTCGACTAACAGGGTGAGTTCCGGATAGGTATTCATGACACCGATACAAAGTGAGAACATGAAAGCGACACGTCTTACGGTTTAGGCTGCTAACTTCGTCAAAGTTTGGCGGAAAAAGAATAATAATTAAAATGTCAATTGTTCTTGAACAATTGAGAGGTCTTTCCTTTTATAATGTAAAATACATGTTCTAATAGACGTAGAATGTATTGAAAAGGTCAAGGTCAACCTTAAAAAGCTTGAAAACACACTAAAAATCCATTATATGAGGTTAAAAACACTAAATTCGCTATCTGGGACATGACCTTGACCTTTGACCTTTTGACCTTTGTCAAGGTCATTAGTCCCCAATGCCATTACTGAAGACCCCAAGGGTCTAGGACCTTTGGTTGTATAGTAAAAGCTGATTTTGTCTTTTCAGAAACCTAAAACAGGGGTTATGCCCCTTATAGAAAGGTCAAATCTCTTTGGTCAAAATGTAACAAAGTTGCGCCATATTGACCCGAAAATTTTCCACTATTTAAAACTTCTGTAAGTATAATGGTTTCTGAGATTATCCCATAACAAGGTGTTAGGTCAAAGGTCAAGGTCAACATACAAATTTGACCTTGAGGTTTTTTTCAAAGATACATGAATTGATGATGATTGGTGAAGGTCCTAGGTCTCTACGACTTACGGTTTCTGAGTTTTGGTGGTCCACCGACACCGGTTAATTTTCATAGGGGCATAACCCTACCAATGAGTCGTTGAATCTTTTCGATCCAAATGTAACGAAGAACCAAGTTCTGGTCCTGAACAAATTTCACCCTTTGTTTTTTTTCTACCTATTATGGTTACGGTGTTGGAACGATAACAAGGTTTTTTGGTTTCGGAGGGATTACTCCGAACCGACAAAATATTTCGACTAACAGGGTGAGTTCCAGATAGGTATTCATGACACCGATACAAAGTGTGAACATGAAAGCGACACGTCTTACGGTTTAGGCTGCTAACTTCGTCAAAGTTTGGCGGAAGAATAATAATAATAATAATAATAAACAGAAGAAATACAGTAAGGTCTTTCCCTTTAGTAAAAGGAAAGACCTTAATAAACAGAAGAAATACAGTAAGGTCTTTCCTTATAGAAAAAGGAAAGACCTTAATAATAATAAACAGAAGAAATACAGTAAGGTCTTTCCCTTTTGTAAAAGGAAAGACCTTAATAATAATTAAACTGTCAATTGTTCTTGAACAATTGAGAGGTCTTTCCTTTTGTAATGTAAAATACATGTTCTAATAGATGTAGAATGTATTGAAAAGGTCAAGGTCAACCGTACAAAGCTTGAAAACACACTAAAAATCCATTATATGAGGTTAAAAACACTTAATTCGCTATCTAGGACATGACCTTGACCTTTGACCTTTTGACCTTTGTCAAGGTCATTAGTCCCAAATGTCATTGCTGAAGACCCCATGGGTCTAGGACCTTTGGTTATATAGTAAAAGCTGATTTTGTCTTTCCAGAAACCTTAAACAGGGGTTATGCCCCTTAAAAAAAAGTCAAATCTCTTCGGTCAAAATGTAACAAAGTTGCGCCATAATGACCCAAACATTTTCCACTATTCAAAACTTCTGTAAGTATTATGGTTTCTGAGATTATCCCATAACAAGGTGATAGGTCAAAGGTCAAGGTCAACATACAAATTTGGCCTTGAGGTATTTTTCAAAGATACATGAATTGATGATGAATGGTGAAGATCCTAGGTGTTTACGACTTACGGTTTCTGAGTTTTGGTGGTCAACCGACACCGGATTATTTTCATAGGGGCATAACCCTACCAATGAGTCGTTGAATCTTTTCGATCCAAATGTAACGAAGAACTGGGGTCTGGTCCTGAACAAATTTCACCCTTTGTTTTTTCTCTACCTTTTACGGTTACGGTGTTGGAACGATAACAAGGTTTTTTGGTTTCGGAGGGATAACTCCGAACCGACAAAATTTTTCGACTAACAGGGTGAGTTCCGGATAGGTATTTATGACACGAATACAAAGTGTGAATATGAAAGCGACACGTCTTATGGTTACGGAGGCTAACTTCATCAAAGTTTAACGGAAGAATAATAATAATAATTAAACTGTCAATTGTTCTTGAACAATTGAGAGGTCTTTCCTTTTGTAATGTAAAATACATGTTCAAATAGACGTAGAATGTATTGAAAAGCTTTAAAACACACTGAACAACCTTTAAATAAGGTTAAAAACACCAAATTCGCTATATGGGACATGACCTTGACCTTTGACCTTTTGACCTTTGTCAAGGTCATTAGTCCCCAATGTCATTGCCGAAGACCCCATGGGTCTAGGACCTTTGGTTATATAGTAAAAGATGATTTTGTCTTTCCAGAAACCTAAAACAGGTGTTATGCCCCTTAAAAAAAGGTCAAATCTCTTCGGTCAAAATGTAACAAAGTTGTGCCGTAATGACCCAAACATTTTCCACTATTTAAAACTTCTGTAAGTATAATGGTTTTTGAGTTGTTCTGATAACAAGGTGTTAGGTCAAAGGTCAAGGTCAACATACACATTTGACCTTGAGGTATTTTTGAAAGTCTCATGAATTGTTGATGAATGGTGAAGATCCTAGGTCTCTACGATTTACGGTTTCTGAGTTTTGGTGGTCCACCGACACCGGTTAATTTTCAAAGGGGCATAACCCTACCAATGAGTCGTTGAATCTTTTCGAATCGAATGTAACGAAGAACCGGGGTCTGGTCCTGAACAAATTTCACCCTTCGTTTTTTTTCTATCTATTACGGTTACGGTGTTGGAACGATAACAAGGTTTTTTGGTTTCGGAGGGATTACTCCGAACCGACAAAATATTTCGACTAACAGGGTGAGTTCCGGATAGGTATTCATGACACCGATACAAAGTGAGAACATGAAAGCGACACGTCTTACGGTTTAGGCTGCTAACTTCGTCAAAGTTTGGCGGAAAAAGAATAATAATAAACAGAAGAAATACAGTAAGGTCTTTCCTTATAGAAAAAGGAAAGACCTTAATTAAACTGTCAATTGTTCTTGAACAATTGAGAGGTCTTTCCTTTTATAACGTAAAATACATGTTTCAATAGACGTAAAATGCATTGAAAAGCTTTAAAACACACTGAAAATCCTTTAAATAAGGTCAAAAACACATAATTAGATATATGGGAATTGACCTTGACCTTTGACCTTTTGACCTTTGTCAAGGTCATTAGTCCCCAATGTCATTGCTGAAGACCCCATGGGTCTACGACCTTTGGTTATGTAGTAAAAGCTGATTTTGTCTTTTCAGAAACCTAAAACAGACTTTATGCCCCTTAAAAATAGGTTAAATCTCTTCGGTCAAAATGTAACAAAGTTGCGCCGTAATGACCCAAACATTTTCCACTATTTAAAACATCTGTAAGTATAATGGTTGCTGAGATTATTCCATAACAAGGTGTTAGGTCAAAGGTCAAGGTCAACATACAAATTTGACCTTGAGGTATTTTTCAAAGATACATGAATTGATGATGATTGGTGAAGATCCTAGGTGTCTACGACTTATGGTTTCTGAGTTTTGGTGGCCAACCGACACCGGTTAATTTTTATAGGGGCATAACCCTACCAATGAGTCGTTGAATCTTTTCAATCCAAATGTAACGAAGAACCGGGGTCTGGTCCTGAACAAATTTCACCCTTTATTTTTTTTCTACCTATTACGGTTACGGTGTTGGAACGATAACAAGGTTTTTGGGTTTCGGAGGGATTACTCCGAACCGACAAAATATTTCGACTAACAGGGTGAGTTCCAGATAGGTATTCATGACACCGATACAAAGTGTGAACATGAAAGCGACACGTCTTACGGTTTAGGCTGCTAACTTCGTCAAAGTTTGGCGGAAGAATAATAATAATAATTAAACTGTCAATTGTTCTTGAACAATTGAGAGGTCTTTCCTTTTGTAATGTAAAATACATGTTCCAACAGACGTCAAATGTATTAAAAAGGTCAAGATCAACCTTAAAAAGCTCGAAAACACAATAAAAATCCTTTATATAAGGTTAAAACACTAAATTCGCTATCTGGGACATGACCTTGACCTTTGACCTTTTGACCTTTGTCAAGGTCATTACTCCCCAATGCCATTACTGAAGACCCCAAGGGTCTAGGACCTTTGGTTATATAGTAAAAGCTGATTTTGTGTTTTCAGAAACCTAAAACAGGGGTTATGCCCCTTATAGAAAGGTCAAATCTCTTTGGTCAAAATGTAACAAAGTTGCGCCATAATGATCCAAACATTTTCCACTATTTAAAACTTCTGTAAGTATAATGGTTTCTGAGATTATTCCATAACAAGGTGTTAGGTCAAAGGTCAAGGTCAACATACACATTTGACCTTGAGGTATTTTTCAAAGATACATGAATTGATGATGATTGGTGAAGATTCTAGGTGTCTACGACTTACGGTTTCTGAGTTTTGGTGGCCAACCGACACCGGTTAATTTTCAGAGGGGCATAACCCTACCAATGAGTCGTTGAATCTTTTCGATCCAAATGCAACGAAGAACCGGGGTCTGGTCCTGAACAAATTTCACCTTTTGTTTTTTTTCTACCTATTATGGTTACGGTGTTGGAACGATAACAAGGTTTTTGGGTTTCGGAGGGATTACTCCGAACCGACAAAATATTTCGACTCACAGGGTGAGTTCTGGATAGGTATTCATGACACCGATACAAAGTGCGAACAAGAAAGCGACAAGTCTTATGGTTACGGAGGCTAACTTCGTCAAAGTTTGGCGGAACAAAAAGAATAATAATAATAATAATAATAATAATCAGAAGAAATACAGTAAGGTCTTTCCCTTTAGTAAAAGGAAAGACCTTAATAATAATAAACAGAAGAAATACAGTAAGGTCTTTCCCTTTAGTAAAAGGAAAGACCTTAATTAAACTGTCAATTGTTCTTGAACAATTGAGAGGTCTTTCCTTTTGTAATGTAAAATACATGTTCCAACAGACGTTGAATGATTTGAAATGGTCAAGGTCAACCTTAAAAAGCTTTAAAACACACTAAAAATCCTTTATATAAGGTTTAAAACACTAAATTCGCTATCTGGGACATGACCTTGACCTTTGACCTTTTGACCTTTGTCAAGGTCATTAGTCTCCAATGTTATTGCTGAAGACCCCATGTGTCTAGGACCTTTGGTTATATAGTAAAACCTGATTTTGTCTTACCAGAAACCTAAAACAGGGGTTATGCCCATTAAAAAAAGGTAAAATCTCTTCGGTCAAAATGTAACAAAGTTGCGCCGTAATGACCCAAACATTTTCCACTATTTAAAACTTCTGTAAGTATAATGGTTTCTGAGATTATCGCATAACAAGGTGTTAGGTCAAAGGTCAAGGTCAACATACACATTTGACCTTGAGGTATTTTACAAAGATACATCAATTGATGATGAATGGTGAAGATCCTAGGTGTCTACGACTTACGGTTTTTGAGTTTTGGTGGTCAACCGACACCGGTTAATTTTCATAGGGGCATAACCCTACCAATGAGTCGTTGAATCTTTTCAATCCAAATGTAACGAAGAACCGGGGTCTGGTCCTGAACAAATTTCACCCTTTGTTTTTTTTCTACCTATTACGGTTACGGTGTTGGAACGATAACAAGGTTTTTGGGTTTCGGAGGGATTACTCCGAACCGACAAAATATTTCGACTCACAGGGTGAGTTCCAGATAGGTATTCATGACACCGATACAAAGTGTGAACATGAAAGCGACACGTCTTACGGTTTAGGCTGCTAACTTCGTCAAAGTTTGGCGGAAGAATAATAATAATAATAATAATAATAATAATAATAAACAGAAGAAATACAGTAAGGTCTTTCCCTTTTGTAAAAGGAAAGACCTTAATAATAAACAAAAGAAATACAGTAAGGTCTTTCCCTTTTGTAAAAGGAAAGACCTTAATAATCAGAAGAAATACAGTAAGGTCTTTCCCTTTAGTAAAAGGAAAGACCTTAATTAAACTGTCAATTGTTCTTGAACAATTGAGAGGTCTTTCCTTTTGTAATGTAAAATACATGTTCCAACAGACGTAGAATGTATTGAAAAGGTCAAGGTCAACCTTAAAAAGCTCGAAAACACACTAAAAATCCTTTATATAAGGTTAAAAACACTAAATTCGCTATCTGGGACATGACCTTGACCTTTGACCTTTTGTCCTTTGTCAAGGTCATTACTCCCCAATGCCATTACTGAAGACCCCAAGGGTCTAGGACCTTTGGTTATATAGTAAAAGCTGATTTTGAGTTTTCAGAAACCTAAAACAGGGGTTATGCCCCTTAAAAAAAGGTCAAATCTCTTTGGTCAAAATGTAACAAAGTTGCGTCATAATGATCCAAACATTTTCCACTATTTAAATCTTCTGTAAGTATAATGGTTCCTGAGATTATCCCATAACAAGGTGTTAGGTCAAAGGTCAAGGTCAACATACAAATTTGACCTTGAGGTATTTTTCAAAGATACATGAATTGATGATGATTGGTGAAGATCCTAGGTGTCTACGACTTACGGTTTCTGAGTTTTGGTGGCCAACCGACACCGGTTAATTTCAATAGGGGCATAACCCTACCAATGAGTCGTTGAATCTTTTTGATCCAAATGTAACGAAGAACCAGGGTCTGGTCCTGAACAAATTTCACCCTTTGTTTTTTTTCTACCTATTACGGTTACGGTGTTGGAACGATAACAAGTTTTTTGGGTTTCGGAATGATTACTCCGAACCGACAAAATATTTCGACTCACAGATAGGTGTTCATGACATCGATACAAAGTGTGAATATGAAAGTGACACGTCTTACTGTTAACGCGGATAAATTTGTCAAAGTTTGGCGGAAGAATAATAATAAACAGAAGAAATACAGTAAGGTCTTTCCCTTTTGTAAAAGGAAAGACCTTAATTAAAGTTCAATTCTTCTTGAATAATTGATAGGTCTTTCCTTCAATTTTCTTTTAATAATACTGTCATTAATAAAAATATCATATATATTGATTGATTAATTTATTGATTAGTTGGTTGATTGGTTTATTAATTAAACACTTGATATAGGGTCTCTTGAAACAAGCGAAAAAAAAAAGAGACCTTGGATTCCGTAATTAACACATAAAACGGAAACTTGCATTAATTAATGGAATTGATTGATTGATTGATTGGTTGGTTAAACACATTGTGTGGTTAAACACATTGGTTAAACACGTTGTATAGGGTTAATTTAAACAAGCGAAAAAAAGAGACATTAGATTCCGTATTAAACACATGAAACAGAAACATGCATTGGTTGTTTGATTGGTTGATTGGTTAAACAAGTTGGTTAGTTAAACACATTGGATAGGCTCAATTACAACAAGCGAAGAAAAAAAAAGAGACCTTGGATCCCGTATGAAACAGATGAAACGGAAACATGCGTTGATTGATTGATTGATTGATTGGTTGGTTAAACACGTTGGTTGGTTAAACACATTGGTTGGTTAAACACGTTGGTTAAACATGTTGGTTGATTAAACACGTTGATTGGTTAAACACCTTGATAGGCTCAATTAAAACAAGTGGAAAAAAAAAACTTGGATCCCGTATGAAACACATGAAACATAAACATGCATTGATTGATTGATTGATTGGTTGGTTGGTTGGTTAAACACGTTGGTTAGTTAGTTAATCACGTTGGTTAAACATGTTGGTTCAACACGTTGGTTAAACACGTTGGTTGGATTGGGTTAATTAAAACAAGCGAAAAAAAAAACACCTTGGATCCCGTATGAAACACATGAAACGGAAACATGCATTGATTGATTGGTTAGTTGGTTGGTTAAACACGTTGGTTGGTTGGTTAAACACGTTGGTTAAACATGTTGGTTTAACACGTTGGTTGGATAGGCTCAATTAAAACAAGCAAAAAAAACCCACCTTGGATCGCGTTTGAAACACATGAAACGAAAACATGCATTGATTGATTGGTTGGTTGGTTGGTTAAACACGTTGGTTGGTTAGTTAAACACGTTGGTTAAACATGTTGGTTTAACACGTTGGTTAAACACGTTGGTTAAACACGTTGGTTTGATAGGCTCAATTAAAACAAGCGGAAAAAAAACCTTGGATCCTGTATGAAACACATGAACGGAAACATGCATTGATTGATTGGTTGGTTAAACACGTTGGTTGGTTAGTTAAATACGTTGGTTAAACACGTTGGTTAAACACGTTGGTTAAACACATTGGTTGGATAGGCTGAATTAAAACAAGCGGGGATAAAAACCTTGGATCCCGTATGAAACACATGAAACGGAAACATGCATTGATTGATTGGTTTGTTGGTTGGTTGGTTAAACACGTTGGTTGGTTAGTTAAACACGTTGGTTAAACACGTTTGTTTAACACGTTGGTTAAACACGTTGGTTAAACACATTGGTTGGATAGGCTGAATTAAAACAAGCGGGGAAAAAAACCTTGGATCCTGTATGAAACACATGAAACGGAAACATGCATTGATTGATTGGTTTGTTGGTTGGTTGGTTAAACACGTTGGTTGGTTAGTTAAACACGTTGGTTAAACACGTTGGTTGAACACGTTGGTTAAACACTTTGGTTAAACACGTTGGTTGGATAGGCTGAATTAAAACAAGCGGGAAAAAAACCTTGAATCCCGTATGAAACACATGAAACGGAAACATGCATTAATTGATTGGTTTGTTGGTTGGTTAGTTAAACACGTTGGTTAAACACGTTGGTTAAACATGTTGGTTTAACACGTTGGCTAAACACGTTGGTTAAACACGTTTGTTGGATAGGCTCAATTAAAACAAGCGAAAAAAAAAACTTGGATCCCGTATGAAACACATGAAACGGAAACATGCATTGATTGATTGGTTAGTTAAACACGTTGGTTGGTTAGTTCAACACGTTGGTTGGTTAGTTAAACACATTGGTTAAACATGTTGGTTTAACACGTTGGTTAAACACGTTGGTTGGATAGGCCGAATTAAAACAAGCGAAAAAAAAAACCTTGGATCCCGTATGAAACACATGAAACAGAAACATGCATTGATTGATTGGTTGGTTGGTTGGTTGGTTGGTTAAACACGTTGGTTGGTTAAACACATTGGTTAAACATGTTGGTTTAACACGTTGGTTAAACACGTTGGTTAAACACGTTGGAAAGGGTCAATTAAAACAAGCGAAAAAAAGAGACTTTGGATCCCGTATAAAACACATGAAACGGAAACTTGCTTTGATTGATTGATTGATTGATTGATTGATTGATTGATTGATTGATTGATTGATTGATTGGAATTCAAACACGCATAAAACTGTTTAAATAGTGCCAAAAAACACATAATTTGATGACCTTGACCTTTGACCTTGTGACCTTTGTCAAGGTCATTGCTCCACAAGGTCATTGCAAAAGACCATATGGGTCAAGGACCTTTTGTTAAAGAGTTTTGCCTAAAAATGGCTTTTTAAAAACCATCAATGGGAGTTATGTCCCTTACATGATGGTAAAATCAGTATAGTCATAATGTAAAAAAATTGCCCCTTGAAGTACCAATCATTTTTCACTGCTTAATTTTTCTGTATCTATAACCGTTCAATAGTTATAGGGAAATGAAAAACTTTTGAAAATCTGAAATATGACTTTGACCTTTGACCTTGACCTATATTTTCAAGTTTTGGTCCAATGAACTCAATTCTGAAGACCCGCAGTCTTTACGACTAACGGTTCATGAGATTTATATGCATATCGAAAATTTAAATATTCAAGGGGAAATAACTCCTATAATAGGTCACTTGATCGCTTTGGTTTAAATTATTTGAACTTGTATCATTTGGCAAGGAACATTTAAAAAAAACCATTTGCCGCTAAGTCTTATAGTTCATGAGTTATAGCGATAACAGTGTTTTTTGTAATTGGGGAGATAACTCCTATAAGGTAAATAGTACACTACGGTGCCCTTAATACAAGATAGCTTTTATTAACCCGATACTTGGTTCCAAAGATTATTTTGATATCTTAAGTACTTTTCTTGGCGATTGACTTTGAAATCGGCGGAAGAAAAAGAATAATAATAATAATAATAATAATAAACAAACGAAATACAGTAAGGTCTTTCCATTTAAGAAAGGAAAGACCTTAATAATAATAATAAACAGAAGAAATACAGTAAGGTCTTTCCCTTTTGTAAAAGGAAAGACCTTAATTACACGCTTCTAATTAGAAATGACACAGTTAAAACACAGCTGCATTATACATTAAATTTAACGGTCAATCAGACGGTCTGCTAAAGTTCACTAAAGCAATAAAACTACAAATACTTAATACAATTAACCATAGTAAATTAATGTAGGCAATTAAATACTGATCCGAGATAAGAATAAATATTGCAAAGTTTCACCCTATGACAGTACTAACAATAGTAGCATGCATACTAAGTAAATTATCTATAGGTATAATATTTATTCCTTGAACAAGAAAATAACCCACGAAAGCGAGTATGAAGCATACTTTTGAAATAGATATTTTTTCAAAAGTACATCAGAATACTACGACATCAAATATATTGTTCTGGAATGGTTGGTTGTACAAAAATGCGTGATCATTTGCTTATTTGTTCATGAATTTGAATTTGAATGAACTTTGAAGTTATGACCATGATGACTTATCGAAGTCTTTTCATGGAGTATGTCGATACGGATGTTTATTATACATTAAAGGTTGCGCAACCAAAACATAATAAAACTATATGCAAATTGACTAATTTGCAAGAAAACATGTTACTGTAGAGGCTGTTTCCACTTAATGCCTTCTTGATGCCATAAACAAAGTGTGTGTTATAGTTTTGTTTATTGTGAAAGTATATGGAGCCCTGATTGACTTTTTCTCTGCTGTAATATATGACATATCAGCGTACTAGTATTTGTCGTGACTAAGAAAATAAAATATATCGATCATTGACATACATCTGATAAGAGTTTATGTCCATTTGAAATAACATCATTTTATATTATTGTCCTTTGAGATGACTGCATTTTATATACTGTGGATTCATTTATTTTCTTGGGTACCAATTTTCGTGGTTTGAGGAAAACTTACATATTCGTGGATATTTAATTTCGTGGTTTTGGCAAAGTCTACACTCATTCCTTTACAACATTTGTATTTCGTTGAACATTTAATTTCGTGGTTCTCCTGTACCCACGAAATCCACGAAAATTGGTATCCAACGAACATTAATGAATCCACAGTAACTGTCCATTGAAATAACATCATTTTATACAACTGGGCATGACAGACATAGAATTGGTTGGTTAATGAGTATTTTTGTAACTGTTTGTGTTATATTATTAATATCTAATTACTTTTTTAGGTATTTATAAGCTTAGATACATGTACAACTGTTTAACTTATCAGTTTCATTATAATTTACAAATACAGCAGTTGGCCTGGATGGAGATTGTGATAACCTTGATTCTGCCGCAGATCAATGTAGTGTCACCAACACCGAATGCAGAGATGATGGTGCAGGATATAAATGTCTGTGTATCACAACCGACTATTCAGATGGGAGCGCCTGCCAAACAAGTAAGACTTAAAATATAAACACAATTTACTTGAGTTTTAATTTTAAAATTAATAATTAATAATGTGTGTGTTTGCTCTAAGAGTAGCATATAATTATACATATATAATTCATCTGTTTCTCGTAGTACACTTTCTGCCTATGTGTAATGACAACTGTAAATTATACCTTGTTAATCGAAACTCTTATCATTTAGAAATACCAGGCGTTAGAACATTTAGAAAATCAACCTAACCTTAGTTTAAACATATTCATTTATAGTGGATTGGGAAACCAGTTTTGCAATTAATGATAATCCCTTTCCAATTTGTGGGGAATCCTTAAGGGACTGGAACCTGTATTTTTTACATTATTTTTCTACGACTATAATGCCTAGCATTAGGAAGACGCTTTATCTTCTTCTCTTATAAAAAAGAAGATGTGGTATGATTGCCAATGAGACAATTTTTCACAAGAGACCAAAATTACATAGAGATTAACAACTTTAGTTCGCTGTACTGCCTCCAACATTGAGTACAACCCATACAGCATAGTAAGTAAAATTAAAAATGGACATTTGGAATGTGTCAAAGAGACAGCAACAAGACCAAAAATCAGATTACAGCCAAAAGGCCACCAATGGTGGCAAAATAAAATTAAAGCGATTAATAAATGAATATACAAAGTACATTACATACACTAACTATTTATTATCATTTGCAAGTCATACAGGTGAGAGGTTAAGCTAACTACAAAACCATGTTCAATCCAACATGTTCTACATAAGGAAATGCCTGTACAATGTCAGGAATACCACCGTTGTTATCCGTTCGTTTAATGTGTTTAACTTTTTGATTTTGGTATTTGATAATGAACTTTCCTTTTTGAATTTTCCACCGGGTTCAGTATTTTTGTGATTTAAGTTTTCATTATATTAAACTTTAGACGATCGTCTGCCCGGAAGCAAACCAGTTTAAACGTGTTGGTCTTAAAATCCAATTATATATATTCACAATTTGAAAATATTAATATATTATTTTTTTGTAATGAAGTTAAGTAACATTTTGTAGATTACAAGCAATTTCGTGTCAAGTAGTTCGAAACAAAGTTCTCTACAGCAAATTAGATTAGACAATTGTTATACAGATTACAGGAAACGGGGTTTTTCTAACATTTGTTGGTGTCACTTTTAAGGCAATTATGCATATAACTATGTCAGTTACACATGAGAAATCGTCATACATTGGAAAAAGATGGGATACATCATTCTGTAGTTTTCGCCTGCGATCAATGTACAGTATCATATTACCATCATTGATGTTACAAACGGTTAATGTTAAACATAGCAAATATGTTTCAACTCAGGTTATTCCATATATGACCACCACAAGCAAGAGTATTTATTATTCACTTTTTCAAGTGAATTTTGCAATTGTTTTCAGTTTCTTTGAAAATTAATTTAAAATAATATATGTTTCTTTTAGAAATTGCGTTAAATTTAGGATGTACAAGTGGAGATCCGGCTACCAACTGCGCAGACTCTCTTGCAGAATGCCGAAATGATGGAACTGGCCTATTTAAATGTTTATGCCAAACAAATAAATTTGAAAATAAAGGCGGAACATGTGCTGCACGTAAGTCATTTTGAAAGCACCATCCAGACAGAAATTTAATGGATAAATAATTACCATTTATTGTGCATTAGTATGTGTCCAGTTCTATGCATGGCGGCAACTATTTTGTTTCATTTATAATTTCCTTTAAATGTCCCGTGTCTTGTATGGTAATTATCCAAGTGGACGGACGCAGACTTTTCATTGTATTCATTACCTCGAAATATTTTGCATTGTAATTTACGACATACAATTAGTTTGAATTAAACAAAAGTAATTGATATTAAATTGACACGAATAGCAGTGCTGACTATCTTTTATCAGTTGATTTTATGGTGTACTACGACATGACAGTTATTGTATCGGAGTGGCTGATTGTTTAAAAAGAACGTGGACATGTGTATATAATTCATTCACAATTTCAGTTGGACTTAATTTACCATTGATTACTAGTTAAATAACGTTGATAGATCATAACGATAGAGAAGAGTTGAGGACACGTAAAACCAGATGCTCCACAGGGCGTAGCTTTATACGACCGCAGAGGTCGAACCCTGAACGGTTGGGGCAAGTATGGACACAACATTCAAGCTGGATTCAGCTCTAAATTTGGATTGTGATTAAATAGTTGACACAGCATAGGTTTCTGACACAGAATGAATGTGTTCTAATGAACTTAAAATTTTTAATTTCTCTTAGAGCAATTCACTAAGCTGTTGAATATTAATCCTCTCAAAAAAATGTTTGAAGAAATTTTCTTTTTATTTATGAAATTTCAAATGAGAAAAATTGAACCCATTTTTTAAATCACATCCCCCTTTCCCTTATTCCAAAACTAATCTCAATTAAAATATTCTAATGGAATTTGCAACAATTACTACTCATTTAAATACATCATAAAATATTAAGATGTAAAAAACTACTTGTTATCACTGAATGGTAAAGATTATTTAAATTTATCAGTTGGTAGTAAAAAGTGAATATACATTGTATATTGTATATAACAAAGATTTAAGTTGATTCTGGACAAAGAAAGATAACTCCAATTAAAAAAAATTCTTGCTATTGCACAATAATGTGCAATATGATATGTCTTGCTTACTATTCTGGACAAAGAAAGATAACTCTAATTAAAACAAAATTTGGTATTTCACAATATTGTGAAATTAGATATTTCTTGCCATTGCACAGTACTGTGCAATTGAAAAGACTTGCTATTGCACAATACTTTATATAATAATTTTAGATCCTGATTTGGACCAACTTGAAAACTGGGCCCATAATCAAAAATCTAAGTACATGTTTAGATTCAGCATACCAAAGAGGCCCAAGAATTTAATTTTTGTTAAAATCAAACTTAGTTTAATTTTGGACCCTTTGGACCTTTATGTAGGCCAATTTGAAAACGGGACAAAAAATGAAGAATCTACATACAAAGTTAGATTTGGCATATCAAAGAACCCCATTTATTCAATTTTTGATGAAATCAAATAAAGTTTAATTTTGGACCCAGATTTGGACCAACTTGAAAACTGGGCCAATAATCAAGAATCTAAGTACATTTTGAGATTCAACATATCAAAGAACCCAACCGATTAATTTTTTGTCAAAATCAAACTAAGTTTAATTTTGGACCCTTTGGACCTTAATGTAGACCAATTTGAAAATGGGACCAAAAGTTAAGAATCTACATACACAGTTACATTCGGCATATCAAAGAACCCCAATTATTCAATTTTGATGAAATCAAACAAAGTTTAATTTTGGACCCTTTGGGCCCCTTTTTCCTAAACTGTTGGGACCAAAACTCCCAAAATCAATACCAACCTTCCTTTTATGGTCATAAACCTTGTGTTTAAATTTCATAGATTTCTATTTACTTATACTAACGTTATGGTGCTAAAACCAAGAAAATGCTTATTTGGGTCCCTTTTTGGACCCTAATTCCTAAACTGTTGGGACCTTAACTCTCAAAATCAATACCAATCTTCCTTTTGTGGTCATAAACATTGTGTTTAAATTTCATTGATTTCTATATACTTAAACTTAAGTTTTTGTGCGAAAACCAAGAATAATGCTTATTTGAGCCCTTTTTGGCCCCTAATTCCTAAAATGTTGGGACCAAAACTCCCAAAATCAATACCAACCTTCCTTTTATGGTTATAAACCTTGTGTTAAAATTTCATAGATTTCTTTTCACTTTTACTAAAGTTAGAGTGCGAAAACTAAAAGTATTCGGACGACGACGACGACGCAGACGACGACGACGACGCAGACGACGACGCCAACGTGATAGCAATATACGACGAATATTTTTTCAAAATTTGCGGTCGTATAAAAAGGACAACAATTCAAACATAATTTGATCATAATCATAAATTGACCAATTTACACGAAATAAAAATATCTTGATAACGCGGGGCTGTTCACTACTAGAAATACAAATACAAGCGTTATTTTAGTGAATACGCTTTAATACCTTCATATATTGTTTTACTTTATCACATTTTGAAACAAAAAAGAGCCGTAGCTGACCTTCCTTTTTGATTTAATTTACGAAAATTAAAGCACTAGTACTAAGACGTGACTGGAAAAATAAGATATGTTTTGTCATTGGCGTATGAATGTTGATCAAAGTTAACGTTATTCCTAAATGAGGGATGTGGACAAATAGACTGAACAAAGATACCTTTTCAATTCCGTATAGTCAGGTTGTATATGTTCTTCTGACATAACATTATAGTTTTATACAAATATACATGACAGACAGAAAAACCGGATGTTTTACGAGTTTATCTGACACTATTTGTGCTCGTTTGATTTTCTTTATAAAACATTCCTGTTTGAAATATTTCAATATTTTATAAGAAATTATGCAATGATAGATACAGCTGTATAGACAGATACTGTTTTATTATCATTTACAAATTCAGAAATTGGCCTGGATGGAGATTGTGATAATCTTGATTCTGCCGCAGATCAATGTAGTGTCACCAACACCGAATGCAGAGATGATGGTGCAGGATATAAATGTCTATGTATCACAACCGACTATTCAGATGGGAGCGGTTGCCAAACAAGTAAGACTTAAAATATTAGCATGTTTATTATGTTATTTGTTACTTTTGTTTAATTTTAAAATCAATACTTGTTTGCTCTAAAAGAAGGACGTGCATATATCTATGTGTTTCTGAATAAACGTTGAAAAACGACCAGTTGATAATGTCTAATGGATTCTTATGTCATACTTCTGAATATTAATGTTTGTTTACGCCATGTTTATTTGACTGTGATTTTGTTGATGTGTGAATTGATCACTTCTGCGTTTAAATGATAACGTGTCAGATTAGTAATTGGAAGTAAAACGGCTTATTTTAAAAAAAAAATATTTTGCTCTTTGCCGTTATTACAAAATTTGTTTTGTCACTACACATTTTCATTTACGTACATGTAGTAATTATTCAAATGCAAACGATTTATAAACAGGTTGAACCTTATCCAGGTTTAAAAGTATTTCATCCTTATTTAAGGGGACGACCATTTGATATTCTGGGGGGGGGAGGGGGTAGGAGGATTTGTTTTTGATCGGTTATTTGTTTTTGTAAACTAAGAGGACAGATTATTCATTTTGTGCACTATTGAAGCAAGATTTTTCATTTTAATTAAAGCAA
The DNA here is from genome assembly GCF_036588685.1 of Mytilus trossulus. NCBI lineage: Eukaryota > Metazoa > Mollusca > Bivalvia > Mytilida > Mytilidae > Mytilus > Mytilus trossulus. Next base: position 33,929,609 of record NC_086379.1, on the reverse strand, counting down.
GGGACTGATTATTCATTTTCACAACTATATTAATGATATTCGAAAACATACAATTTTTGAATGATTTGTTTATTATAAATGATACATGTATAGTCAAGTCATTAATATGCATCATTTTAATCAGAATTAATCATCATCCTCTGCAGAAATGAGTCTTTTATATTCCCAACTGCATATACATGTATTGGATACATACATAGTATTAAAGTTTGGTTGTAACGCCTCTTTTAAAAGTATTGGCAAACATATTTCACCGAGCGGAGCGTTTTGGAGCCAGTAAAGGCCCAAGAAGCTATAGAACAAATGATGCAAAATCATGCTTTCTGAGTGTTCCGAAGTCCCTTTCATAATCTGAAAATGCAAGTTTTGTAGTGTAAGACTTAAGTTTCTAGGGACAACATCATAAGACCAATGTGCATGATAAAGTAAAAATGGAATTCACATAGTTAAGTCTGTGGCTGCTGTTTTTTTTTAAACTCATGATCAAGTTCATAACAAAATTACTAGATTACAAAAGGAATGCAACACTAACAGAATACAGAAGGGCAATCAATGAACAAAAGACAAATAAATAAGAAATATTGATCCCGAAAAATCAGGGCTACGTCTGAGGGAAAACAAAATTTGCTTCTTGCAAGGCACTCGCTGTGAACAAAATTTGATATGGAGACAAGCGTTTAGTTTGAAATTTCCTACATGAAGCATTTAAAATATGTTAAAATAAAAGTGAGGTAAGGTTTCCTGAGACAAGATACCTCAATTTAAATAAAACCAATTTTCAGATATATCAAGTATATTTAAATTATATTTTATACTTTTATTATTAAAAAATTTGGGAAGTGTGTCGCGATTATTTTTTTTGGGGGAAAAGATGAATTTACGAAGAATCTGGTGCCATCTCATACTTTCGATTAGACCTGCTGAGTTATTTATTTTTCATACATTGCCAGTCAGGTAATTTATTTTCTACCACAGAACAAATCATTTATTTTTGTGATTATCATGGCTGAGTTATCTATTTTCAAAATCCTCCTGCCCCCACCCCCACCCCACCCCAGAATATCAAATGATCGTCCCCTAAGATATATTCGTGTCTGTTACATTTTGTTGTTATTTGTTTTATGTCGCTATATATATATATATATATATCTTCATGCCTTATATATCATGTACTGTAGTACGCCGCTAGATTAAAACTGACGTGGAAAGGTAACATATGGCCACCGAAAGCTCTTTTTTTGAGAGCCCAGGTGGTCGTGTGGTCTAGCGGGACGGCTGCAGTGCAGGCGATTTGGTGTCACGATATCACAGTAGCATGGGTTCGAATCCCGGCGAGGGAAGAACCAAAAATTTGCGAAAGCAAATTTACAGATCTAACATTGTTGGGTTGATGTTTAGACGAGTTGTATATATATATATATATATATATATATGTCCTTCCATGGCCTTCAAAAAACTAAGTTTTTATTGAAATATTCATGCTGTTTGAACACATTCCAAATATTTATTTTTTTATTACTGCTATTAATTTAACTCTTACATTTTCAAACTCAGGCACACAATGTATGCAACAAGAGCAACGTTAAACAATTAGAAAGTAACAAATTGATCAAAAACTTTAAGAAAAAGAGAGGGAAACTCTCTTTCACTACAGATAAAACAAGACCTTTTCACCACTTGTTAAATAAGTTCAGGATAGCACTGAAGAAGAAGAAGAAAGTTTTCAAAGAAACAAGCATCTTAAAATGTGAAATTATTGCTTTACAGAACTTGTCTTTGGTGCCGCTTGTTCTGCCTCAGATCAATGTGGTGTAGCTGACACGGAATGTACAGATGATGGTGCTGGAGCTACTAAATGTCTGTGTAAAGCCACACATTATGAATCTTCTTTAACCTGCGTACTCAGTAAGACTAAGAATATAACCTCTATGTGTTACCAATTACTCTTGTGTGTCAATCCCAAACGACTAAAAATTGTTTTACCTTTTTTGCATTTATGTATTAAAATAAGAAGTTTTTTTATGATAGCAAGGAGGCAATTATCCACCAGAAGTGGTTATTAGTAATTATAGGCAACAGTAGACTGGTATTCAAAAATATGTTTTGGAGTTTGAATATCCTTTTGGTATCTTTCGCTTCTTATTTTAGAACGATAACTAGATAAAATGCTTATGTGATTCTGATGCCATATTGCTTGAATGTCAATGTTCGTATAAGTGGTACTTTTACTTAAGAGAAATGGATATAATTTGGGTGCTTCATTTGTCACTATTTGTGTTCCTTTTGTTAATATAGAAACAACACTTACTGTATCACTATTTCATATATTATATAATATTACAGAACTGGTATATGATGCACCTTGCACGGCCTCGGATCAATGTGGGGTAGCAAACACGGAATGTAGAGATGATGGTTTAGGAAATGATAAATGTCTGTGTAGCTCCACCCACTATGAATCATCAAGCAATTGCGTACTTAGTAAGATTAGAAATATAATTACTTGAGCCAACGAGGGGTGGTGAAAAAACATTGACTACCCATGACTGTCTTCATCTCCGTTTATCACATACTCAAAGTTTACCAATATAAGTTTCGATTCAAAAATAGCCACAAAATAAATACATTGACCACAAAACTAATCCAAATAAGATTTAATCTATTGTAATATTCTAAAATATATTTTGTGGCAGAAATTATCAACAAAAAATATAATATCTTGTTTGACATTAAAACACTTTAAAAACAGTGAATCAAGATTTCGATGAATTTTACAATGAATGATTGTGTTACGAAAGTTTTCTCACTAAACAAGTAGATTTTTTTTTTCAATTTTCACAACGATTGGGAATTGGATATCCCTTCATATCAGCTCGAGTCGTTTAATTTCAATATCATAATAAACGAGCATTATTTTTATTATTACTATTTACTTTCAATAACGAAAGTTGAAATCAAACAGTATTCAATTCTCAAGAGTGTATAACCAATTTCTCTCAAAGTCAACACTAATTCTGTGTAAAATGGATTGAACATAACAGAATGACTTCATACTTCACTTTCTGGCGTCAAATTTTAACATCTGACATTTTAAGACTTTTTAAACTCTACAAAATATGATAACATTTGACAAAAAGAAGATATCCAGGTGAAAAGTCTGAGTGATTTGTATGCTATTGCAGAAATATCACATCATAGCTGTTGCTATGGACGGAATGCACTTCATCTTATCATTTGAAATCTATTAATGACCTTATAAGCGGCCAATAAAAATGTCGCTATACCATCTCCTGATGCTGAACAAGCCAATAAAATCAAAACAGTTTTCATATCACTTTTACGTATCGATTTCCGTGCAGTGTGATTAGAGAACTATCACTTCATGTAACATGTGTAAGAAATAGAAAACATGCCACAACCATAAAAAAAATACATTGATAAGCTGTAGTAATATTTTCATTTCAATCAATGAGTACTACTTTCGAAACGCTGAAACAATCTGTAAACGGTAAGGATCGGAAACATATTTCACCTCACTTTACTTATCATATGGCCGCCGTTAGAAAGACGTCTGTATTTTCAGATTCGCAATTAATGTCTTAATACCAGTCTAAAAAAACTTCATTCACATTTTAAGAATGAACATACATGTACTGAGGGATTTGATTTGGATTAATATTCTTTTCTAGAAATTGAATTGAATTTAGCATGTACAAGTGGGGATCCGGCTACCCACTGCACAGACTCTCTTGCAGAATGCCGAAATGATGGTACTGGCGCATTTAAATGTTTATGTCAAACAAATTACTTTGAAAAAAACGACGGATCCTGTGCTGCACGTAAGTCATTTTGAAAGAACTCTTCAGACAGATTTAATAACTTTTATGCAAATACAGTTAATGACATTTAGCTAACTTAACCTCTCATTTGTAAGACAGTAGCTTCAAACTCCATTATATTGACAATACTGATCCGTGAATAGATAAACAGACACAATAGGTAAAAATGGCCAACATAGAAGTACAGCAGTCAACATTGTGTCATCATATTAATCACTGTAACAACAGTGGAAAGTGGAAAGGGATTAATATAAGTTGCAAAACTTGTTTCCCAATCCACTATAAATAAATATGTTTAAACTAAAAAAACTGTAACAACAAACAAAAAGAAGCACAACAAAGCATCAAATTTAAAACCTCATTTTGCTTTTAATTTATCTAGTATATAATATCCACTCATATAATGACAGTCTTGATTTACCAGTCATATATATACCAGACTTATTAAATTTACCTCTTTTCAGTAACATTAAACATTCTAACTGTCAGTGCAAAACACCATATTACCAACCAAATTCTGCATATTGTGTAATAATACAAATTGCAATTTATTTCTAATAAATAATTGGTTGATGCCATGTAAATGCTTAATAATGTGTTATGATAAAGAATAGTAATTTATTTTCAATAAATGTTGTTGTTATGCCAACCGAATGTTGCATATTGTGCTAACTAATTTCATGACATTATGGAAATAAGTAATCCTGTTATTAACTATTTTTTCTTTTGATCTTATGTTTGAACCATGCTGGTTATGGATGAATAGATTCATTGAAGATAACGATTTAACTTGTCAAGATAATCAGATTATTTAATGTTGTTTTTGGTAAAACATTTAGTTGTATATATCTGTAAATGACATACAGAAAATTGAATGTTTCATGAGTTTATTTGTTAATTTTTTCCCCAAAAATTGAAAGTTGAATTAATGTTAACGTCGTTAGAACTTCGGCATCCTATATACAACTGTGTATGGTTATACTTTGATTTTATGAAAATTTGGATATAATATTTACAAATTACAGAAATTGCTTTTAATGAAAATTGCGACACCACGAATACTGCTGCAGATCAATGTGCTGGAAGCGATGTGGAATGTAGAGATGATTCCGGAACGGATACGTGCCTATGTAAAACCACCCATTACGACGCTTCAGGCACTTGCACAACTAGTAAGACAAGAAAGACATAATAATTGTTTAATAATGATATAGCATGTGTCAATTTTAATAGAATAATCCATAATATTCGTGTTTGTTCTACCAAGAGGTGAATATATAAGACTGCTTCCTGAAATCAACTTTGAACACCGACAAACGACTAATTCAAAGTTTTAATTGGATTATAATTTCATATTTCTTGAACAATAAGCCGCGTTCCTATTAAAGAAAAACAAAGAATAATCATCAATGCCATAAAAAAAAAAACACACACACACACACAAAGCAACGGAACAGCGCTTCCCTTACTGTTCTTTATCTCACAGTCACACAGTAATGATCCGACTTTTTCAATGTTCGTGTCTTGGTGTTGTCTGATCACAAACAGGAGCCATAATCGACACTGTGTGAACGCCAAATAAGTGAGTTCTTATCATCGGATATTGCTCCTAAAGGCAGCCTTCCCTTTTCTTACAAAAAAATGATTAATACCCTTTCGTTTTTCTTTCGGATACCTCTATGCCTTTTCTTCTATAAAATGTTGTTTTCACTTCATGTGAAGAAGTAACCCATCACGCAACAAAGAATTCACATCATATAAAGAAGTTATCTATCATGTGATGAAGTATGCATATCATGTTATAGTGTTTTGTCATGATGAATGCATGATGACGTTCCATAAGTCTTATCTCAAATCATTGACTTACTAAAGTCAAATAAATGCTCCATATTCTGTTAAGACTTCATTAAATTTTGGAATCAAATAGAGCACTATATGACCTTCATTTCTTTATTGTGTAACACATCTAAGTACATGTACTTGTATTCCGGCGGGATTGAAATATATATTGATCATTGACGTACAGCGGATGAAAGCGATTCATGGTAAACGTTATTTACAGATGAGATTCACGGATACATCGACTTATAAAATATACCGATCCTATTTGCCATTGGATAAAATTATACAAGTCATGTTATATTCATATAAAACCGTTTATTGTATAGCAATATAATATTTCCAACAGAAAGTAACCAAATGTTATCGTGCAATAAATTCTAATATTGCACTAGTGCAATAAATCTTCAAAATGCATGACGTCATCAATGACAAAATCTTAGTTTAAACCAATTTTTACTTTCAAATATTATATTGCTATACAATAAAAGGGTTATTGCATGAATATTGGGGAATATTGTCCCTCGTAGAACATATATTGCACTCGCAAGCTCGTGCAATATAAAATTCTACTCGGGACAATATTCCCCAATATTCATGCAATAACCCTATAATACAACAGAGAAATGAATTGTCGACCCCTGTTCCCTTTGAATTTTGTTTAAAAAACATGGTTCAATTAGTTAGTACTTTGTTAGAACATTGTTATTCTAGATAAAACTGTAACAACTACCTTATTTGCTTTTAACGATATTTACAAATTACAGAAATTAACTTAAACGGAGGTTGCAATGTGGCTCATACTGAACCCTGTGCCGATGCCAACTCGTATTGTAAAGATGATTCAGGAACTAAATGTTTGTGTCACGACACTCACTTTGAAAAAGGAGGAGCATGCACACTCAGTAAGACTTGAAATATTGTTTGTCTTTTCTTAGATCTTCAAAGAAAGAGGTGTATATATGTACTGCAATTTCTTTGAACACTTATTGATAACATATGTTTCTTGGATTCTATTGTCAAATTTCTTGAATAACAATTTTATTTTAAGCTGTGACCCTGACATAGTTGTGAACAAGTATTTTTCTTTTAGGCTGCGTTGAATGAGTTTAATTGTTTTGCTTTGCTTTGTTGTGTTTCGTTTCGTTTCGGTTTGTTTGTTTGTTTGTTTGTTTGTGTTTTCATTTATTTCATTTTAATTTTAATTTTATTTTTTTGGGGGAGAGGGGTTTGTGTTAATGGAAGTACCGTGTAATTGCTGTCAGTGGTATATAAACTGCGTACCAATTTAAAGATATTTGTAGAATTTTGGTTTTTAGTTATTTCGTATTCAGTTTTGAGGATTAAAGTTGTTTCCGTCATTGCAAATTTCATTTATATATGTTTAGAAATAAATCTGTTTTATTAATACCTTATTTGAAATCAATATATCCAATTTGAGATTAGTTATCTTTGATACTAGTATAGTTCTTCGCTTGTTTATGTTGTTATTTTTTTGTTGAATTCACTTTGTTTGGTAACAGCATTCTTAACCAAGGGACAGCTAAAACATATGCGTTTTAGAGGCAATAAATGCAAAAGATTGTTATTTTCAAATATGTTTACACCATGACACACACCAATACTACGCATATCGCACAGAAAAAACTCAGTTCAAAAGAAGCCCGGTGTCAGAATAGGTAACACAAGAAATTAAAAAAATGACAATGATACGTAAATTAACAAAGGACTACTAGCAGTTACGGACATGCCAGCTCCAGACCTCAAATAAACTTATTAAAAATTATATTTTCATAATATGAAATAAGAATATCAAACACATTCCCTCCCGTTAGGGGTTTAGTATCATACCATCATAAAATATACGAAAAGAACATAACCCGCATTATGCCAAAAATTTGTTTTAAAAGAAACCTGATTATTTCGAAGGAAAGACTGTATCAGTGAAAAAACATGTAATAGTAAGGCCAAAATATGCCATCTTTGATGACCTGCAGGCAACAGTATCGTAGCTATATCCCATCTTATTATGTTTGTTTCAAGTTTTTTGAGCTTTTGAAGTGAATGACGACAATTTTGTCCTTTGAAAAGAATATAATCATGAAAGATTGAATGTGAAATACCGGAACATATACTAGTAAGATGTCTGTATGTTAATTTACATTTACGAAAGATGTCCTTGCACCGATGATAAAATTTAGTAAATGTTTTGACTAGTAAATTGTTTTACTAGTAAATGTCTTGACTTATATATGAATAATGTCCTGGCACTCAATAACACATATTTTAGTGCGTGATTGCACTTCATATATCCCAGTGAACTAACTACGATTAAGGACATTATCGTAACTAAAATGACTAATTATTAGCGTTATCCTTTCCTTATGTTGATTGAGGTCTTCAAACACAAAGTTATAAAACACATCTATAAATGTGAAATACAATGTAGTGACTATTTTGAATTGTTATTGTTCATTAATGTAAACTTTTCTCGAATGACAGCTTTACTTACTATAAAGGCACATACATTTATCTAGTCTGTAGGGTTAATGTTGAACTCATGTTGTCCTTGTGTTGGATCACTGAAATTGACGGAAACGCAACACTCATGTTTTGTTTATTTTTTATTGCAGATATTCATCCAGATGTCTCTTGTTCTGCTACAGACCAATGTGTCACCAATGCTGAATGTGACTCCGCTGATACTAATACATGTGTGTGTAATGCAGGTTACACAGCAACACCGACCACCACTCCTACCATGTGTAAGTTGATAATCAATTGTAATAAAATTGGCAACATCAGATCCAAACAGGTCAACATGGTCAATATCGCCGTTAAACTTATCATTTTTATTTTATCATTTTTATGATCTATTATTTATCAGTAATATATGAGTAGCCACATAAAAGTATCAAGATAGAGTCTCTTAAATGTTTTATATCGCTTAAATCAAGAGGACAATGACTTAAATACAGTTACAATTTTATAGTAGCGCAAATTTAACGATTGTTTCAATCAAGCGTTAGTGGGTCTTAGGTACATAAAGTAGAAGAAACACGCGTTTGGCATACTGAATTCCATGTATTTTACCTTTGTTGCGCTTATACGGATTTTTATTTTTTCGTATTCCGAGTTTTATGATACATGCTGTACTTTGTTTTATCATTCTTACCTAATACACATTATATAAAAAAATTGTATACATGATTGGTTGGCCAAAATGGCAAGAAACACGATTACGACTGTCGTAATAGCATAACGTTTCGTTTATTTGGCGTGTATTTCCCATACATGTATACAACAACCGTCATGCAGTGTGTGTAATTGAATTAACCGTCTTCTTGATTTAGAATTTTCCGATTTAAATGTATCATAATCAAACTTGATGGTTTAAGTCACAATTATCTAGTTGATAAGATGTAACAAAAATAATATTTGTTTCGTAAATTAATTCGCGAAACAAGAAATACGCAAATAATATGTGGTCCAATTTAATATTTCTTCTAACGAAATATTAATTTAAATGACTTAGATAAACTCATTTTTATTCATGTTTTTCCTTAAAACTTTTTTCAGGCAGCAGCAATGGTGAAGTCAAATTGTCGACTCTGTTATACATATACGTGGTACCAATTATTGTATCTATGTTTTTTCTTCTTCGATGAATGCTTATTCAATAATATTTTGATGTGTATGCTGTTTGTAATATTGAATCTTATTTATAAAATGAATAGTGTATTGGTACCGTATATGCTTATGTTCATTGTGTAGTTACTGTTTTATTTGTGAGATTCTAAATTTGTGAAAAGTAGTAAAACTATTGTAACAGTTTTAAATTTTTGTATTTTCTTGTATCTTTATTTGGTGTTTATGAACCAAAAATTGCTACTGTCATAACATAAACCAGACCTCGTGTTCCATAATAGCAGTTTATTATATTTGGCTGAGTTAAATCTCTGAAAAATTAGCAGAAAGCTGGTGGGGGATAAACGTAAATGAAAAAAACAATCCAGCTTTAGACATACATAAGTATTTGACATTTAGAGATAATCATAGTTTCAACTATATAAAGGTGTTCATATAAAAAAGAAGATGTGGTATGATTGCCAATGAGACAACTGTCCACTAGAGACCAAAATGACACAGACATTAACAACTATAGGTCACCGTACGGCCTTCAACAATGAGCAAGGCCCATACCGCATAGTCAGCTATAAAAGGCCCCGATATGACAATGTAAAACAATTAAACCAAAAAACAAACGGCCTTATTTAAATAAAAAAAATGAAAGAAAAACAAATATGTAACACAAAAACAAACGACAACCACTGAATTACAGGCTCCTGACTTGGGACAGGCACATACATAATGTGGCGGGGTTAAACATTTTAGCGGGATCCCAACCCTCCCCCTAACCTGAGACAGTGGTATAACAGTACAACATAAGAACGAACTATAAAAATCAGTTGAAAAAGGCTTAACTCGTCAGATGGTCAAAAATACAAGTGGACGTGGACGGGTACTTGTACATCCCGACAACAAAAAAACACTAGGAACAGACCTGAGAGTACTCGCAGTTATCTTACTAGTTCAAAGCCACTAAAAACTAATAAAATAATCATGCATCTAAGACTAAAATATCAATCCGTACACATGCATACATTATGTCAAGCTATAAACTCATAAATTTACACTTGCCCAGCTGCAAAACGTCCTGACAATCTCTAATTGTTTGATAACATTTAGGACATTGGTATAAAATGTAAAGATAACAGTTAAATTTACATTATGAATAGATTGCGTTTTGCTAATTACATTGTGCATTAATGATTATAAATGCAATACACAATTCACTAATAAGATTTACTTAAGTTTTGAGAGTCGCAATAGAGGCACCGTGGAAGTGAACCGCATGCAACGAAACTAATAATTATAACGTCATCAAATGTTATTAAACCTTTTTGCTTTTGCACCTTACAGCGACGTCATATCGCTGAAGCCATCTTTTTGGTTGGATTTTGAAATGATTTTTTTCCTTCAACTTTGAGACCCAATTTAGCCCTAATTTTTTTTGGGGGAGGGGGGGGGAAACGGTACTATTTATTCGGCCATAGGCCACAAAACTAGCATTTTCTAAATTTACCACTTTTTATAATAAAAAACCTGGATTAAACAGTTATGCGTGGTGTTGGTGCTTTATTGTTCTGATTTAAAAGTTGAAGCCAAATAGTATCATGACAAACTTTCAACGGAGCTTGGTAATATTGTCCATGCCCATCGTAATTGTACACCAAATTTATGAAATTTTGTCTTTTCGAATAATTCTCTAGAACATATTTCAATAGGTTTCAAAATGTATATTGTAAATATTCACTCTGTGGTTATTCATAGATAAATAAAAAAAAAAATACATATTGCGCCATTATATCCAACCATAGCGCTCCTAAGTTGACTTCCTTCAACTGGCTTAGGTACACAAAAGGCCAACTATTGCTGGGGAAATGTAACAGTACCGTTTTTCCTTTAAAGGCAATCTGATTCCCTTTTGAATTTCGGAGAGTATAAAATAATTTTTTGCACCAAACTCGGGAAAATTTTATTTACCCCAATTTCTGGAACGTTTGTTTTATGTTACATGTATCCGGAAATTGAAGTCCGTCATATTCGGCAATGGACATTTGAGCGCATTGACAGGACATTTGAGCGAAAAAAAAAGGACGTTTGAGCGCCAAAGTATAGGACATTTGAGCGCCTAAATTTTAGGACATTTGAGCGAAAATAAGAATAAGCGTAGGACATTTGAGCGAAAACAAGTCTTGGATAGAGAATTGTCTTATTGGCAATCATACCACATTTTCTTACGAATATAGTTCATTAAATGAGGAGTTTACCAACAAAAAGATTAAAACATATTTTAATTGTAAAAAACAAAGCACTAAAAACAAAGCACAGTCATAAAACAGGAGTTTACCAACAAAAAGATTAAAACATCTTTTAATTGTAAACAAAGCACTAAAAACAAAGCACTGTCATAAAACATAAAACTCGGCAACGGCATTATTTACAAGTCTGTTCGGGCTTGGAACTTATATCCCAGGCTTCTGACATAAAAATCCCTCGTAATTTCCTGCTGGCAGTATTTCGAATGCAAATCCCGGAGATTCTGTTCCTTCTCCTTTTCTGTTCGGCTCTGCGGTGCATCAATGTTCAAACTCCGAATTTTTATGTAAGTCACAGATTGCAATTTGATAATAGTGTCAAGGAAAGTATAAATTGATGGATGACTGTGATAGAACTGCTCGTTATAATGGGCATGAAATGATTCGGGCCCATTGTTAGTACGTTTTAACGAGGATGGAACTTCGGCCCAGAGATGAGGGGGAAATAACGATTCATCTGTTATATAAGTATCAGTCAGGTAATCTGCAAATTCTATACAAGGCTTGTCGTTAGGTACAACGGCCATAAAATCTTCTACGAAACAGTCGGCTACTTCGTCTGGAGCTAAAAAGGCTATCCCAAAAGTATTAAGATTTCAAGTGCCAAGGGACATTTCACTTAATAGATATATATATAAGAATTTTAGAACAAAGAAAATTTGCATAGCCAATGAATTATAGTAGAATTGATTGGTAAATAGAGATCAACTTAGGATTTCACTTACATAAACCAGCCAGAACCGGTCGAATTACTCGGGTGTGAAATAAAATAAAAAATATTTATAACTAAATCTTACTTTTTTTTCTTACTTTTAAAAAAAAATCTTAATTCGTGTAAAATTATCAGGGAAAATTTCGCTCAAATGTCCTGTCTGAAAACTCAGGTAAGGTTAATATCCCGGCGCTCAAATGTCCTATGAAGTCGGCGCTCAAATGACCCTATGTGCTTTTTTCTTTTTCGCTCAAATGTCCTATGCCCGTCATATTTTACTGAGTTTGGTGCAAAACATATTTAAAACACCTAAAAGAAAGCATCTAAAGGAGAAATCAGCTAAACGTTTTAATAAAGCAGTAAATTCGCTATTACACTTTGACTGTAAATATAAGTTCGGAGTTATGACGTCGCTGTCAGGTGAAAAAGCAAAAAAGTATAACAGCCTATCAAGACGTCATAACTTTTTGGACTAGCAACGAAACATATTGTTTAAAGTGACATGTGAAAAACTATGTCACTGCTTGAAATGCAATACGTCTGAAATATTTTTATTTACCTTCTTCATCAGCTGATGTCCATGGTGGTGTTAAATTTGCTGATAACTCTTTAGTGGATTTATTGTTCTTTAATGATGGTTTCTACCATTCTTGTGGGGTTTTGCGTTATAAGAAAAACCTAATAACAGATGAATAGAAACTTTGATAGATAACAAAAATGATCAGAAAATTCAATGAAGCGGCAATTGCTACAAAAAAGTCAAATGCTGCCGATGCGGTTAGTAGATTGTCATTCTTCATAGGAATAATTGACAATGAGTCAGAATTGTTTTACCATTAGGTTCTTTCGTGATTCGACCAAAAACTAAAAATTTACAGAAATCTTAACAGAAAAAAATTACCAACAGTACAATATAAAAAAGTAATTGTGATGAATTCTATTCTTGTCTATAATGTTGGGGAGAGTTCATTTTTTTAGCAACACAGGCGTGTTAGAGCCTTTAGGTTTGAATTACCAAACGTCAGGTTTACATTGTAAGTGCGCTCTATAGCTAATATGGAAGTAAAGAGATGTTGACTTTTTTCAGAACGAGTCAGGATAAGGTACAGTTTTGAAATGAAGTGACTGCCAATCTATTGAGAATAAGAACAAAGATGTCATTAATGCTTAAAATTACAGAGATGATATGGGGTATCAATTATTGACACAAAACTTAGAACATGCACAGCCCAAAAAACCAAAGATGCACTTTTATTTCTGTTCCTTATCTCAAACTCACTATAATTATAACAAAGTAAGATGTGATATGATTGCCAATGAGACAACTCTGCACAAAAGAACAAATGATACAGAAATTAACAGCTGTAGCATGTTTAGGTCACTGTACGGCTTCCAATAATGAGCCCAACCCATACCGCATAGTGAGTTATAAAAGGCCCTAAAAAAATCACAAATGTAAAACAATTCAAACAAGAAGACTAATGGCATAATAAATGTACTAAAAAGTTCACGAAAAACAAATTTGTAACACATCAACAAACGATATCCACTGAATTACAGGCTCCTGACTTAAGACATGCACACACATACAGAATGTGGTGGGGTTAGACATGTACATAAGCGGTATCCCAACACTCCCCTAACATTTGACAGTGTAACAGTACAACAAGAATGAACTATAAAAATCAGTTAAAAAAGACTTATCTCGTCAGATGGATAAAAATGGAAATATTGGACGTGGCTTGCTACTTGTACATCCCAACAACAAAAAAGACTTTAAGTACAGATCTAAGAGTACTCGCAGTTACTGACAGCTAGTTCAAAGCTTATAACAGCTAAAAATCATGCATTTCAATTATTAATCAGATTGTATCTACATGACACTCTTTGGAAACATTGTCGAACTTAGATGATCGAGAAAGGAAAACAGTTCCTAGTGACATAGTTATTATACATAATGTTTTTAATATGTATATCATATCAGGTTAGTCGTATTCGACTGGCAAGAGATCGTGTCTAACCTTACGACAACACAAAGACGAAGAAGAGCCACGAATAACTTAATTAAGGAAGCTATTATGCGTGGTTTTTGTAAATGATAAATCAATATTGGCGAATCAACGAATCGTGAAAGCGGACACTTTCGACGAGCAAGAAGAGAAACCGTCTCTTAATTACTTAATTAATCGCCTCTGATTAATGTCTATTTATTGTCACGTTATCTCCTTTGATTTGACAAAATAACTGCAAAGTCATGTTTTTCTCAGACAATTAAATCACTACAAGTAATAGCTTTTCTAAAAAGCTTGCCGTATTTTAGCTGATTATATTGAGATCAGTGGTTTGTGAGTAGTTTATTTTTATTGGAATATTGCACTTCAAGCAATATGAAAACATAGCGCTTTTTTTCTATTTATATGTTATTTTTGTTGTATTAATGGTGTACCCGTGTTATAATGGAAGGAGACTTTATAAAATTGAGAATGGAAATGGGGAATGATATTATAATAATATGTATTCTGTGTTTATAATCAACTTGATAAAAATAGCATATAACGTAAACATACTTTTGAGGATTACTACTTGACAAAATGGACAACAACAGGAGGCAGTGGCGGATCCAGAGGGGGACGTAGAGGGATACGCCCCATCCCCCCCCCCTTTTGCTTGTTTTTTTTTTAATATAATTAATCATACTAGACTATGTGAACTTAGCCATTTCCTGTGTACTCTATTATGTAATTTTTATGCGACAATTCTTTACTTAAGAAGATATTTTTCGCCATAATTTACTGATTGTCAAAGTCTTATGATTCGCAATGGTGGAGTTGACCAGTGCTTCGAAAAACATCGCTCAGCATTTTGAAATTCAAATTACAGTAACACATTGCTGAAGCTGAGGATGACAATCATGACACCTTCAAAGCGACATAGGTTTAAGCAAGAACATATTGACTTCTATTTCACTATTCCACCAAACAGGAAGTAATACTCTATAGAATATAACACTCTCATGAAAAAAGTTCCATGGCAATATTATATACCTACTAAAACATGTTTAACCCCAAACGCCATTGTCATGATTGATATGGACTGTATAAAATTGCTGTTTGGTGTGAACCAAGCTTTGCGTTGAAGACCAAACTACAACCTTTAATAGATTACTTTTTTAAATTGTGACTTGGATAGACATGATAGACAGTTGTCTTTGGTACTTTCATGTATATGAGATCCAGTAATATCTATCTACAAGATTGAGAACACATTTTTTTGTAATAAATTTAAAACATATTTAATTCTGTAATATCTGATATGTATCAGTTATTTGTGATTTTTCATTTGATGTGTACTGGTTCTCTCTGGTAATGCCAGTATCAGCATGATTAGTTGTGATAAAAAAAAATTTGGCAGTTGTCATGTGCAGGTACACCACATGTGCATCTTCTTTCCCGTCTCATTTATAAAATTGTGCATGATATTTATCACAGAAACGCACCAGTATTTTGGTGAATGAAACACTTGTCATATTAAATTAAAAGTCAGAGGTTGAGTTAGAGGGTTTTTCTAGAGGCCTGGGCCACCCCTTTTGTAGGAAAAATTTTGTTGTTTTTATAGGGAATTACTGAAGCATGACTGAAGTTGGCCCCTTCTTAGGCAGTCAGTGGTTTCCGATTATGAAAATTTCTGGATCCAGCACTAAAAGTTTGAGTAAAGTTAGATAACAATTCAATTTATGACAAATTATGTTGAAATTTGCACAGATAATGAATGAAAAATCTAGTAAATTAAAAAATAGCCACTATTATTAAAAGCTTCCCTTGCTTATTGACAAGGACATATAATATCCTTCATGCTATTCTGATCTGAGTTTTTATTCATACATACATGTACATGTAGTCTGGTGCTGTTCCAAGTAGTCTTCTTTTTTCTGTTTCTTGAGAAGTATTTGTTTTACCTGTTCAGTCACTGTAAAGTGTTACAATTCATATTTAAACGCAACACATAAATAGTGACCAAAAAGGTATGGCTATCACACGAGAAGCTAGAAAAAAGTAAAATGTATACATTTTAAACATTTTTGTTGGACCATGAAAATGTGGTATATAGATAGATATGCATAGATAGACCATAGAACAAATAAGCAAAAAAATTCAAAGGAGATGTACATGCAAGATGAATTATGAAAAAAAGAGCCATGGCCAGGGGCCCTGGTGCTGAACAGGTAAAATGTTTGCATTGACAATAAATATAGCCTTTGTTAGAGGTGACCCAGGTGGCTTTTCTCTAAATCAGCTATAATATTAAACATATTTCTGGGCCGGGTTGAAAATAAATGAAAATGACTTTGAAAAAATCTAATAGAAATACACCAAATTTGGGAGACATCTATTAAAATGTTTGAAATAATAAGGAAGTTGACAAGAACTAAGCTTTTCCAGATAATTTACAGACTATTGGAATCAGCCTATAAAAGACTCTTTGCCTTCTGAAATGTTTGCTTATACACTGTGCTTTCCTATAATGATTTAAAATCAGTGTGATAGTTTTCATGAAGAACACTGAGCGTACAGGTACACGATAAATGTTGTGTTACATGTATCTACCCAAATAAGTAAAATATAAAAATTCTTGACTTCTAAATCCAGTGATTGATCTCCTGATTTTATCATTTACATCTTATCACTATCATGCTCTATGCAGATGCTGTGTGGAAAAAAAATTGACTTACCAGTATGCTTCTATCCATTGAGTTGATTTATTATTAATTATTTTGCTTTGAATACACCTTATAATATTGCTACAATATGTTTATGTATCTGTCCGCCATTACAAACTGTACATGTACATTTTTGTACATTACAAATATTCCATGTAAAAATTTGATGTTTTAATACAAAATATATGATGCCACAATGGAAAAGTACAATAAGTGGGAGTGGGCGACTTCTCCAGTCATGTGTCAGTGATTCCCTACATTATCAACCAAATAGTAATATTCATCATGAAAAAATATACTAAGTGTAAGATCTGATGATGTGAATAAATTGAAATCAGACATATCAAATGAAATTTTCAGTGCTTTTGATATATTTATGGGCAATCTGATGAGTTAAGGTAAGCCTTTTTTGACTGATTTTTATAGTTCGTTCTTATGATGTACTGTTTATACATGTACCACTCTCCAAGATTAGGGGGAGGATCGAAATCCCGCTAACATGTTTTACCCCGCCACATTATTTATGTATGTGTCTGTCCAAAGTCAGGAGACTATAATTCAGTTATTGTCGTTTTTTAATGTGTTACATATTTGTTTTTTGTTCAATTTTTTTATATAAATAAGGCCGTTGGTTTTCTGGTTTGAATTGTTTTACATGTCATAGCAGGGCCTTTTATAGCTAACTATGTTGTATAGGCTTTGATGATTGTTGACGGCCGTACGCATACCTGCCAACTTTTGAAAATGCCCATGGGGGTTTCAGCGCGCGACAACAATTTCAAAAGTTACAATTCTTTGGGACGACTATTTTGCACGTGCTTTTTTGTGGTCTAGAAAAAGTGTACGGTGACCTATACATTTTTTAGTTGTTAATGTCTGTGTCATTTTGGTCTCTTGTAGACAGTTGTCTCGTTGTCAATCATAGACATACATGTGCCACATCTTCTTTTTTATAATGACTGCTAATCACCAGTGTGTACATACTGGGACTATTATGGTCCAACAACCCATTGGCGGATCCAGAATTTTATAAGTGCAGGCCCACCAAATTTCCCAGAAAAGGATGGCATGCCCCCCTGGCCCCCTTCTTAATCAGTCTAATGACAACTCCAAAGAATAAATCATCATGTAAGAGTACATCAAAGATCATCAAACTGTCTACCCCACATGCAAACATCTTTTTGGGAGTTCGCTGTGTTGCAAGTTTTTTGGGTTCGAAGGATCGTATAAATGATTGCCTTGGGGGTCATTGTCAAATATAGAGCTGTGCATTGTAAAACGCTAACTTATATAATTTGCAACAGCTGACACTATAGTATCCTATAGTGCACTGAAACCCTTGCCAATAACAATACCGTGATGCTTGGTGTATGCTTCTTTGCACATATTGCTCACCTTGTAGTCTTTGTATTCTTCTAATCAGTATCGTCGGGTTTGTTTATTTACACCAGAAATCAATGAAGCGTTGAAAGTGCTTGAAACGAAATTACATCTTCGGTAAATTCCGTGATACTAATTTTTTCTAATCAATATGTCAAAGCAATGAATAATAAATGGTTATTAGTTTTATACATAGAGCATACGTTTTATGTATTTACTATTTAAAATTTAAGCTTTCTACGAAGATATCTAACACAAAAGTATCTCAATCATTTAACCGTTTTAATACGCAGTGTAAAGTGTATATTATACACGTTACTGTTCTATTTTTAGAGAATAGCAAAAATACATAAATGTACAGTTTTTTTAACAAAATAGCAACATAATTTCAAGATTAAATCATCACATTGTCACATGATTATATAATATGCACCAAATTGACAGTTTGTCGTGAGTTATCATCATAACTAATCACTGTGGCAAATGAACACTTTATCATAATATGAACCTATCACCTAGTATCATGATTTCAATCCGACCCCACTTACGGACGCGTGGAACATATAATGCATGTCACTCATTTATAGCCAATCAGACGTTATAATGAACTTCATTTCCCCCAGAATCATTCCGGAAACAGCCACGAAGAAGCCATTAGATAGTATTTATAACCAATGAAATAACAGAAATACCGTAAACAGATTTACCCGAACCTGACGTTTAGCCTCTGACTAATCAGACCGTATCACCATGGTGATACGGTAACTAGGCCATGAGAAACTAGCCCCTTTACTCTGTGATTTTGTTACTTACTTGAGTGCTTCAGTACTTCTCACTACATGGAATATATAATAAATAAAATGACGTCAATAAGTTCTAATTATGTTTTGAAATTGCTCTAGGTTAAAATACTTAATACTTATTATGGAATTTTCAAACTTTTAAATAATGAATAAAACATAATGTGGGGTACATGTTTACGGCATTGAACCAGCAAGCCATCAGTAAACAATGTATAGATGGGAGTTTGTTATAATATGCAAAATGACAAGGTCCAAACACCTCGATTCTAGAAAATTATTAAACTTACCAATTTTGAAAGATCTATCATACAAACTGAATGTCCCAAAAGGTCATTTCAAATACTTTTGTCGTCATTTCGTCCCGAATCTGAATGTTACAGACAACAAATTTGATACTACAGTCTACAAACATGACCACTGACATTGTATGTACAACACTATACAAACAGTGTGTCAAACATCATGAAAAGGTTAACAGCTAGGTGAATTGTTAACCTGATTAAATTTACTATAGTATGAAGTTGAACATTCGAAAGAGGCTGATTATGGTTAGTAAATTTAAACATTAATAATTGTCATATAATTGTTAAAAAAATAATAATAATAATTAAAATTGCAATAATAATGATTGTATATATTGCATGGATAACTATTATGTTAACCACATACATGTATGTATTTGAGATTTTAAATTTTTATATTTAATAAATTAATAATTTCACTAATCAATTGATCATTCATTTGGTAATTTTGAATACGGTACACATAACAACTGTTCCAATTTTCCTTTCTCGACATTTTCATGTCTATAGCAGCCCTCCAGCTGTCCCTAATATCAAGAATGTTATCCCAATCTTTATGCGATATTCAAGGATTTGTTTACCTAGAACATGCAGTGTGCGTTCCTTCAGAGAGTGTTGTTGCTGTGTTTTAGTTCTTAGTAATGTAAACTTCTACTATCACACCTTTTAAAATTCACGGTAGGTATAATGTCCGGCTAGGATCGTGGTTTTTATAGTAATTTGATCGGGCTTTTTCGAGTGTGACCACTTTTTTTCGAGTGAATATGATTAAAAATGTATACAAACAGACTTCTTTTCTAACAAGACGTGATATAGAAGCTTAAACTTGATATACAAGGTTATACATGGAATGTTAGCATTTGAAATAAAAAGATATCATCATTCTGACATTGCTTTTCGTTACAAAAGGTGCTTTTATTCCAAAATACCGAATAAAGCCATTTTCATACACATAATGTACCAATGCAAATGTCGTCGGAAATGAAAACATGGAATCTATATATCATTATACCGCAGTCCCACTAGGCCACGATCGCACTACGATCTGTGAAAAAAATGCAAATTTTGATTATCGTAGTACGATCGTGTAGATCGTAGTAAGGTCGTATAACGGTCGTGGTGAGGTCTTCAAGATCGTGATGAGCGTGGCCAACTTTAAACATGTTCAAAACAATCGTGGCGCGGTCGTGGCGAAATCCGGTCGTAGTAGAAGCGTAGCGAGAGCGCACTAAGGTCGTAGTAAGATCGCAAAGGTCGCTGTACCATCGTAGCGAGAGCGTAGCGAAAGCGTGATTTTATTCAGAGAGACTGCGCTACGATCTCACAGCGACGTTACTACGACCTCACTACGACCATCACGTTCTCACCGCGACCCAACTACGCTTCCAATTCGACTATACCACGTTTATATCACGCTGTCTAAGACCATAGTACGATTCTAGCACGCCCTTGCCGTCCTCATCACGCTCTTCTTACGACTTTACTACGTTCACACTACGACCATCATTCTCATTGTCATTTTCACATAAAATATATTAAATCTCTCCAGGTTTTATTTGTCTGCATCGGCGGTAATTAGACTTCTTGACCATTTTCTCTGACGGCTTAACCATGCTTCTCGTTTTCATTTAGATTAGACCGTTGGTTTTCCCGTTTGAATGATTTTACACTAGTAATTTTTGGGGCCATTTATAGCTTGCTGTTCGGTGTGAGCCAAGGATCCGTGTTGAAGGCCGAACCTTGGCCTATAATGGTTTACTTTTATAAATTGTTACTTGGATATGGAGAGTTGTCTCATTGGCACTCATACCACATCTTCCTATATCTATTGACACATCTTTGTCATCTCTGCTATCGTTCACTAACATATCGTCATTTGAGCTTTATGAACCAGCAATAGGTTGTAATTTAAGTTGGATTGGTCGGTCCGACATCTCTGCTTGATCAGGATTCGCTACTTTGCTACCTCTGCCTCTACCTCAACCCCTACCACCACGCCCACGTATTCTAGTAGATTTTGGTGGCATGACTGTATCGTTTCCGAAAAATATACTTATTAATCAGAAATAGAAGGAATGGAACTGTATTGATATGGAACACGATGTTGACGTTATTGCTGAGAACGTAGTAAGATCGCGGTATGAACGTAGTATAATCGTGGTAAGAACGTGCTATAATCGCAGTAAGATCGTGTTGCAATCGGATAACTCGTGGTATGGTCGTAGTGAGAACGTGAAGAGCGTAGAAAGATCTTGATAAGCGTAGTGAGGTCAAAGAATAAGCGCGGTGAGAATGTGGTATAAACGTAGCGGGATCGTTGTAGAAGCGTAGTGAGGACGTACAGTAGTAGCATCGTGAAAGTGTGGAAATTAACATTTGCATGCCGCTCATACCGCGACCTCACCACGATCTGAATTTATTTTAGATCGTGGTGAGCGTGGTGCGATCGTGGTCTAGTGGGACTGGGGCTTTAGATATACAAACACTTTAAGCCCCAGTCCCACTAGACCACGATCGCACCACGCTTAAATGCGCGGTATGAGCGCATGCAAATGTAAATTTTCGTTGCTTTCACGATGCTAAAAAAGCAGAAAAATTCAAAACCGCTTGTGATTGGTCGGTTCATAGTTCATAGGGTCATTCACTCTCTAGATTTTACATTAATCATTTGTGACTCTATAGACTTATCCTTCACTGTTTTATGCAAATTATCTAAAACGGAAGTAGTTGTATTTTGTAGGAGGACTAAAAACGATCACATGAAAATTCATTGCCAAATCTTGTGTACTGGGGGTAAGGGGTACTCTAAGGGTAATACAATGCATATCATCTGAAAGATAAACTTTTCATGAATCGAATGGCGTATGGGACTGAATTGACAGAGAAATAAGGGTTTTAAGCAGAGAGGTAAAAAAAGTAGTTGGGTACCTTCTCGTAAATATACGTTGATAGTGGGTCTTCCAATGGATAGAAACAAGTGCCTGAGGGAAGGCTTTTCTCTGTTAGATATTCCCGGAAACCATTAATTATAGCTGTGTTTGTTTGCCTTTTAGTGTTTTTTGAATCAACGTTTTCTAACAGATGTTCCCCGTCTTCATCCTCGAGGGATGCGAATCTTCGTTTCGTGGCCATTTATCGTAAACGTCTACTTGTTCAAGTTGTTGTGATTGTACCGGAAGTTTTACAGAAAAGCATTTGATTGGATGTTGAGAATACGTCATTAAGTATATTGGTTTTCAGATTTCTATAATTAGATTTTTTTAAATAACCGTGCAATATGCTTTTTGCCGGTCAATATTCTTTTTGCTATCCGCCGTTTTTCTATCTACCTTCGAAAATATAGTTTAACATGTGACTATCCCTAAACGAATCAAATTAGTTAAAATATACGAATTAATAATACGAAATAACAGGTAATTGAACTTATCGCATGTTTTATCACTCGAAAAAGCCAGAACTACACTCGAAACAAATGGACAGAATCACTCGAAAATACACGATCCTAGCCGGACGCTATACCTACCGTGAAATGACTCACACTGTAACATGTGTGAGGATATTTTAATATATCTTTAATAAAACGAACCTGTTGTTTATATTTTAATCGTTTATCTTTTGGACATGGTTTTATCTGTGTTTTTCTACGGATGTTTTATGATGGACCGTCGGTAACTTTTTCCCTAAAAAGATAAGAGCAGATAGTAAGCCTTGAAACCTTGCAACAGTGCAACCTCGTGCTGTATGCCTTGTAATAATGAATGGATAAGTTTAGAGCAAGAAACGTTAGCATTGTTAGGTAACTTTAACAGGCCCATGAATAGTTTAAAGGGATACAAATAAATAAATTATGATGAAATATATTTGCACCCTGATTAAACATTTTTTCTGTAGCGTGTTTTGTCTACCTAGGCTCTCGCAAAAACAATATTTCGGTTAAATCTATTAAAACACTTACCATTGAAAAAAAAGTCTTTAACGCAAAAGAAAACGAGACCGGTCTGATTAAAAATAATTAAATCAAATCTCAATATTTCATAATGTTATAACATATCTAAAACACGGTTTTTGCTTTCACTAAAAACCTAAAATACACACAAAAAGTTTAGATAAGATGATACATGGGTCAGTAGAAAGCATTGCGATAATTCGTAGCAATTTACTTTGAATTCGATCTTTATGTCGTTATGGGGACCAATTCTGGTGCCTTGTGAAAGTGGTGCATGCTACGTGTACGTCCTCGACTAATACAATTCACGGAACACTTGAGACCGTATATAGCATAACATTTCTCATTATCGAACAAACCCTTATCTCTTGTGGTAGTCGACCCTCCCCATTTTTCATCCCAGTAGCCATCAGTTACAATAATCAGTGTTTCATGTTAAAAAAAAATGGAATAAATGCATCATTCTTGATTTTACATTTATACTTCTCTCAACATTTGATCTGACCGTGTTGCATTTATACTTGTATAACTTTTGAATCCTATCGGATGTATAATTATGGTATGCATACCAACTTGCAAATATTACGTATACACATGCGCATTTAAATTGGTTGCTATACAAAACAAATATAAAATGATATCCGGCGTTTTAATAAATCAAACGGGTATACAAAATAGTTGAGGTTAACCGATAGAATAAGGAAACCGTTATTAAAAAGTGACTACATGGTAAGTAGAGATTTAAAAAATAATAAAAACTGTACGTGTAAAACTAGTTCATATTTACAATAACTATTTTCTTTCTTTTGAAAACGAACACCAAAATATATTCCATCTTCTGTTTTCAGCTTCATACTTTTATCTGTCATGCAAAATTGTAATAGCATCGATAGCAGGTGCTATGAAGTTGTCTAACTCTTTACAACGCATTGGAAATATTTGCGCAACACCAATGAACATGTAATTCAGAAAAAAATAAACAGATATATGAAAACTATTGAATATTAACTAATATTCATATGTTCTGGGTTTCCGTACAAAAGCTGCATCCCAAAATACCTTATTGATCATGATTTTAAATATTATACTAAAGTATTTCAATTCTTTTGTAAAGAGACATACAAAAAGTAAAATGGATGTTCTTTAAAAGAAGTCCCCATGGGTGACTGGGGAAACGAAATATGATGACTTGGTCTTCTCCCGACCGGCAGTAAAACGCTTGCCAAAGTGGGGCGTCCGTTTGGCTGTGCGGGATGTATCAAGTTTGTAGCCACGTCCGGTTAGAATGGGAACGTTAAATCCGATGCCTCGTGTAAAGAGAGTGTCACGCTCTTTGCACGTGCAAAACTCCTTGAGGTGGCCTGTTGCAAGGCCAAATTTCGGCCCCTTGGCTTCCAGTATACCCTCAGTTTCCAGTGACAGTCCAAATTTCCCCAATCATCATCACGGATGGCTTCTATTAATAAAAGACCAATCTATTGTATTTATTGTTAACTTTTTGTCGTCCTGAACATGCACGGAATATTTTCCACTGGACGTTAAGCAACCAACAATCAATCATTCTTTAAAAGATTTTTTGTATTTAAATTTACTTATTGTTGCTTAGTTCCTAATGTCCAGTGGTTAACATTTCATAATGATGAGAAATATTCTTAGAATAATTCCAATAGGTAAGATCTGCAAAGTGCATTCGCCTGGAGAGAATGACGGAAAACTCGAATACCACTTTTAGTTTGGTTTTGATCCTATCCATACATTGATACAATAACCGTGAGAAGTATATATATACACGTGATGTTATTGCTTTTAATATGGAATGTATAAGTGTTCTAGCAAAACAAAAATAGAAAAAGAGAAAAAAATAGGTGAAAAGAACATTTCTTTTTTAAATATTTATAAAAAAAATAGAAGGTAGGAATATTACTCAACCGCCTGTGGTTGTTTCTGGCATGCATAAACAAAATATTCCCCCGTCACTAAATTTTAAAAAAAATCAGTATTTTAAATATTGCCTGTTCTTTTTGATAACATATATGAAAGTGGGATTGTGCAAGACATTTAAAGGGTTGTTTGTTTAATTTTTACAATTTCAAGCTTGAACCCATCCCACTTATAAATATAAAACAACAACCTTTGTAGACTAACACCCAAGTTATTCGGAGGCACATGTTGATTATTTTAATCGTTCACTGGCTTATTAAATTACAATTGTCTTATTGTTTCCTTAACATGCATGCTATCGCATAAAACCCTAATTTTACGTTTGCGTGCATGTAATTGGTATTTTATATCAAGTAGGATGCAGATTAAATCAAGTTATTTCATACGAAAATAATGAAGAACATGTCCTTTTTAATCAAATTAGGTTGAAAAGGTGAGCTATAAATATAAGTATATTGTTATGAATAAAAGGGGATGTTGTGTCACCATAGTGTCGGTGTGTCGCTTTTAAACTGTAATATAAAGAATAAAGTTTGCGAAACCAGATTAGAAGCGCGAATAAAAAACTTACAATTCTCAGAAGTACTGACTAAATAATGTGCTAGACAACCAAAAACAGTTCATTTTATTAAACATAGACCTTAAAGACCTATCAATTAAGACAACTAAAATAAGAGATTGCCAATCAGATAACTATTCAACACATCCAAAATTACGCAAAAGTTAGCAATTTTAGTTTTTCAAAAATGAACAAAACCCATATCGCATAAGCAAGATAAAAGACCCCGAAATTATAAATGAAACAGAATTCAAGCGAGAAAAAAGCCCATGCACATTTTGTAAAAGTATATGCCTACCTAAACTGAACAAAAACTCGGACTGTAGAGTGGATTTTTAGACAATTGTGCTTCTCTTCTCATCTACCCTTTTCTTTTCTTCGTCTGAGATTATTAATGGACTTCTCAGGATGACCAAGCAACAGCAGCATAATCTTCTCTAACTGCACGTTCCATTCCTTGTGTATGATGTTTTACTCATATAAAAGGGCAAAAACATAATTATACGTCTCACCTACATTGTATATAATAGGAAGCATGAATTATATAAATGTGATTAACACTTAAGTAACTGAATTTTTGTAGCAGAAGTGGGAATTTTTTGGGTTTTTTTTTGCTCCTGCCATGTATTATATCCTAGACGTTATAAAGTACTTTCTTTTTTAGCTCACCACATCTCAAATAACCCAATCGATTAAAATGGAAGATTTCCCCAAACCATGTCTATAAACACTATTTATGAAAAGAACACTCAGTTGGGCGAGTTATTAGCTACTCATATTCCCACTTGTAATTTCGGAAAAACATATAATGTAAATTTAGGTGTCTGAAATTTATGAAATTAAAGTTCAAGCGCTAGCCTAAACATCTTTAAGCTCCTGACCATATATAAAATTATTATGTTCTGTTCATAAAAGTGTGACAAAAAGTATGTGTGGTCCTTGAAAATATTTTCAAAAACTGTGAAGAATCGAAGGAAAAAAACAGTTAGTTTCTGACAGAATGTGTCCACGTGTAACAATTCACTTTAGTGAAACTGCTGCCTGTTTATTTCGCCATTTTGTTTGTTTATTCGAAACACTTAGACAAAAATGTATGCTTTACAAACAGACGGCCGGACGCAAAATGTGGATGTAGGTGTAACATTATATCCCCACCTTAATGTTTAGCCTGCCATGAATAGATAACAGTTTTATTGTTATTTATAAAAATGTACATGCAACAACAGCTTTTTGTTTAAATTGAAGACAAGTCATCATTGTTATTTTTTAAAATAGACAACATATCATATGCTTTTTTTTGGTGATTTCTATCTTATTCACAGGACCACCTAAAAGTTAAAGTTACTGGTGTATGGATATTGATTACAATTGTTTGTGCATTATCAGTTGAAGGTATGATGGTAATTTCCAATAGGATTTACTTATTACTATGCTGCAATTGTAATGAAAGAAAACAAAACATTTAAATACGCTATTAAAATTATCTATGTATTAAACTTTTCAGTGAAATGTGCTTTCATTAATACATTTAACTGAAATGCTTGCAATTTATTTATTATTCTCGGAAAACAGTAGTAAATAGTACTTTTATAAAAAATCTACGTGGTAAATAACACAAACAAATTATAGTAATGGCAAACGTTATGAATGATGGCATGAACGCCCACGAGACAACAACCCTAAAACAAATCGAAAATCTAGTTAAACATTTTGAATTCTTATCCTATTTGTTCTGTTTTAATGGCAAACTTTAAATTGAATTATATCTGAACATGAAAACATCTCAGATTTGCCATCAATACCAAAATATAAATTTCTCGTTTTTTTTATATAGATTAGACCCGTTCGAATGGTTTTACACTTAGTCTAGTAATTTTGGGGCTCTTTATAGCTTGTTGTTCGGTGTGAACCAAGGCTCCGTGTTGAAGGCCGTACATTGACCTGTAATGGTTTACTTTTATAAATTTTTATTTAAATAGAGAGTTGTCTCAGTGGCACTCATACCACATCTTCCTATATCTATCATCATTATTAATCATAAGTGTGCGATCACTATTTACATGTAGGAGCAGCTTATGGCGAAAATTGTACTAGTTCAACTTGTTCAGAAACAGGGAACATATGTGGTAGTAACAACAACTGTACTTGTTCCAGTACAACATTTAGAAAAAATAACACCACGGAATGTGCTACAAGTAAGTTTTAATGAAGTGTAAATTATATCTTGAAATTTTGCTTGTTATGGTATAAAAACAACAAAGATATGAATGGGTGTACTGGGTTGAAAATTGAAAATGTGCTTCCTGTAATATTTTAATGTACATGACTGCATACTATCTTTTATACACATTTATCTGAGTACGACTTGAATTGTTACAACCTAAAAGAACCTATACATACATGTATCAATGAGTCATACAGACGCACAAATGTATGAGGGAACGACCATTTGAATATCAAGGAGGGGGATAGAAAGCATGCGTAACAGGATGTGAAAAAATACTTTTTTAATCCGCAAAACATCCTTCCGCCTTCGAATTAGATCGGAATTTACAAGGATACGCAGCTTACTGTCCAAGGTCGGTGCTTCTCTCCGGATTCCACAACCAATGAAAACACTGGCCGTCATGGATAGCTAGTGATTGAAGGTGACTTTCAACAACAACAAAACTTATCAATCCGTGCATATCATGTAAACAACTGTGCAACATTTTATATTATGGAGGTCTTTTAAGCTAACAAAATGCATTTCTCGAAATAAGTGGTATTTAAACAAAAAAATTAAAATTCCTCAAAAATGAATTAACTAATTTAAAAAAATTAATAATATGCACATATACAGAATTATGTACAATTGATTTAATTTACATTGACATGATTGATGTCCTATCCATTCTTTTTGAAATAAAGCGTTTACAAAACAGACAGACGGACGGACAAATTGAAAACATTTGGTTTCCTTTATCTTCAATATGCGACCTACAAATTCTCAATGCATGATGCGCATAGTATGTATCTTTTTTTCATAACCCCTCCGTCATCGGAAGGGGCATTTTAGTGTTACCCTTATCCGTCCGTATGTTCTTACGTACTCCACAAATTGGTTTCGGAAATGCGATCTCTTACTTTATTTGCCTCAACCATATTTTACATGTACTAAACTTAAACACAATGTTAATAGCAACAAAACACAGATCAAGTTCGAATTTGGTTGGCGTCCCTTTTACTATTCTCGAGTTATGCCGCTTTATAACGTTATATGCAATCGGGTACATTATCTGTGTACCATGAACACCTCTCCATTTATTTCTTCCAGAAATTGTATTAAATACAGTATGTGAAGTGAGTGAATCGGCTGACCAATGTGAAGATTCTCTTGCTGAATGCCGGAATGATAATGGATTCAAATGTTTATGCAAAGACAATCATTTTGAAAAGAAAACTGGTCTCTGCGCACCACGTAAGATATTATATAATGTCTCTTGTATTCAAGATGGAAAAATAATACCATCGATTTATTTTGTTTGTCGTGGTGTTAGGACATTTTAAAGAAAATCATACAAAAATAATGATTTTACACATATTGTTAGATTTGAATAATTTCAGCTTTCTTCACGTACGCCCAGTTACAATTTTTCAGCACATAGTGGAAATAATTATACCCTTTCGTTGTCTTTTTTTGTTTGCAAAGAAACAAAAATGTGTTCTCACATAGTCATGGTTTTGCTGAAAGGTGATATATGTAATTAAACATCATTCTATATTTGTATCAATAAATAAACATCTTAAGACACTTTCAAATTTCGCTATTTTGGGAAACCTTGTCAGATATACAGGGTGTGAAATTTTTGGAGAAAAAACAACAAATGGCAAAACAACGATTTAGATTACTCATCTCATTTTTAAGGCCAGATTCACTTCACTAGTGTCATTTAAAATATTCAGGCAGTTAAACGTCCCTTTAGATTGAGGCATATACAAACGGGCCTGATATATCAATTGGGTTGGGTAGTGTGAAATTCAAAGCACCATCAAGTCGATAGTGATATGACAGAGGAACTCAAACTGTAGTGCGAATTATAGAGCCTTAGACAAATATTTATTTACCTTGTTAACTTGCTAAAAACGATAGGGTCTGTTTTATCTTAAAATGATATATTAAGCATATTCACAACCATTTTGTTCTGTTGTAATCATCAGTGCATCATTAAACAATAACACGGATGTATAATTTTCAATTACACATTTAACTACAAATTAAAGCCCAAATTTTAACGAACACATTTAAATAAACTAAGTAGATGTCGCATAGGCGGATCCAAAGGGGGTGGGGGTGGGGTGCCCGCCTCTCCGTTCACGGGAAAAAAGATTGATTTGATTATATAGGGAATCACTGAAGCATGACTGGAGCGCCCTTCTTCTCTCCTTATAAAAGTTCTGGGTCCGCCACTATGTACATGTAGTATGATTACCAAATGAGACGACCCTCATCCGGAACTCAAATTGACTAAACCTATAATGGTTTACTTTTTAAATTGTTATTTGGATGGAGAGTTGTCTCATTGGCACTCACACCACATCTTCCTATATCTATTAGAAATTAACAATATAAGGTCACCAAACAAGCCTTCAACAATGAACAAAACTGATACTGCACGGTACATGGAAGCTATAAAAGGCCATACCATGTATGTTTTAGTCAAATATCGTGGGTAAAAATAATAATAATGTTTTCCTAATACATTAATTTTGCTGTGCAGAAATTCAACTATCAGAAAAACTTTTAAATTAAATATTTCGCGATAATTATATTATATTATTTAACTTTCGTCTAATCAACTTAAAATTATATAAATGCTTTTTTTTTTTTTTAGAACACTTCAGTAACCGCTCCCTCCCCGCGAAACATCTTTGTTATCTCGAAAACTTAGTAATAATATGATATTTTTCGTTGTATTTGACAAATTTACATATCACATTTGTTTTGAGTTATAATTTCAGAGAAAAGGTTGTGTGTATTAATTTCAAGAAATGATCGATCAACGTTATAGTTTTCTTCTGTATCGTACATGTTTGCCTTAAATTCGAGTAACTTTACACAATAAAATTGAGAATGGAAATGGGAACGCATATTGTTTTGTATCTATTGACATTATTAATGAAATATTTTTAAGGATTAGTGATTCGTTAAAAGTTGATCACATGTACATTTGTATCTAATAAATTACTCAGTTTAAACGCAAATACTGTTGCGTATAGCGTTCGTAGCCCAAAACAGCAAATTAAACAGGACATGCATTTGTACAGCATGTGCTAAAATACAATATAGAAATCTCCAATGTGTAATTGTTCATGCAATAGTTGTTGATTAATGATATAACAATTGTAGCCGCTGGTTTTGGTCAATTGGAGGTTATATCGACCTCAGACAATGGTTATAATTGTATAATGTCAGTCGATTATTGAGATTAAGCTGTGAACATAATGTATAAAATTCATTTCAGGAAAAGCATTTAATGGAACATGTGATAATACAGATTCTGCAGCTGACCAATGTTTAGAAGCCAACATGGGATGCCTCAACCAAGGTTTGGGGATATATCAATGTCTGTGTAACAGTAACTATTACGAAGAAGGAGGGACTTGTTATGAAAGTAAGACATTGCATACTTAAAAAAAACTTATAATAGACCAAAACATATTAGAACAAGATGTGTGGCAATTATGCGACAGGAACACAACGACTGTGCGAATCCCGTGTGTACATGTGACTAAGATCAGTAAACAGCCCCGTAGTCGTGTGCGTTATTTCTGTCAAAATTGCTTCTTTAAAAAGACAAGTCACATTTTCATTAATTTAGACCAAACAAAAGCAATTTACAACTATGAGTTCTATGTGTAATGCTGAGGTCTAATTTTAGTTATTCCAAACAGGTTAAGTCCGCAATAACAGTACATAAAGTAGTAAATATTTTAACTTAAACGAGGTCAACTTTTTTTGTACCAGTTGGATTTTTTTCGCACATTTTTATTGTTTTTTTTATTTTTTCGACGCTATCAATCAAAATATTTTTGTTTCAATTTAACGCTATAAGTTACGGGAAAAATCTGCTTGACCAAAATATTGTCCTTCATCAAATTGGGATTTAGATTGTTGTTTTAGGAAAAAAACATCAATCTCCCCCACCCCTTCTCTTAACAAATGTCCCCTAAAGAAACGACCAACAATATCATCCCAAATATGGCACTCAAGTTATAATTTCGTTTTTGTAAGGAATTTAAGAATATTAATATATGAAGGAGAATATTTCTTAATATATAAAAAAGAATATTTCTTTATATATGAAAAAGAATATTTCTTAATATATGAGAAGTTATAAAAAAGAAGATGTGGTATGATTGTCAATGAGACACCTATCCACAAAAGACCAAATTGACACAGACATTAACTATAGGTCACCGTACGGCATTCAACAATCAATTAGCAAAGCCCATACCGCATAGTCAGCTATAAAAGGCCCCAATAAGACAATGTAAAACAATCTAAATGAGAAAACTATAGGTCTTTTTTATATAAACAAACGACAACCACTGAATTTACAGGCTCCTGACTTGGGATAGGCACATACATAAATAATGTGGCGGGGTTAACATGCTAGCGGGATCCCAACCCTCCTAACCTGGGGCAGTGGTATAACAGTACAACATAAGAACGAACAATAAAAATCAGTTGAAAAAGGCTTGACTCATCAAATGGACACACATACAAGTGGACGTGGCTGGGTTCTTATACATTCCGTGTATTGATTGACACAAATTCTCCTTTATTGATTTATTACCATGTAAAAAATTTAACTAAATTATAAAAAAATCTGAAATAAACAATTTACAGGGCATGGTCTAAATAATATATAGCTTCGCTTCGTGTGTATTTTAGTATTGGGGACATCTAATTTTTTAACTATCACCTTCCCCTGAGAGGACGAACGATGGTCATTAAGTGTTATATTAAACTTGAATACAGCTATACATAAACAGGGAAACTCTTGCCACTGGATTTTTCTTGGTCTGTTTAAAATCATATAATGGATTAAAATTATATGTTTATCATCAATTTTACCTGTACAAGAATGTTTTTTTTTCTTCTAATTTTTATTTATTAACAGGAAGGAAACCATATGAAGATTGTGAAGAGGGACGTTGTGTCGTCCATGCCACGTGTAACACGAATTGCACGTGTGACATGGGATATGAAGCATCACCAGTAGTGAGTCCTACTCAGTGTAGGTACTTTTTTCATCAATTAAGAAATGAAAGCTTCTCTTAGTAATTTATTGGAGGGAAAAGTGTTATCGAAGCACAGTTAAGTATGAAGTGCGGAAGCGCTCCCTCCATAAAATGTATGCACGATAAAACTTTTACACTCCCAACAACATTACAACAAGAAGCATTAATTTCTTATAATTACATATGTTATGCCAAAAAAGACCACGTAAAACAGTTTTTATAAAGTTTTTCTTATAAACACATGTCATCACGAATGTAACAATTTGATTTAAAATGAAGGTTAATTTTTGATTGACCTGCGATTGTTGTCTGAACATGAAGCCAATCAAACTAACACAGTATCGGGTGATGTCATTATTCAGTAAGCTTGACAAAAACGGGTATACATGATCTAAGCACCCCAATAAATTACTCACATCGACATTCATTTCTTAAATATGAATTCGTATTTATTCTTTAAATTGCAATTGTCTCTTGCAAAAATAGTTGATTCTTCTTCTACGCCCAATCCGCCTTTATAGTATACCATTATTGTAAGAAGTTTTATACTAGAACAACTGAAAACAAAATGAGTCCGTTTAAAAAATTTGCAATGGTATTTTATTGTATTGTGGAGAATCAAAGAGATTTATTTGCATATTTAAGTAAAACATTCAAGGAAATACAATATTCGCCTGAATTGATTTTGTGTTCCATTTAATATATTACAACATTGCAGTTATTTCACCCAAAAGACTCGTTATCGTCTAGCATGAAAAAAGTCCTATACTATACAGACATCATGAACCTAGGTAATAATTTCAAATGTAAAGTTTTAAATTATATAAAAAAAACTTGAAAATTTTAAGGAATTGAAACAATTATATCATATAATAGAATGCAAATACAAATCATTTTACTACAGTTTAGAGATACAAAAACATAATACATGTGAAACTAATTAGATAATAAATATCTGACATGCGTCTATTTAATTCTCAAGATAGGCTGGCATTCTATGCAGTAAGTAAAAGTAACCAGAATAACATCAACAAAATTTGAGACTCAGTTATACGCATTTATACGTATGTGGGCTACAAAGCCAAATCATTCATAGTTTTATGTCTGTGGGTATTATTACAGCGAACCGGTCTACTATACAACTGAAACCCTTCTAGACTTATTATAATTTTGTTTAGTTTATCAACGCATCAAATTAAATTAAGCTGGACTTAAGAACATGTTAGGTAAAGACATGTGTTCAGCTTATTCAAGATTGGAAATAGACAGTTTTCCCTGTGTCATTTTCCGAGTGGCTGAAGTATTGAAAATAACAATAACAACAGTTACTAGTAAAACAACGGAACGACGAGTTTTAATTCCTCAGAAAGTTGATTATGAAAACATTTATTTCCACATTTATATACTTACATGTAGGACGGATACTCTTTGTTATGTACACTCACATTTCTTTCTTTCAGGCAATGGCGGTGGTAGAGAAACAGTTGCGCTATTATATCTTTTAACAGTGGCAAATATTTTGAGTCAAATGCTACTTTCCCTTTGAGTGCCCATTTCTGTTTATTTTTATTGTTTTCAAATATCCTAATTAAAATTTAAGATAATTATGAAAGTTTTATGTTAAACGCAAACTTTGATTGAATATTAACTATTTATGATTAAAAAAAAAAATATGTTTTTATTGTAACAGTCAATAATATCTCGTTATATATGTTTTCTTCTAACATGATACATGCATTGTGCTTAGAAATCATTCCTACCAATTTAATTGACTCTAAAATTTTACTTAATAATTGTTCATCATAAAAATGCAGAGCTACATGTATGATAAGGGCTATATTGCGGTTATTATATAAATCAATGCTATGCAGCCATAAAGAGCAATTTTAGATAGACAAAGTAGATAGTTACAATCACATTGTTTACCTTTGCTAGCACACGTAAGAACACTTTTAGTGGTATTTATCATATATCAATAGATAGGGCAGATTTGTTTTTAATTTCAAAAAAACATGAACATACAATATATAAAACCCAAACAACCGTCGATGGCGTTTATTTAAGTTATTTGGTATACATGTATTTAAACATTGTTTTAATACTAAAATTACTATTTGAAAAAATGCTCTAACTCCATTGGTTTCTCTTTCATGTAAACTTTACATTTAATTTGTAAGGTTTCAAATTATGTAATGCATTTCTACAAATGTATAGCAAATAATTGTGAAACACATTTCCATGTGTTGCGTCATTTGTGTTGCTTATTATATAGTTTATGACTTCTTGTATTGAATAAAATGAAAGTAATATACATATCTACACATGCATATATGATTGGTGTGTTATACATCAACGAGATGATAACCAAGACAAACTAAATATGAATAACGCTTGCGGTCACATGTGTATATAACGTTTTTAATAAATTATTTCAAGACATGCATTGTGTTGTTGCCAATATCGCAAATGCATTTAACGCCCAGAATGATAGCAGTTTGTTTTAACAAATGTTTTCGCAATCAATTAATGTCCAATGAAAAGTAAAATCACAAAAGTACTGAACTCTGGGGAATATTCAAAACGGAAAGTCTCTTATCAGTTTTCACACAGTTCAATTATTCATCTCGTATTCAGTATTTTTCCACCGAGACTCAATATCCCTACAACTATCCTCCTGTTCTTGCCGACTTAGTCTTCTCTTCATGTGAGGCAACGTCTGTTCAAAAGTTGTCATGAGATCAGTGGCGTTCGATCAATTGCATAATGAAAGTAATTATAACTCTTAAAAATTGCATCAACGGGACGATATAATGTCTATATGACGGCGCTGCTAGACTGTTGCCTCTCATGAAGAGAAGACTAAGTCGGCATGAACAGCAACATTTGTTGTAGGAATATTGAGTGTCGGTTGAAAAATACTGTATAAGAGTTTCCTAGAGGTAAAGTGATCAATTCGAAAGTTTAACGGACTTAATCTTCGTTTGTTGTACCATGTCACAGACCACCACGGATCCAATATAATATAATTGTCAACAAAATGAAACCACAACCATATTTATTCTCTTCGATGTGACATTATCGAGGGGAACCAACGCATGTTGTAGTGTATATAATGTACGCAATTAATGCAAATTTGGCACAGCTTTCCCTAACCTACCAGAGTATCTATGTTCTGGTTATATAAGTGTTGATCTCTCTTAAGCTGTCTAACTAGTGTTTTTTTTCTTTCACGAAGCCAAAAACTCCTGCAATTGGAGATGGCCCTAAAACAAGAATGTAAACTAGTTCAGTAAAATGGACGTCACATTTGACATACTAAGAACACAAACAAAAATCAAAAACACACACATACACACCAACACAAAAGATTTTCAAGGGCATTGAGGTTCCTGACTTGATAAAGGACTTTTTTGTGGCTATTTTACTTTTCACAAACAATTAAATTATACATATAGTCCGATACATCAAGAATTATTCATTAGATGTAATTGCTGCTGAATTAACTTTTAGTAACTGTTGTATAAGACTAGTACTTTTTGTATCGGTGATTTGTGTCTATTGTACATGTAGTATTCATGTTTCTAGCATTAATGTTATTTGTTCTATGTTCCTACGTATTGATATAAACACTATTTTATATAACAAAAATACCGATCTCCGCGGTAAATTCTAAACGGATAGTCCCTAAGCAAATGGCAAAATCAAAAGTTCAAACACATGAAACAAATGGATAACAACTGTAATAGTTATTTAAGACTTGGTACATGCATTTTCCTATGTTGAAATTGTTGGATTAAAGCTGGTTTTATAGCTAGCTAAACTTATCACTGGTATTACATAACATGCAATTATATTAAAAGCAATGTTAAAACAAAACAAACAGAAAACATAGGTGCAAATGTTGAAAATAGTGGTACTTCAGTGACTCAGTCAGTCAACACGTAATCACTAAAAAACAAAAGCAAATAGTTCTACAAAGAAACACAAAAGGAATATAGAAAAAGCATATAAGCACAAAACGAAAGATAAGAATACAGAAAATTTACTTGGCACAATAACACAGTGACGGTATGTATAATGTAAGAGCCAAGTCATATGAATATTTCAAAAACAGTAATAGTCAAATTAAGCCAATAACTTCACATTAAGATTTTTAACATGTATCTATGGTTTAATTTGTTATTTAAGGAATGACTGTAATTTTTTTTTCTGTCTATGAAGAAATAACATAGAAAATGTGGTGCTCACTGAATAACGCTCGTAGCGGGTTATTTAACAGTGCACTACATTTTTTTATGTTATTTCGAATAGACAGAAAAAATATTACAGTCATTTCTTATAATCTAATTCTGAATTCCATTTAAAACCGTAGAAAACCATGAAAAAACGTTAATGACGTCACGGTGACATGACTAAATTATGTCTATGGGCTGATTACAAAATAATGTCAGACAATCAGAAGACGCTTTACATCCGAAATTAAATTATTTTGTGATAAACATAAAACTAAACTTTGCGTTGCTAGTTAAATAGTTCATCTATTGTTAACTTGTTTGTCCACATCTTCCAGGAAATTGTCAAAATTTACATAATCTTGACTGGTATCCTTTCTTAATTTGTTTTTATAAAATACTTTGGATTCGATTTCGTGGGTACTAATTTTAGTGGATTTAGGAAAACTCACATGTTCGCGGTATTTAATTTCGTGTTTTACCGATGTCTGCTCATAAGTCTAAATAAATATTCTTATTCGTTGAACATATAATTTCGTGAATCACCTGTACCCACGAAATCCACGAAATTGGTATCCAACGAATTATAATTAATCCACAGTAGACTCTTTTATTTCCAATCAGTATCAATCGATCAAAGAAGAAGTAAGAAATCAGTAAACCATTCTCTCTAGGTTTTAATCTGCGCAAAGGTATTTGTGTTTTAGACAATACCAATGAATACCAAGGAGTAAACAAAGACTCACAAAACCAAAGGACATTTACATAAACAGCTATAAGTAATTATTAAAAACAACACGAACTCCACTAAAAACCGGGAGTGAAATCAGGTGCTCCGGAAGGGTAAGCATTTCTTGCACCGTATACAGCATCTGTCGTGTTATTTCTTTGTTCAGTTCGGTAATGATGTAAGGTTTTTATGACCGAGGAAGAATATCACATATGATTTCTGACACACTTTTGCCATAATGGCAATTCATCTCATGATGGCGACCGTCAAATTTTTTGAGTGATGACCTGAATTTGATTGATTCATAGCCCTGTCTTAGCAACTTTTGAGAAAGCAGTATTCCTCGTTCAACAAAATCAACGTATTGTGAGATAGCTCTAGTGTAACGTATCAATTGAGACACATATACTCCATATGCTGGTGCTAGTTGTCATCCACAGCAAGACAAATACATGTTTTATACACTGTAACATATAATCACATCAGCCTTTTCAAGGTACACATTTGTCATCTTTAACAGTTTTTACTTGAAGGATTTCTCAACGCATCTTGCTTTTATCATTCTTGAACATTCTAGATTCAGGTTAATAAAAAATGTCCGATCATTTTTATATTTTTTTTAAGAATTGAATGCTTCTTTTTGTAACTTCATTGGGGTGTAAAAGCGTTGACCGAAGTACATTTTGTGTGAAGCGCGGAATTGTCAATTTGGTTCTTCGTGAGCACAAGTTCATACACAAACAAACGAATTACCGTATTCACTCCTATCATACCTGTAAACTGTTCCAACTATCCGGAATATCTTTAAAAGTAGGGATACATATTCACAAAAACTCGATATTTTCTTATTGTTTTGTAAATTTCTGCATTAGAAATTAATCAGTCGCCCATTTGAATTATTTAAAGTACATGAAATTAAAGCTCGGGATCATATACTTTTTTTTTTTATCTACAGATTCGGATACGTCAACGTATATATTACGGTTGATGTGTCTTTAAATGACCGACCTCTAATAAGGTGAGTTTTTTTGGTCACTATTTGGTCACTATTAAGGTTAGGGTTATAGCCAGCAAAACGGTAAGGGCTACACATGTAGTCATCATTTGAGTAAGGGTTATATTCAGCTTTTGGGTTTATATTATAGTCATCATAAGGGTGAAGGTTTTTATCATTATTAGGGTAAGAGATATAGGCATTGATAGGGCTAGCAGTATGGTTATCATAAGGGTTAGTATTATGTCTATCGTAAAGGTTAGTAATGATACCAGAAATAGGATCTGGGTTATAGCCACATTTACGTTTACGTTTTGAGTCGATATTAGGGTTATGATCCGTAACCAGGGTTATGTTATAGGTCAGCATTTGGGATAGCGTTATAATCAGCATTATAGCTAGGGTACTAGTCACTATGATGGTCAGAGTAAGGGTTATTAGTCAGCCTGTTGAATATGGACAGATCATAGTTTTCATTCCGTTTAGGGTTAGGGTCAATATTAAGGTTTGAATTATAGCCAGCGTTATATTAAGGGATGTGGTCAGCACTAGGGTTAGCGTTATAATCAACATTATTGTTAAGATTTTTGTCAGAACTGAGGTTAAGATTATATCCAGCAATCGGGTTACAGTTATTTTCACAATAATATTTAGGGTTATAGCCAGCATTATGGTTAGGGTTAAGGTTTCATAAAAGGGTTAGGTTTATAGTCACCAATACGGTGAGAGTTATAGCCAACATAGGGGCTGAGGGTTTAAATCTACATAAGGGATAGGGTTTAGTCAGCATTACGGTAAGTGAAGAAAAGTCAGAATAACTGTTATTGTCAAGCACTAGGGTTAGGGTTATACTAGTAGTTAGCGATCGGGTTAGGGTAAATGTCAGCATAAAGGAAAATGTCATGACAAGCATTAAGGTAAGACTTACAACCAGCATTATGGTAAGGGTTATAGTCAGTAAGATGACAAGGATTATATTCACCTTTATGATTATGCTAAGTGTCACTTTTTAGGTAAAGGTTATAATCAGGACAAGGATAGGGTTAGGGCCATGTCAGCATTAGGGTTAAGGTTATAAACATCATTAGAGTTATGGTTATTGTCACATTTATGATAAGGGTTATAGTAAAATTACGTTTGGGTTATATTTAGGATAAATTTGGGGGTATAGTAAACAAACATTAATGTTCGGGTAGCTAGCATCGGGGTTATGGTTGTAGTCATGATAAAGATTAGCGTTATAATCATTATTATTGTTAGGTCATAGTCAGAATAAATGTCAGGGCTATATCCAGGTAATTAATAAGATAAATGTTAATTTGCTTTCCATAAAGAAATAGACTAAGTATAATCGTAGCTAATATAATGAGATGTAAAACTTATTACAAACTACTTCTTTCCAATTTCAGATCATGTAGGCTGGGTACCAACACATACATCTAAAAGCGTAAAAATAAATCTATTCAAATGTACAAAACATAAAACGTAAAATTTGTCCAGAAAGTCATATAAAAGCCCTTTAGTATTACTGTGCTTGGTCTGCTGGACATCCGTTCCTGTCTGCCTTTTTTGGCTCTCAACCAGCTGATTTTTCCGGGAAAATAGGAAAGTTGGTGAGAGGAAATAATTTATTTTTAATTTGTTTTTTCCCCAGTGATATCAGATCATGTTCAAGCGCTTTACACTTCACCTTATTTTCATTTCCGCAATTAACACAAATGAACAATATAACATTTCCTAAAATCTATTTTCCAAATTTGTGCATGAAGAGGCTATAGTTTCACTACCAATATAAATATCGTAATATTATTAATTGCACAAATTAACAGGATGTTATTGTGATGTTGATCAATTTAGTGACAGGACATGTGTCTTTGTAGCGACATGAAGTGAAACATAGATATGACTTTAAAAACTATTTGGACTATTTTATGTGTCTTTAGTTTCTTACCATGGAAAGTGAAAACAGGTAATTGCAATATGTTTTAACAAGTTTTAAGGACATAACTTATGTTTGAAACATTAACTTATACTAATACCCTTCATTTGATATATAACATTTATGAAAGCATATGGCGAAATAATATTTTTCATCCAAGAACCCATTAGATTTTATTTTGTACACATAAGCTGATCAACATTGCTTAACAGAAAGAAAACAAATATTTACTAGCAGGCTCATTTGATAGCTTATTCATTTGACTTTAACTAATACTTAACATTCACAGAGGACATTGGTGAAAATTGGGATACTAACTGATTATGCGCGCAAACAAATATTTACTTATTTTTGAACTCACTGACATGATATCATACACAGCATCCCATCATAATTCGAAGTATTTAATTGTGAGTTTATGTTCATCTGAATGTGTACCTGTGGGCATACGTCCATAATATAATTCGAAGGCGAAGGTTATCTCAGTGGTTTATTTAATGGCGTCTAGTCAAAACAGTAAAAGCAATGCTGATATAAAACCATGCATTACATTGTTTCCCCTAGACTCTTTAACAATTTTCATATAGACTTAGAGCGTTATAAATCAAAAACTTTTAGTAACTGGTGAAGATGGATTTGATACAGCATGCCATGAATAAAATATCTCCTTGAAGTGAAGAGTATTCTTAAAACTAACTACTGCACATTATTGTCTTAGATCTTATATATGCATTATTTTAGTAAAAAAAAATACCATAAAAACCTCAAAATTGACTTTGTATATATCTCAAGTTTCACGGTTACCTTTGTGTGTTCAACATCAGAAAACGATATACACAATAAATCTTTTATTAGAACAGAATATTACTTCATTTGCCAAAACTAATCTTTCAGGAGGTCAAATATACAGATGGTAGACGGTCAATATCCGAGGACATTTGCACATGCCACTCTGTTATATCTATTTTTTATAAATCAACAGTTGGTGATTTGATGGATCAATATAAATTTAACTTGTGTTTATGAATTAACTGAAATTAATGAGCTGGGTGTTCCATTAAATTTGTTCGTTCTGAAATAAACTAGGGAAATATTATATAGATATAAAAAGATGTGGTATAAATGACAATGTCACAATTCTTCGTCAAAGTCACAATTTATAAATTTTAAAGTAAACCATATAAGTTCTTGCAGGGTCTTCAAAACGGAGCCTTGCCTCAATCCGAATAGCAAACTACATAAGGCACCAACAGTCACTAGCGCAAAACCATTCAAACTGGACAACCAACTGGCTATAATATGTAAAACACGAGAACACTTATGAACCACACCAACAAACGACAACTACTGAAAATCAGATTCCTGACTTAGAACAGGTGCAATGTTGTGCTTGATTTGTTTTTATTTCAGACAATGGCATGTTTATGACCACCAGAAGAAGAAATTGGATAGACAGTTTAAGTTACTGTAGCTTAGTTTCTGAGAACAATCTGCATTATTTATATAACAAGGAGTACGCTGGTTGGGCTGGTGGCATTTATTTAAACACACAGTGGATGATTCATCACGGTAATCATAAAATCAACGAATGTCATTGTTCCTTAAATTTGATAGATAAAATACACAGCAGCACTTTCAACAATTGACAACTGATATCAATGGCTAATAGAAAGAAGAAGTTTGTGCTACAAATACATTATGTTACTCTGGTTCATGATATAGCAATATGCCTAAATAAAAGAAGAGTTACTTTGTAATCTGCCTGATGCAAAATTGTGTCTTTTTCAAAAATTTTCAGTTTGTTTGTTATCGTATTGAGTATACGTAATTTAGTTTTTGTACATTCTGAATTTATCTATTTATCCCAAGTAGAACGTGTTTAAACATCCCAGTTTATAAATTTTAAAGTAAACCATATAAGTTCTTGCAGGGTCTTCAAAACGGAGCCTTGCCTCAATCCGAAAAGCAAACTACATAAGGCACCGACAGTCACTAGCCCACACATCCCATGTGGAAAGGTAACACATGGCCAGCGAAAGCTCTTTTTTTGAGAGCCCAGGTGGTCGCGTGGTCTAGCGGGACGGCTGCAGTACAGGCGATTTGGTGTCACGATATCACAGTAGTATGGGTTCGAATCCCGGCGAGGGAAGAACCCAAAATTTGCAAAAGCAAATTTACAGATCTAACATTGTTGGGTTGATGTTTAGACGAGTTGTTTATACATTATGTACACAGCCATGTATCACCATCATTGATGGCGATTCGATAGATACATCTGTTGTAGGGTTGTCACTGACTCAGACGTACTTATGAATATAATTATTTTCTGTGACTGTATCTTACATTAATTTGTAGGATCCTTTACTATAGATAATTTAGGTGATCTGTAACAATAACATCTTCATGCCTTATATATCATGTACTGTAGTACGCCGCTAGATTAAAACTGACGTGGAAAGGTAACACACGGCCAGCGAAAGCTCTGTTTTTGAGGGCCCAGGTGGTCGTGTTTTCTAGCGGGACGGGTGCAGTGCAGGCGATTTGGTGTCACGATATCACAGTTGCATGGGTTTGAATCCTGGCGAGGGAAAAACCAAAAATTTGCGAAAGCAAATTTACAGATCTAACATTGTTGGGTTGATGTTTAGACGAGTTGTATATACATTATGTACACAGCCATGTATCACCATCATTAACGGCGATCCGATGGATAAATCTGTTGTAGGGTTGTCACTGACTCAGACGTACTTATGAATATAATTATTTTCTGTGACTGTATCTTACATTCATTTGTAGAATCCTTTACTATAGATAATTTAGCTGATCTGTAACAATAACATCTTCATGCCTTATATAACATGTACTGTAGTACGCCGCTAGATTAAAACTGACGTGGAAAGGTAACACATGGCCAGCGAAAGCTCTGTTTTTGAGGGCTTAGGTGGTCGTGTTTTCTAGCGGGACGGGTGCAGTACAGGCGATTTGGTGTCACGATATCACAGTAG
This sequence comes from Mytilus trossulus, assembly GCF_036588685.1. Taxonomy (NCBI): domain Eukaryota; kingdom Metazoa; phylum Mollusca; class Bivalvia; order Mytilida; family Mytilidae; genus Mytilus; species Mytilus trossulus. Next base: position 33,885,442 of record NC_086379.1, on the reverse strand, counting down.
TATGGGTTCGAATCCCGGCGAGGGAAGAACCCAAAATTTGCAAAAGCAAATTTACAGATCTAACATTGTTGGGTTGATGTTTAGACGAGTTGTATATACATTATGTAAACAGCCATGTATCACCATCATTAACGGTGATCCGATGGATAAATCTGTTGTAGGGTTGTCACTGACTCAGACGTACTTATGAATATAATTATTTTCTGTGCCTGTATCTTACATTCATTTGTAGAATCCTTTACTATAGATAATTTAGCTGATCTGTAACAATAACATCTTCATGCCTTATATAACATGTACTGTAGTACGCCGCTAGATTAAAACTGACGTGGAAAGGTAACACATTGCCAGCGAAAACTCTGTTTTGAGAGCCCAGGTGGTCGTGTGATCTAGAGGGACGGGTGCAGTGCAGGCGATTTGGTGTCACGATATCACAGTAGCATGGGTTCGAATCCCGGGGAGGGAAGAACCAAAAATTTGCGAAAGCAAATTTACAGATCTTACATTGTTGGGTTGATGTTTAGACGAGTTGTATATACATGATGTACACAGCCATGTATCACCATCATTGATGGCGATCCGATGGATACATCTGTTGTAGGGTTGTCACTGACTCAGACGTACTTATGAATATAATTATTTTCTGTGACTGTATCTTACGTTCATTTGTAGAATCCTTTACTATAGATAATTTAGCTGATCTGTAACAATAACATCTTCATGCCTTATATAACATGTACTGTAGTACGCCGCTAGATTAAAACTGACGTGGAAAGGTAACACATTGCCAGCGGAAACTCTGTTTTGAGAGCCCAGGTGGTCGTGTGATCTAGAGGGACGGGTGCAGTGCAGGCGATTTGGTGTCACGATATCACAGTAGCATGGGTTCGAATCCCAGGGAGGGAAGAACCAAAAATTTGCGAAAGCAAATTTACAGATCTTACATTGTTGGGTTGATGTTTAGACGAGTTGTATATACATGATGTACACAGCCATGTATCACCATCATTGATGGCGATCCGATGGATACATCTGTTGTAGGGTTGTCACTGACTCAGACGTACTTATGAATATAATTATTTTCTGTGACTGTATCTTACATTAATTTGTAGGATCCTTTATTATAGATAATTTAGCTGATCTGTAACAATAACATCTTCATGCCTTATATATCATGTACTGTAGTACGCCGCTAGATTAAAACTGACGTGGAAAGGTAACACATGGCCAGCGAAAGCTCTTTTTTTGAGAGCCCAGGTGGTCGTGTGGTCTAGCGGGACGGGTGCAGTGCAGGCGATTTGGTGTCACGATATCATAGAAGCATGGGTTCGAATCCCGGCAGGGAAGAACCAAACATTTACGAAAGCAAATTTACAGATCTAACATTGTTGGGTTGATGTTTAGACGAGTTGTTTATACATTATGTACACAGCCATGTATCACCATCATTGATGGCGATCCGATGGATACATCTGTTGTAGGGTTGTCACTGACTCAGACGTACTTATGAATATAATTATTTTCTGTGACTGTATCTTACATTAATTTGTAGGATCCTTTACTATAGATAATTTAGGTGATCTGTAACAATAACATCTTCATGCCTTATATATCATGTAATGTAGTACGCCGCTAGATTAAAACTGACGTGGAAAGGTAACACATGGCCAGCGAAAGCTCTTTTTTTGAGAGCCCATGTGGTCGTGTGGTCTAGCGGGACGGGTGCAGTGCAGGCGATTTGGTGTCACGATATCATAGTAGCATGGGTTCGAATCCCGGCGAGGGAAGAACCAAAAATTTACGAAAGCAAATTTACAGATCTAACATTGTTGGGTTGATGTCTAGACGAGTTGTTTATACATTATGTACACAGCCATGTATCACCATCATTGATGGCGATCCGATGGATAAATCTGTTGTAGGGTTGTCAATGACTCAGACGTACTTATGAATATAATTATTTTCTGTGACTGTATTTTACATTAATTTGTAGGATCCTTTACTATAGATAATTTAGGTGATCTGTAACAATAACATCTTCATGCCTTATATATCATGTACTGTAGTACGCCGCTAGAGAGCCCAGGTGGTCGTGTGGTCCAGCGGGACGGCTGCTGTGCAGGCGATTTTGTGTCACGATATTACAGTAGCATGGGTTCGAATCCCGGCGAGGGAAGAACCAAAAATTTGCGAAAGCAAATTTACAGATCTTACATTGTTGGGTTTATGTTTAGACGAGTTATATATATATGTTACAGGCATTTTCTAAATTTAGGCATTTTGTAAAATGACTGAATTTTCAGGCATTTTCTAAAATGCCCAAAGTTGACAGGCATTTTACAAAATGCCCAAAAAAATCTAGTCATTTTGTAAAATGCCTGAAATTTTTGATGAAAATTTCACAAATTGCCTGGTCTGTTTCAGGAAAATTGTGTAAATAGGAAATACATGAAATAGATGATAGAAATATATTGTAAAGCTACAAAAAAGTGTTGAGTAAAATAAAGTTAAGATTATTCTTTAAAAAATGTAGCCTGCAGGTTAAGTTTTCATGTTTTACTAGTTTTAATGTCTATAATTAGAAACTCCATAGAGCAACAACTATGAGTTTGTACTAACTCGATCTGTAGTTCATTAATGATCTTCTTTCATTATGGAAGAAGGGCATTTTGTCCTTACACCTGAACAAAGATTTACAAACCAACTAATTGAACATGTTGACTCTGATCAGAAAAGTGTTATATGGAACAGAGAAAACTATGAAACTATTTTGAACAAATTTAAGATTGGAATTAAAGGACATTCCTCGGATTATTATCATATGCAAAACTAGGTGCATTTCTTCTGTTGAGCTATAACTTATTTAAAAGTTTTCAAAACAAGTGTCAATTCTGTAGACTCTTAGGAGATCTGCAATTATGATAATGAAATATCCTTTAGAAAAGCTTTCAGTAAAGTTTCTTTACGTGATGTTCAGGGTTACACAAAATGTGGCTCTAGTGCTAGTGGTAAGACTAGATGTAACACTAAGAGTTGTCTTTGCAAAAAGTCAGGACAAATATGTTACAGTCGCTGTCACCCAAACATTACAAGAAGCAACAAATAAAAGCCATCTTCAGTGTTTATGTAAATGATTTAATTACAATTATAAAACTGCAACTGTTTAAATGGGAGAAATCCGTTTGCGCCAAAAATGCGTCCTTTTGCGCCACAACTTTTTTTTTCCAATGTTACGTTTGCGCCACCTGTTTTAAAATTACATGGTATCATTTGCGCCAAAAATAAAACATATGATTGCGCCAATTAGAGGAAAAATAACTTCCCTCCACCTTTATTCTGACTTAGAGCCGGCAGTTTACACGACAAATGTTTCCTTTCCTGAAATATTTTCGAACATATGATACTGTTTAACCCTTTCCTCCATAATGACGCCTTTTGTCTGCAGTTGACTTAATAAAGTTTGTATCCAATATGAAAAGGAATATCATAGGAATATCTGACTTAAATTTATTTGATGAAATAGTTGTTTTTCACAATGCTTTAATACTTCAAAGCATAAGTTCAGCATTTTATCAAAAAAATCCTATGCGAATCAAGAATGCCAAAAAAAAAAATCAATGGAGGAAAGGGTTAAGCCAAAAATAAAAAAATATATATATTTATGATAGATATGTGCATGATGCATACGGGTAAATTGGCGCAAATGAACTCCAAATATTGACGCAATTGATGCATTTGGAAAACAAAATTTGGCGAAATGATACTACGGAAAAACAGTAATTGGCGCAAAGGGACTGCTGCCGTTTAAATTGCTTGCCATATGTAATGATAGAATAGAATTATCTATTTGATATTTCAAGTCGTTAAATATTGAGTTCATTCAATTCAGTTTCTAATCTTTTAGGCATTTTGTAAAATGCCTTACATTTTTTTCAGGCATTTTATAAAATGCCTGATAAAAATAGTCAATTTGTAAAATGCCTAAATCATGCAGGCATTTTAGAAAATGCCTAAAAATTTCAGTCTTTTACAAAATGCCTAAATTTAGAAAATGCCTGTAACATATATATATATATATATGCAAAGTCGTCTTATTTTGACATTAAAGCTTGCTGAGGCGATATGCATAATAATATTAGTAATATCATAAAAACTTGTCCAACATACCTGTATTTTTTTGTGTATAGATTTAAGGTATATTCATGATATACCGCCATTTTGAATTGTACTATTGCAGTGCACAAGCATTCTAGTTATTTGCTCAAATTTGCAAATTTGTAGACAGAGGTGCAATTGTATTGGTGAGACAGTATAACTATATCAAGATAACTTTCTAGCTTATTGCATCATTTAAAACATCTAAACAAATAACACACATTTGTGTTTTAGAATCATTTTTTTCAAGCAAGCCATTTAAGGAGAGATAACTATTTAAACAAAATATTTATACTTGACTGATATGGAAATGTTTTATTTGTAGCGAGAAAAATGTTTCTGTGAAAACATGTTTTATTTTTATTTTCTTAAAGTTATAAGAAACCTCAAATTAAAAAAAATGATGCATATGTTTTTTTTATAACTAAATGGATAGTTTTCATTATACAACTTATGTACATATATTTTTTTCTGATGAACATTCTTTAATTTGTCCACATTTAGATGAAGTTTACCTTTTTTTAATTGCTTGCTTCCAGGAAGCAATTCTTCGAAATATTTTCGGTATGCATAGTGTCCTCAGCGTAACCCTCCTCGTAAAAAATGGGTGATCGCAATACGCATGAATCTGTCATTAAAATAACCAATTATCTGGTTGTACATGTGAAACATGTGCTCAATACCCATGCTTTTTGTTATTTATTTACTATAAGGTGACAATCAGTAAACTTCGACTTCAATGATATATACATGCATTGGTTCAAGAAATGGATAAACATTATTTTTCATCACTCACTCGTTTCATACACAGCTACTTTTTCATAGGTACTATTTCTGTACTAAAAAATTGTAGTACTGGAAATCTACTTTTCATATTCAATACTATTTTGTTACACTAAAATTATTGTGATATTTATGTACCTGTATTTTACAGTACTTTATGATTACTTGAAATTAAGGTACTACCAATTTTTGGTTACTATCTTTAAATATTTAGCATTTTGAAAGTTTTTCTATTTTAAATCTCTTTTTAAGTTATGATTTTCAAACATGAAATATTGTACTATTTCTGTACAATAATATTTTGTACAAATCAAGTACTTCAAAATACAAGTATCAAAATATTACAATAGTTTTAAAGTAAAGAAATAGTACTAAATATTAAAAATAAATTTCTAGTACTGCATTTTTAGTACAGAAATAGTACCTATGCAAAAGTAGTTGTGTATGACTTTAAAACTTCTTATAAAACCTATCTTCTCACAATTTATTTTATAATTATATTTCATAGATTTCTTTTTATGCACCAACATGTTTTTATTCATGAACAATCTAAGCAATTTTAGGCAATTTTCAACGAGTCAATTCTTGAACAAAAGATTGGTGACCCATGGTTTTTATTAAATTTTTTAAAAGAGCATAGTAAAATCCACATTTTGACAAAGTATAAGAACATGGTATAGCGGAAAACAAATACTGTAAATTCAGAAATGATTGCGATTTTGTCATTTTAGACTTAAATGCGATTTTATTTTTACGATTTTGAGAAAAATCCTGATTAATTCATATAAAACATTTCAAAATGCGAGTTTAAATTATTACGTTTACAACTTTTGCAATAATAAAAACCTCGCAATAATTTCTGAATCTACAGTACTGTGCCGAAGATCTACCTTAAGTTTCACTGAGGAAATCATTTTGTAGAACTGACACGTGCCTTGCATACTTATTTATAAGGCAAGTATCTGTGCGAAATTTTGCGTACAACCATTTAGTCGAGGAATAATGCTGGTAGATGTTTCATAAAAACATGGCGAATCGAAATATTTCACTAGCTGTAGCGGTATGCTCAAAAGTACAAAACAATATTCATTTTTTTTAATTTTTTTTATAATTTCAAAATTTATTAACGCGCAATTCTAGAAAGGTTAGTTACAAATCACGCCAGTTCCGAAATAATGACTACATACTAGCTGATGATACCGTTTGGGACTGATATTCCAGCGGTAGAGGTATCGACCAAGTGAGTAGAAAATGAAAACAACACGTTTTTCATTTCATGCGTCTGAAGTGCTTTTCTTAAATTACTTTCACCAGGAACGCTTAAAGCCGAATATTTTTAAGTGGAGGTTGTATAGGACTCGAAACAGTAAACGATCTGTATGAATAAAAGATAAGCTTAAAGATATAGTACATAAATAAGTTACCTGAGGAATAGATAACCTAAGCTGTATTTTGCAAAACTTTTGGAACGTTTTGATCCTCGATGCTTTCAAATTCGTAATTCATTTGGCTTTTAAATTTTCTTTTGGATTGGAGAGACACTGATAAGGTTTTTGTACATAAAAACACGCTTCTGGCTTGAATGCAAATTTGAATCCTGGTATTACCAATGTTATTTCAACTGATCGGGCGGAGCTAGGTTTTTATTTGCATAAGGAAAGTCTATTTGAAGATGTGTGTGATAAGGATGATTGCCGTTATAATTATTAATGATTTCTAATCACCTATCAGTGTCATCAAAGGAATTTACAAAAGAATTACTGGACACTTCATTGATGAGTTTATCCTAATACACCTATCTATAGATGGACTGGTTTATTATGGGCGAACCGGTTAAACTCCGCCCAGTCAAGTGAAATAAATTGAGTAATATGTATAATGATTCATTTACTACTGGCTACATAGAAATGACGTTTTACAAAATTTGCAAACGTTGCAAGCTGCCACGAAATACAAAGTTCACTCAATCATCAGGAAAAGGCTTATTGAAGAAGTTATGATATTATCAGCATAACACTTAATATAAGTAAAAATGCCACAAAACATATTAAAAAAGTGGAATCTTCCAAATTCCCATTATTACATATTCAGTTTAATGGCAAGGCCTGCAACGGAGATCAAAAATGTATTCTAAATATCTTATACTTATAATATATATGTTATGCCGCTAATCGCCCGTAAATCGTGATATGACGTTTGTATTCTAAAATGGCATAAACATTACAGTTACTGTTCGTCGCATTTCAAAATTATTCTGATAACAAATGTAAAGCGTGATTACATGGTTAGATATGCCACCGTGTAATTGTGCCTAAGAAATATGCCGCTGTAGGTTTTGACTTCCAATCACAGTGTGTTCACAATTGTCCTTCATCAATCCCATTATAATAAATTATTAACAATATTTGTGTTCGGCTATTCAAAATGTCCTTTTTATTGAATTTATTTAATTATTGTTGATATAGAAATATGTTTTTTGTTTGTTTTGTAGGATGTTATAGCAAGTCTGGAGCAATGAATAGTAATGATGTCCATGATATTAAAAGATTATCCCCACAACTTTGCTCAGAGAAATGTAAAATATTACCATATTTTGCACTAAAGGTAATACATTTGTTTTGTGGTTTCTGCGTTTCAGTTATTGTTACCGTTATAAAATAGGGGCAACAGATACCAAAAGGATATTTAAATTCGAAAGTAGTAAAAGAAACTGATAATACCAAGAAAAAACGACACCATGAAATACACCAGCACAAAGCATAGACAAATAAAGATGGCTCTAGGCAAAACCCCACAGAAACCTTGTGTAGTCTATAGTGTTTCGGAAATGAAATAAGGTGTTGCATCTTTTATTGACTTATAAATGCAAAGCAATGTGGTATAAAGATATAGCTTGCAACTGTTTACAGCTATTGTTCTTTTTGCTTTATGTTTTGATGTCATCAGTCGCAGAATCAATTTTCAGAATGGTTGTCCAGGAATGAATGACGTACCCTGTTTAATAGCATTTATAATTTGTATTCAATCCTGACTTGTGACTTAAATGGTAATGAACACCTTTGTATGTTTTTGTAAAAAAAAAATAAAAAAAAATAAGGCTATTTTTGCTACGATATTTTGTAATGTGCTTGTTTAAGGTATCCATGTAAGGTATCTATATTCTTTGTAATGTAGTACAACTGCTGTGTCTGCCTTAATTCCCTTTACAATTTAGAGGGAGTAGACTCATCAAAGTGCACATACAAATGTCAAGGTTCAAACAAAGACGTATGTGGAGAACGATCGCATTTCACAGTATACAAGCACATTACTGGTGCGTAAAATATGTTTATGTACTACTATATTCACTTGCTTTTTTAAGCATAATAATGTGCATATGGATTACCATGCCGTAAGATAAATGTTTTATGTTTAGACGTATAATATTTCATTGAAACTTGAGATGGCTGCGGCAAACGAGACACCTCGTATCAATAGCACACCATTTATCTTCTATTATACACCATGCACTGTATTACAATACTAGATAAAACCGAAGATGATTATATTAGTCACTGAAACTTTACATGATTAAACTTAGAAATGTCTTAGGTGATTGAATGTCTAGTGCACTGGAAACGTTGCAAGTGCTTTGACGACGACGTACAATGTTAACTGATGGAAAATTTTGCCATCAAATTAATGCACCGTAAATTCTAATTATTTTAAACAAAAAAGTTGTTATTGTTTTTTTCATAATATTAACAAGTTATTCATAAAAACAATAACATTAAAATTTTATTTTAAAAACTTGTTCTTAATTGACGACAATCTACCATAAGTAGATTAATGTACTCAATGAATCTTTCTAGTTCGATTGTCTCTTGAACCAATATAACTACATGAACAATTTTAAAACCTCACTTTTGGTTAGGAAGATAAAAGTGTTTTTAAGAATGGGTATCAATGCTTTACTTACTTACTTAATAAATGTTATGCCTTATGGCACATAGGGCAAGGACAAGTTTCCTCCATTCTGTTTGTTTTTCTTTCCACTGTTCCACAGGTTTATCCTCTTTCCGGGTTATGGAAATTTTCGCAATGTTGTTTTAGTTCGGCCTCTCTTTCTGTGCCTTTCTGGTGTTCATCTAAGGGCTACCTTGGTCATGTCATCAGATGGTTTGGTGTATAACATGACTAAGCCACTTTTACCTTTTTTGTATCAGCAAAGTCTCCATGTCTTTGGTGTTCGTCATCTCATGTAGGTCTTTGCTATCTTCGTTATCTTTCGCAGACATGTGTAATGGAAGCTGGAGAGTATGTTGATGTCTTTCTTAGTCATTCTCCAGCACTCTGAACAATATAGGAGTATAGAGAGTACATAGCTGTTGAAGAGCATGAGCTTGGTCTTCTTTGAAAATGCTGTTGTTTTCCAGATGTTGCCTTATCTAATAAATGCGGATCTAGATCTTCCTATTATGTTCTTTATATCTCTTTCAGCGCCACCTTCTGTTGTTATACAACTGCCTAGAAAATTAAATGAATCTTCTGTTTCCAGCTGTTTCCCTTTTACAAATATGACAGGATGTCTCTCTATATTGAGGTACATTAGCTTTGTCTTGTTGGCATTGATCAATTTAGCTGTTTCTTTTAACTTTTTTGTCTTCTGCTGCATATGGTCTTTGGTATGGAATAAAAATCAATGCTATAGGTTTGTGTTAAATGAAAGAGTAAAATAACCCAATTACTGTAACAACTTGATTTGTAGTACTGGATATCTATAAATGTTAATTCAATTCATAGGAAAATACAAATCCAAAATGATGTCGATCAAAAACTTACATGTTCAGCTGTTGTACGTGGTGATAATACGTTTGAACTCAAAGCTGTTGACTGCACTTTCAAGTACTGGACAGTTTGTGATATATCTGGAGGTAAATATAATTAACACATATAAAAGAGGGACAAACGGTACCAGTGGAACAGTTAACTACCTCTGCTGGTGGACTATCAGTCCCGAGGTTATCATCAGCCAAGTAGTCAGTGATCCAATACTGACATGATGTAACAAACTTTACTAAAATACTCCGTTTATAAATTTTGAAATAATTAAAAAAAAACTAAGGTTTCAGCTCTCATACAAAATTGGCTTTAGATGAATTTAGCTATTTTTTATTTTTTTTACATATAGCTCTTCAACGGTTTCGGTATTTATACATCTTCAGATTTCAAATGTTTGGCTTTGAGCGTTTCTAATGAAGGTAAATCCAGAAAAGCGCTTCGGACGCTAGAAATGATCAATCGTGTTGTTTTATCTGCTAGTGGACTATCAGTCCCCTAGGGTATCATCAGCTCAGTAGTCAGTGCTTCGGTACTAACATTATTCAATCTAACTAAAATATTCCGTTTATAAATTTTGAAATTATCAAGCCTCAGGCATACCTTAACGGATGGCTCGAACGGATGCATAATGAATACTTTTTTTCAATCTGTTCATAACCGTTAGACGTCCCTTCTTATCCGTTAAACTGCCGTTCATATCCGTTTCATTTCCGTTTAGCGAACGTTTTATCTGTTGACGTCCGTTCTGTTCGGATGAAAATGTTGAGCATGTTCAAAACTTCGAAAGGACGTCCAACGGATAAAATGTGCGTTGACTGCCCAGTAGGCGTCCGTTTTGTAGGTACTTGACCGTTTTGTTTCCGTTTTCCGTTTGTATCCGTTACCTGTACGGTATTCATCCGTTAGAGGTCTGGTAAACAAATTCACTAATAGACTTCTACCGGATATTTAACGGATAAAACGGATACTGAAGGAATTAGAAACGGACTTCTAGCGGACGTAAAACGGATTAAAAGGATGATAAACGGATCTGAAACGGATCAATACCAATTGAACATTTTGCGAGATGCTTGCCAATTATTAATATGTAAAATTTCGTCAGGTTCATGAATTCGTATTATTCATAATCGATCTTAGAGTAAAGACACGTCTTCACAATCAAGTAGGTCACATTCATGAAAGGGAAAGGGGTTGTTGTTACAACGTTACAAATTTATAAATTTTCTGTTTACAAAACTTTGATTTTTCAAAAACTAAGGGTTTTCTTATGCCCAGGAGTAGATTACCTTAGCCGTATTTGGCACAACTTTTTGGAATTTTGGGTCTTCAATGCTCTTCAACTTTGTATTTGTTTGGCTTTTTAACTGTTTTGATCTGAGCGTCACTGATGAGTCTTATGTAGACGAAACGCGCGTCTGGCGTATTAAATTATAATCCTGGTACCTTTGATAACTGTTAGGAACATATTCGATATCATTTGTGAAACTGTCATTTCATAACAGTCAACCAACTCGTAATGGCGTGCGCAAAAAATTACGAAGAGATGATTTTTACTTCACTATTTAGAACTTTTGGATTCATAGCTTCCTTGTGATCAGCAGCAGCTCTCTATCAAAAAGTACTTGATGGGCAATGCAAGCACGAGAGTATCGTATCAATTGGGGGATATAAACCACGTATGCAGGTACTGCTAGAATGTTGCTACTTAGAAATGGAAAGTTCACAATTGGAAAGCCTAAATTATCTCTTTTGTCGTAAAGTTTTGTTTTCAACCGACCCTCATTGTCAATTTCTAGATGTAAATCAAGATATGAAGCCGACTTAACCGTATCATTTGTATCCTGTATCTCTAGTTCGCTTGGATATATTTAGTCAGAGAAAATCATCTTTATAGCGAAAAGTAGAGTTAAATGAAATTGCTTACTTGTAATCTTTAATCCTAAGACGTGTCTGTATGACGTCAACCTCATAATTATATAGAAACAAGTCGGCCAGAAGAGGGGCACAATTGGTTTCCATTGGAATGCCGAAAGTCTCTTTGAAAACACCTCCTTCGAACGCAACAAATATGTTGTCAATCAAGAAATCAAACATCTTTATAATGCAGTTTCAGAGAATTTTTTGTTTAAATCGGAGTGATCCTTTACAAAGTAGGATTTATTCCTCCCTCATTTCCATATGACAAGATACTTGAATCTACGTTGGCCATTATTTTACATGAAACAAAGCAATGTCAACTCTTTCAATTTGTCTTTTAGTTTGGAATGTGGAATATTTGTGTAAAAAATTCAAAACAACTCTTTTAAAAATTTCATGCGTCCGAAGTGTAGAATAGACAAGATGAAAGAGAGTTAGATTGTATGTCATCTACAATATCTTTGGATTTATTTATTTTCCACATCTGATTCACGCCACCTCTAGAATATGCAGTTTTACAATAACTTTGAAGCCCGGCTTTGATTGTTGATAAAATAGATGTTAATAGTTTAGAAAGAGGTTTCGGGGAAAACTAGGAAGACCCAGCAATTTACCGTTGTTTTTATGAAGTTTAGGTAATTAATACAGTGATCGAAGATCAAGTTCTTTCAAATTAGTTGAATTTTAACATTGTTCCAAAGGAAAATAGTACAGACCTATGATTATCCACGATGTCCTCTTCGTAAAGTGTCGTGAGGGTATATGTTGAATTTTCAAGTGAATTGCCAATACCTATTCGTGTATCAAGCATTTAATGTCACGAGCTTTGCGCACAAACACGATGATGCTTGGGACTTTATATGCGGGGACAACAACATATTTGTCATGGATGTAGGATAGTTGTTTTGCAACATTTGGGTCTTTAAAGAAGTAATCGAATTTATCATAACTGGCGGATTGGAAGCCTCTAAAAACTTGAAACTATTACTCGAGTACCAAATTATTGATTGTAACACATTTATACAGATGATAATAAATGTATAATTTGTGACGCTCTAGGTATACTAGAGTTCCAACCCTTTTAAATACAAGAATGATCGTAAATGTACATATATTACTTGTATTTCCTCCCAATATTGTTGCGGTAAGAGTGATACGTCATAGCAGTGTTGATTAACTTCCTTCCTGTCTAGTTTGGTCATTCTTTTGAAAGTTATTATGTAACATCTTCTGTCACTGTTTTTTAAATACTGTAATAATAAAGCCTTCAGACAAAAACCACAGAGCAAATATACATGGTTAAACAGGTAGAGAAAGCTATGATACAAATGTATTCAACATTGATTCAATATATCGGCAGTTACGTTCGTACCATAAGAAAAATTTGTTGCAAGAGTTTCTTTTAACATAAAAGTATTCACGCCAGACGTGCGTTTCGTCTACAAAAGAAATACATGAATTAATAAATCTTGTTGCAAAGCAATATAACCTTTAACATAGAAAGTAGCCAAAAGCTAGCGTGCAATAAATTCCAATATTACCCTAGTGCAATACATCTTTAAGATTCATGACGTCATCAACGACAAAATCTTAGTTTAAACCAAGATTTACTTCCAAATATTATATTGCTATACAATAAAAGGGTTATGCATAAATATTCGGGAATATTGTCCATCGTAGAACATAAATTACACTCGCAAGCTCGTGCAATATAAAAATTTACTCGGGACAATATTCCCCAGGCCATCGTTTCACAAAACATCGTAAATCGTACGATTTACGACTGGTCGTAGAATATGTTCCCGACCAAGTTAACGAGTGTTTCACAAACGTGTCGGAAAAATTATCGTACGACTTCCGATTACCGACCACGGTTTATACAGCTCTTTTGTGTGAAGGTCGGTAAATTGATCAGACGCGCACCTGTGTTGAATTAATAATATCATTTATCGGAGCTCTTTATCGACAATCATATGTCATATGATATATTTCTGGTTTATGTATACAGTTCTTTCAAGTAAGACAAGCAGGTTATATAAGAATGGAACGGTTTCAGGTAAGTATGTTGAGTATCGAATTGTAATATAAACATTTATAGTTAAAAACAAAATCCGCGAAATGTGCTTCATGAAAGGTTCCCAAGCAGACGACATCATAACTTGAAGATGGACTCTATTGTTAGCACAGGGAAGGCCATCCGGTGGTCAAAAGAAGAGGTTTCAACCCTTGTAACTCTTGTTACCGGGAGTATAGACATAATTAAGGGGAAATTTTCTCCTGGCCTATCCAGTTCCGACAAAACTAAATGTTGGGACTCCATTACAGAAAGGTAAACAATCTTCAACTCAACCCTCCCCTATATCTGTAGGTGGCACGGTAGTATTTGCTTTCCAGAATTTAGGTTGCTCTTTTGTGTACCCTACTTAGGTAAATGTATCTAAACAGTGTGATTGGACAAAAAGTACAGTATCAACTGAACATACTTTCCCAAACTGAGGGATGAATCAGGTGTAGAAAAATATGAAATAATTTTACATACAGATGAAAATGAATTTTTGAGATTTTTTTTAAATTTTGTATTCACTGCACCATAAAAGACCTAAAAGTACTAGTGGCCTTAGGTTTTTAAAAATAGCAAAAAAAGTAAACGGTCATGATACATATTCAAATTCATTTCTGAATAGTAAAATGAAAGTACTTCAGTAAACTGTGAATGTAGAATTTTTTGCAGTGTTAGAAAGTGGTGAAAATTCTAAAAAGGCTATCATTATCCCCTATGGGCCAGGAAATACTACCGTGCCACCTTAAGGGGGATATATATTTTTACACTAAATCATTAAAGGATTCTTTTTTACCTATGCAATTTGTAAGTTTATCAATAAAAAGTTGATTAAGGGCAACTATGATAAAAACAAGCCTTAAATTCCACCCCTGAGAGTAAAAATTGCTGATTCAGCAAATTTTGCCTGACCTGTGGGTGATAATGTAGATATTTACCTAGAAAGTTGAAATTCATTATTTTTATGTAACATGCAATACACTTTCAATTATAAATGCTCGCTTTAACTTTTCGCAGTGTCTAACACATGTGCAACCACTGAAATTTGAGACGCGACATTCTTAGGTTGCATGTAGGTCCTATTATTTTCACCGAAATGAATAAATTGCATAATTTCTTATTTTTTTCAACAGAAGTACAGCTATACTAGTTTTATTCAGGTTTAATTTGTAGTTCTGATGTAACATGACACCAGTAGCAGCTTTTGGGGAACCAGTAAGTGGTTAAGGGGTCCTTACTTATTGATTTAGCTCTCATATTGGTCTGAAATAGTGATAGAAATAGGGGTGTCTTTACATTGACAAGACATTATTTTTGACAAAGAATGTTTTTATGATGTTATATCAGCAAGATTAAATGGTTTATTCATTTTCCATGCAAATACCATTAACTTTTAAGATTTTCTGACAGTGAAAAGCACAATAAAGGCAAATTGATTATGTAAGGGGACATAATTTAACTTAATGCATACATGAGAAATAGACAAACAGTCAACTAAGAGATGTGTTCTAGTACATGTATTGCCAAACAGATTTTGGAATAATAGTTAACTGCAATCTAAAGACTCTTGTTGTATTATCCTCATAATCTGGAAATGTTTAAAGTAATATAAGGCATGCTGTAAAATGTGGAATGGACTTTAATACCAGTTTTTATGATTTGGTGCTAAAACTGTTTCTTTCAGTCAGATTAACCATAAACAGAGTTGGCAATCCACTAATTCCTCCTGAATCACCATGTTTGACTTCTGTGTTGATTTGAAACATCATATATTTGGGTTTTGTTCACTCCTTAAGTAAAAATGGTAAGATGAAAAAAAAAGTGAAAATCTGCCAGATGGGGTAGGGATGTAATGTTTCATTTTTTTTGGGTAAGAAATGAGTGCAGACTAGTATTCTTTATTGTAATATGTTCCAAAATAAGAAGTCTATGCATCATAGGTGTCATGACTGGTTGCAAGTTTGTTATGTCTTGGTTAAGGTGGCACGGTAGTATTTGCTTTCCAGAATTTAGGTTGCTCTTTTGTGTACCCTACTTAGGTAAATGTATCTAAACAGTGTGATTGGACAAAAAGTACAGTATCAACTGAACATACTTTCCCAAACTGAGGGATGAATCAGGTGTAGAAAAATATGAAATAATTTTACATACAGATGAAAATGAATTTTTGAGATTTTTTTTAAATTTTGTATTCACTGCACCATAAAAGACCTAAAAGTACTAGTGGCCTTAGGTTTTTAAAAATAGCAAAAAAAGTAAACGGTCATGATACATATTCAAATTCATTTCTGAATAGTAAAATGAAAGTACTTCAGTAAACTGTGAATGTAGAATTTTTTGCAGTGTTAGAAAGTGGTGAAAATTCTAAAAAGGCTATCATTATCCCCTATGGGCCAGGAAATACTACCGTGCCACCTGTAGCCAATGAAGAAAAGTAACGCATAACAATATGTACATTTAAAATTCAATTCAACATGTTCAAGAGAAGTCCGAATCTGATGTCAGAAGATGTAACAAAAGAAAATAAACAAAATGACACTTGATTATATATATTACAACAGACTACTATAGCAGTTAACTGACATGCCCTATCTGAACACCTGATCAACAACAAATTGAATAGTTGACCTTTAAATTTCATGTAAAATCTATCAATAGAAATTCTGTTCAGTGAGGCATAAGTGAGTAGAATAAACCTGATCATCATTGCTTTCAATCATGGTAAACAATAGATTTTATATTTAGTCGGGTAAGCATCAAACTGGGCATGTACATATTAAATTAAGAACATCAATTGGTGCATCAACTGTTTCAGGTCACTGCCATAATAAGTAGAGAATGCCAGTGACAGTCTGCCCTGGCCTATTTTGATTTAAATCCAGATTAAACAAAAATAGATTATCCTTCTATTCCATGTATTACCACCATATAGAGGGTTTGTTCCCAACCTCTTCAATATTTTCATTTTAAAGATTACTTTTGAAATGATAAGAAAAAGTATATATGTTTAACTTGTCCAACCGATATAATTATCATTATTATGTGTAAAACATAACATTTCCAAAGGGAAATTCTTTACTAGCCACTGTTGTAACATACAATGTATTCACTTGTACATTGTACTGGTTTATTTCTCAGGTTTCAATTTTATTTTATTTTATTTTGAACATTATATAATAATAATTACTTTAATTTAATAAGACTAACATGAATTTTATCTAGCACATTCACATCTACTATCATGACTATACAGCCAACTTTAAAAATAAATAACATAAAACATACAGGATAAAAACTGACAAAGTTTTATTGCTGACATCATGTTGATATAAATAAGGCAGTACAATCATCCATACAATTAGATATATAAACATGTTCCTAAATATCAAGAATGATTTATAAGAATATTTACAACTCAAAGTGAAAACAGTTGGAGTACATTTACTGTAAAAACAGTCAATATCATTATTATATCTAGATCATCAGTTTTAGAACACTTAATAATCATGATAATATAAATTTTATAAAATTAGTAAGAATTTGATAGGAAGAAATTATTTATTGTTTCTGAATTTCATACTCCAAAATAAGAAAAAAAAATAATTCTAAAGCCATTGTTAGCAGGTTGAAGTTCATCTTGCTAATTTATATCTTTTTATTACATAGGTTGCAATTATTTACATAAGATAAAATCCGATAATTTCACATGTGAAATAAACATGGTTACTGTAAATTCAGAAATTATTGCGTGCATTTATTATTGCGATTCTGTCAATTTACACTTGAATGCGATTTTAATTTTTACGATTTTGAGAAAAGTCCTGCTTAATTCAGTTAAAATATTACAAAATGCGAGTTTTAATTATTGCGTTTACAACTCAGACGCATTATTCGCAATAATAAAAACCTCGCAATAATTTCTGAATTTACAGTATTTCACTCTCTGACATCATACAACGATAGGCATTGTCAAGACGTTGATAACGGCAGAACAAAACAAATAGTAAATGCATAGAAAAAAAGATATAGTTTCTAACATTTTTTACACAAATTTCTTTAAAAAAAGCCATTTGCCAATGTAATAAAAAGAAAAACTAATCAAAGAATTCAAATATTGAAAAATATTCAACTTGTGACCACACAACACTTATATCGCGTCGCCAGGCAAACTGACAGTAAAACTACCGATGGACGTCCTTAAAGCTTCAAATACAATACAGTTATCTCTTTATTATTGCTTTTATTTTCCTTTGATCTTGTTGATTAATAAATCCCTTTCTCATCGGGGTAAAGAGGTAAGAAAAATTATCATTAGAAACTTAGGGGCATGTGGCCTTTAATTGACAATTTTTTATTGTCAAATAGCGATTAACATGATAACAGACTTTCAAATGGTCATCTCTTCTTGATTGCTTTTTTTTGCTTTTGCTGTATTGGCTAAAGAGACATAATCAATCTTCTGGAGATGATCAACGATAATCAATAAAAATAAGAATTACATGTATGTTTTTAAACATTACACATTTTTTTTCAGTATCAATTCCTGCAACATACAACCTAGAAGTATCACGCAAGTAAAGAAAAAATGGCTTGATTTGCAAAGTGATGCCAGAAAGAAGGAGAACAAAAGGAGGAGAGACAGTTTGATGACTGGAGGTGGGCCAGCCCCTCCAGAGATTGACTCTAACGAATTAAAGGTGATTAATCAATTTTTCCTTAGTTTTTAAGACTTTCATATTTTTTATGGTGCAAATTCCTTAAGCCATTAAACCTTTACTGTATCATATGGATAAATTGTGGAATAATATACAACACAAATTTTAAAGACTTTTTTTTGACTAAGGACAGGAATATGTATGATGTGTTAGGGCTACACAAATAAGCTTACATGTATGCACCTCCAGGCGCGTAGCTACGTTTACATCAAAACGCATAGGCCTACACTTGAATTTTGGTAAAAAAATTATTTCAATCTCAATGAATTAATAAAATCTGGTTTAAAGCACACCAGCCATTAAATCTCTCTTCAATAGCTTGTAATTGCAAATAAAAGGCACAATATTTGATTTCAATCAAATGGTACCCTATTATTATTGTCTACATGATAATTTTTAAAACCTTCAGATATTGTCATGAGACTTAGGTAGTAGTAAAATATTCCAAATAAAGGAAAATAAATTATAAAGAAACTGTTTGATTATTTAAAATCCTGTGATGGACTGATAAAAAGATTCACTTTTCTTGGGAAGAGGTAATATAGCAAGAACTACGGTTCCATGGAACCCTTTACGAATTAACATAATGCACCATAACATCTATGACAGTTAATAAATTCATATTCATTAACTACATTTGCACAAAAAGAGGGTTTACTCGAGTAATTGCTATACCCCACGGTTCCATTTGAAAAAATGTTTTAAAGTAACTGGTTTGGATATTTTCTGTTACACCATTGAAATGATTGACCATTTGAAATTTGACCATTAGATTTCAAATCAACACCATGAATGCATTAAACATAAAAGATGAAAAAATAGCCTATTGGGTATTTTGATTTGCTATTGATCAGTTGTTAATGACACCTCCCCCTCAAATCCACTACTAGAAAGTGTTATAACCTGGGTCGATCAGGGATATCGAACCTCTCGCAAAGGTTGGGGTGTACACTTAAAAATAGTCAAGCTAAGCCACTAACCTCTGGTTCTGAAACCCAATGAATGTTTCACACAGTACTTTTACAGGAAAAAAACACAATTATACAGTATATTTCTTATTTCTTTTCAGATTATAAGTGTAACATCAGACGCTGCCATTTCAGGGTTGGAATCAGGCTATGATTCTCTAGGTAGGAAGATTATTTACTAACTATACAATTATTCTTGTTTTAAGAATATTATTATATTTCATGCAACAAGGTAAATTGTTTCACCTATCCGGCGTATCAGTCAAATTTTATGGCTCTGCCATATAGTTTTATCCTTGACAGAAATTCTGTAATTCAGAAATTTTAAACGCCTGCTGACAATGGGCTAAATTTTGGTATGTGAGTTAACCATAATGAGTTACAGATCAAGTTTAATTTTAGTTCTGCTTCGCTAATTTTTACCGAAATTACATGGTTTTGACTTTGATAAATTGTTGAAAAGCACAGTTATACAGACTCTTTTTCAAAACGCTTTTAGATATTGGGCAAATTTTTGGTATGTGAGTTACCCATGATAACTTACAGATCAAGTTAAATTTTGTTTCACTTGACTATTTCTGCTGTTATTTTGGGCTTTGGACTTTGGTTTTCTCAGCTAATTTTTGACAAAATTAAGGGATATCAACTTTGAAAATTGTTGAAAATCACTCTTGTACAGACTATTTTCTATACACCACTAGATTTTGAGCTGATTTTCGACATGTGAGACTACCATCATGTTTGTGTCCACATCAACCACATGTGTTATTGAAATTGATGATTTTTCAACATTTTGAGACGGGGGCCATTTATGTCGCTTTGACCCATCTAGTTGTTGTTTAAGTCACAATTGTTGGAAAAAGACCAACATTTGTGCAAAAGGTGGATTCTGGTGGATACCGAAATAAAAAGCTAGAGCTACATTATGAGTAAAGATTCTGATTGGTACTAATGGTAATGGTCCAAAATGATTTCCTTACCTTAATTTAGGATACATGGATTCACCAATAAACATACATTTAAAAAAGATGTCAATGAAACGAAAAACTTGCAGACTATTTGAATTGATCCGAGTACAGACTACACAGTTATTTTGAGTGAACTACTTTTAGACAATAAATGAAAATGAAAAAAAAATCCCCCCTGTGATTTCTCAATAATATTTTTAAAGTGTGTTGTACTACTTTTGGGACAAATTATATCAAAATTAGAGAAAACTTCATTTTTAACTCGAAATATGGAAATTTTAAGTTACGGGGGTCTTGAAAGCTTTTGACAGCTTCCGAAGTGCTATTTTTTGTACCTTTTTCAGCTGGACATAATCACTACTTTACATTAATATTTATAACCCAAATTTTTTACAGTGTCATTTCACCCCCCCCCCCCCCCCCCCCCCCCCCGAATTGCTAAATGAGGCATAAAACAGGGAGAAATAAATTTGGGAGGGGTATAACAAAATTTAGCCAGTAATTCACTGTCCACACTAAGGACTATATACGTGGACAAAGAAAATCAAAGAACGATAACTGTGTACTCTGACCAATTAATTTTTTTTTCATTCGTTGATTTATAAATGTTGTCCCTAAGGATATTGACCTTCTGTATTGAATTAACTTGTATTGTAGAATATTTTTTTTATTACTCCAAATCAGTTTATTTACAGTTGTAATAGTATGAATAGTGTTCTTGTCGCTATAGTATTCTACTTTGAAACTTAACATTTCAGCAAAGCCAAAGAACTTCATACAGTTTCATGAGGAAGGTGAACCAAGTGTCCTAAGTAAGTGCAATTATTGAAGAACAAATATATCATTCTGCTTATATGGTGCTTTTAACATGTCTTAAAAATGTATGTATATCTCTACACTGAACTGAACCACAGTTAAACCAAAAAATATTTTATTTCATTTTTTTTTTGGGGGGGGGGTATGGTGAGGCTGAATAAAAACATCTTAATTAATGCCAAGGCTAAAATGCCAACACCTTCATCACCAGGTTCTATTAACAAACCATTGCATGTTAGCTTAAAAAATTAAATAAACTTAAACATTACAAATGGACCATCACACTTTAGTGTTACTTTCAAAGAGACCAAAATCACCATTATTGAACTTGACCTTCATTTAGTTGTTAGTAACAACATATTAAAATTTTAAAAGTTTTGGTTGAACGGTTCATGAGTTAATGCACTGACAACATTTGATTGCCGCCTGCCCGGCCGCCCGACCACAGTACATCCCCAAATCAATAACTGACATTTTGTAACAAAAATCTGGTTAAAAATGTAATAATTGGAATAAAATCATAACATTTTATATTTTCATTAAGTTTTTTAAAATTATGATATAATTTTGTTTCAGAAAATCCTGAAACAGCTGAGGCTAACTTGTCTGCAGCATTGCCAACAAGAGGTATGTTACTTTTGATAAGTCCCATGTCAACAAAGCTAAAGCTTAATCTAAACAATATTTATTATTTCTTCTAATTTTAACTTTTATTACGCAGAATTTAATTCAGGTACAGCGCATAAATATATTTGAACATGTCAATTTATGCAGATAATCAGTTTTCCACACTTTTTAATCATGATAAGCATGTTTTAAGATAATTATTTGATATTTGTTTTTTCAAGTGTTAATGATGAATAATATTTTGTGTATTATGCCTACTCATAATGTTAATTGTACCTAATTATAATATAATTTACAGAAAAAAATGACACTGAAAAGAGATTAATACTATCTCCAGTCAGGAAAGAAACCAAAAATTATCCTGTTCCGTCTTCATCAGGTTTGTAAATTAGAACAATAATCAAGGAATTACTGTAATATGAGGTGGACACAGTATAACCTGCAAGCAATTTATTTTAAAGTGTGTGCCACATTTTTTATGTTATTCAGGATAGACCAAAAAAGTATTTATACATTCATTTCTTATAATTTAATTCTTAACTCCAATTTAAACTCAAGTAAATCATGAAAAAACAATGATAACCATCATAACCACATGATAAAGTTATGTCTATGAGCTGATAAACAAAAAAGGCTCAGCCAATCAGAAGAAAAGTTAAATTAAATTATTGTGAAATGTTGTGCATAGTAATACAAGAAATGGATGCCACACTGAATCTAAAACATCCATATGAAATAAAATTTGTAAACATAAAAGGCAAAATTAAGTCCATGTTTTCCGGACTTGAAATGGGTGCATAGATACTTTTCAGTTATATTTTTTTTTAGTGATATTTAAACTACTCTCTGTATCTTGAGTCTGCATTAAATAAAATATTACAGCTTTGAACTCACTCCAAATCAGTTCAAAGGAAATCCGAGTGTGATATTAAAAGAAAGTAGAAGAGGAAACTAAGCAAATTGACAATTATCAATATAATACCAATTTATACTAAAACCATGGCCAACTCAAGATATCAATTGAACTAATTTAAAGACTATATTTTAGTAATCATACAGAAAATTAACCAGTATCACTTTAAGTTAATTCATTTATCACTAGTGTAAAGAGCAAAAAGATCTACATGATGAATTTATTTCCACCAAGTTCTTGTACAATTTTAATGTAAGAGATACCTATATATAAATAGTGTTGGACGTGTCCTTTTGTTATGTAAGTATTTAAACAATGTTTCTTTACAGAATTGTTATTAGAAGTTGAAAAAGAAAAGCTGAAAGTTAAAAAAGAAAAACTGGAATTGGAAAAAAAGAAATTTGCCCTAAAACAGGAAAACCAAGAGGTTTATAGAAGACAAAGGGAAGAAAAACTAGAACTGTTAAAACAAGGCATTGCAATGAAGAAAAGGGGCCTGGAGCTATTTGAAGATTATGTAAAGTTGAAGAAAATGAAATTTTCAAACGACTTATCTGATGTGATGTTGTCTCCAATTATTAAAA
Organism: Mytilus trossulus; assembly: GCF_036588685.1. NCBI lineage: Eukaryota > Metazoa > Mollusca > Bivalvia > Mytilida > Mytilidae > Mytilus > Mytilus trossulus. Next base: position 33,862,116 of record NC_086379.1, on the reverse strand, counting down.
TGATAAATGAAAATTAAACCAAAAATATGAAAGCTAAAAAAAATTTTTTTCAAATAACAAAACTTAAATTTAAACTTTAGTAAATTAAAGCAGTTTTTCCACAGATACCAGAATTTTAGCCAAGACACCATCTAATTAACTATTGAGTTGACCTTCTATGACCATATAAGCGATGTATACATAAACATAGATATAAATAGATTAAACTACCCATGCAATTCAAATTTTATAGGTCTGTTAAATATAAATAGAATAAACTGCCCTTGCAATTAGAACTTTATAGGTCTGGTAAATTTTGTTTTATAAATTATAAATTTATGTTTATCATGGTTTTTACTGTTATCAGAAAGAGTTTTTGTGGATTGAATTAATCAATCAAATTATTTACCTTTGTTTCATTTTCAAGGTTGACATTCTTTTCCTTTAAATAACAATACACAGGCAGCGCATGCATATTCTATATCTTTCTACAGGGTTAATTTGGAGTTCACATAAATACGGATTTAAATAGGTTGAGTTTTTCACTGGCAAATGAATAATTCAATGATTATTAGCTTTATTTGAAAAAACTGAACCATTCCAGCTGATAAAAGCAAATTATTATTTCACTATTTCACTTTCATTAATGATTGAACAAAAAAAAACATACTTCAGATTTTTTATATATCTAGTAGCTAGTGCCCCTTTAAAGATAATTTTATATAATACCCTACAGCCATATTCTCATTCATATTTCTTAATTGTGAATTACTGAGTACATGCAATTATACATAATAGTAAAAATTGAGATTTCTGTTATATAAATTGAAAATTGATATAAATATATTTTTGGTGGAAAACAGAAACATGTTTTTCTAATTTTCATGAATCATATAGGCATATAAATAAATTTTTAGGCAAATCTCTGAATAATGTGTTCTCTAAGAGTTTGAACAGTAGCAGGTGCAATATCTCTAATATGGTTATCTACATTGTCAATAAAATCATCTGTAAAATCTGGAAGTGGCAACTTGTCATCTATACACTTATTGTGGAGTTTAAAAACAGCTGTAACAACTATTGCAGATTTGTCAGGTGTAAATGGCAAACAGCCCCCTGTTTTATGCAAACACCTGTAATGATAAAAAAAAAGCAATATTTTTTTTACATTGGAAATTGTTGTAATTTGCACTTAAGAAAAAGAAAATTGTTTCATTCTTCATATTTTATTAATAAGATGTAGTACGAGAGTCAATGAGACATACTCTGCACCCAAGACTGAATTTAGCAGAATTATAGGTAACAATACAACTTCTTCAATAAGGAGTCTTGGTGCACATGGAACAGCAAGTTATAGAGGGCATAAGAATGACTGTTCGTTAACATATATTTAAAATGATATTTTTTGAAATTTGAAAATAATATTTTTGTTTACCTATATCTAGATTTGCATACACCAAATGCCTGTTCCACTATGGTGCGTGTTTTTGAGTGAGCCTTATTGTATTTCTCCTCAGCCAGTGTGTTAGGATTTAATTTTGGAGTAAGCAAATACTTTTTTAGACCATATCCAGAATCTCCCAGTAACCATCCATCCACATTGTTCTCTTCAAAAAAGTATCCCAATTCAGAGTTTGAAAAGATGTACGAGTCATGTACACTGCCTGGAAATTTTGCTACTAGGTTTGTAAATCTGAAATAAAATAAAATGTGTACATGCATAAAGCTAAATTATTAAATAATTGTAAGAATCTTAAATATTTAAAAATCACTCCTATCCCCAACAGCCTTATACAATTTATTATACAGTGCTTATCATTAATATAACCTTTTAAAATCTTTTGATAGGGGCAAAACAAGTTTTTATAACTTTTTAAAAGATTTTATTATACATTGATCATAAAGTACATATAACATTCCACTAAGAAAAACTGCTATTTTAGATTTTATTGAATTCTTACATCTTAACCTATTATTATTTTAATACATAGATCTTTTAAATAAAACCTCCCTTTAATGTACATTTTATGCATACTAAAAAGCAAATTTAAATGAAACATTATTTTAAATTTAAATAAAACTAAGTCACATACTTAAGTGAATATACTTGTATGGTAGAATATTTTGTAATAATAAGGTCCATGTAAATATGCCATGCATGACATTCCTATAGTTAATTGTTTATTTATATGTGCTGTACATATGTTGGAAAATTTTTGTTTTATCATTTTAAAAACATTTTTTTTTAAGTTAAGGGAAAACTCCATATATATTTGAAGGTGCTCCTAATTAAAGGAGGCTTATACCAAGAAGAAGAAGAAGTTGCCTTTCCTACCCTATTTTATGAATTTAATTTCAATGCTTATTTTCATGTTGTTGCTTTTTTTCATCAGTGAATTATAATACTGTTATTTGTTATTTTTATTGTGTTTATTTTTGTTTCCTGAATAACAGGTAAGTATATACAGTAGCAAATTAGTAATCTCCAAATAAATATCATATCATATTTCCAGTTTTGTTTTCACTCACCTCATCTCATGATCCACAACTGCCTGTATATTCAAGGAATGGTATCCTTTCCTACAGACATATGCAGGTTCATTCTCTTTTGGAGCAATAATGGGGATTAAAGTACCATCTACTGCACCGATGACATTTGGGACCTTGGCAATACGATAAAATCCCCTTTTAATCACATTCATCTCAGCTTCTGTTGATGGAAATTTTATGTTGTCCATTTCTGACACGATGGCTTTAGATACTCTTGTGATGCATCTAGACACACTGGCTTTTGAAATTCCATGCAAATCTCCGACTTCAGAGTAAAAATCCCCCTTTGCATAATATCTCAAAGAGACCAATACCTGAAAAAAAGGGGTTGAAAAAGTTGAATACTGGGGAAACATCAAGTTAAAGTTTGAACAGGACAAGCGAGGCAATCATTGCCATTTGTGTTGAACATTTGCATTTTACTATCGAGAATCTAAGATAACTACCAGGCAAAACATATCTCTGTGTCCACATTTCAATAATGTTTAGTCAAGTTGCAAAATTTTTAATAAGATTTGTTTTGACAGTAAGAAATGCTATCTGCAAGACAAGGTTGCTAGACTATTGGCGGCCATGTTTTTAATTTATAGACAAATCGGACAATATTGTTTGGTTGCTGTCCATGCATAACTAAATTGAAGTACATTTTGCAGTTTTTATAAGGATGCTAAAATTGGTGGTATATTGTTATCAGGTCGTTGAAGTTATCAGCGTCATCCGAAGACGAATGATTTCTAGATAATTACTTAAGTATTAGATTGATTTTGGAAGTTTTTGTCACAACAGTTTAAGAATTAGGGGCCAAAAACAGGTCCCAAATAAGCATTTGTCTTGGTTTTTTGCACAATAACTTAAGTATAAATTTATAGAAATCTATGAAATTTTAACACAAGGTTTATGACCACAAAAAGAAGTTTTGGATTGATTTTGGGAGTTTTGATACCAACGAATTAGGGGCCAAAAGTGTCCAAAATTAAACTTTGTATGATTTCATCCAAAAATGAATTATTGGGGTTCTTTGATATGCCAAATTTAACTGTGTATTCAGATTCTTAATTATTTGGTCCGGTTTTCAAATTGATCTACATTAAGGTCCAAATGGTCCAAAATTAAACTAAGCTTGATTTTAACAAAAATTGATTGCTTGGGGTTCTTTGATATGAGGAATCTAAACATGTACTTAGGTTTTCGATTTTGGGCCCAGTATTCAAGTTGGACCAAAATTATTAGTACAAGAATTTGGCAGTAGCAAGAAATCTTCAATTGCACAGTATTGGGCAATGGTAATAAATCTTCAATTGCACAGTATTGTGCAAAAGCATGAAATATTCAATTGCACAGTATTGTGCAATAGCAAGAAATATCTAAATACACAATATTGGGCAATAGGTATGGAATGATGGTAAGGTGTATATGTGTAGCCGGCAGATGTCATCTGACCTTGACCTCATTTTCATGGTTGAGTGGTCAAAGTTAAGTTTTTGAGTCTTTTTATCTAATACTATATGTCATAGGTCAACTATATTTTGTGTATGATATTATTAGCTCACCTGGCCCAAAGGGCCAAGTGAGCTTTTCCCATCACTTGGCGTCTGTCGTCTTTAACTTTTACAAAAATCTTCTCTAAAACTACTGGGCCAAATTAATCCAAACTTGGCCACAATCATCATTCAGGTATCAAGTTTAAAAAATGTGTCTGGTGACCCCGACAACCAACCAACCAAGAAGGCCGCCATGGCTAAAAATAGAACAGAGTGGTAAAATGCAGTTTTTTGCTTATAACCCGAAAACCAAAGCATTTAGAGCATTTTTGATAGAGGGTAAAATTGTTTATCAGGTCAAGATCTATGTGCCCTGAAATTTTCAGATGAATCAGACAACCTGTTGTTGGGTTGCTGCCCCTGAATTGGTAAGTTTAAGGAAATTTTACTGTTTTTGGCTATTATCTTGAATATTATTATAAGTAGAGATAAACTGTAAACTGCAATAATGTTCAGCAAAGTAAGATTTACAAATAAGTCAACATGACCGAAATGTGCAATTGACCCCTTTAGGAGTTATTGCCCCTTTATAGTCAATGTTTAACCATTTTTCGTAGATCTTAGTAATCTTTTATGTAATAGGTCAATCAAATTTGGTGTATGAAAATATTTTATGATCTACATTTCAGTGACGCAAGTTTTATTTGACCTTGACCTTATTTTCATGGTTCATTGCTCAGTGTTAAGTTTTTGTGTTTTGGTCTTTTTTAGCTCACCTGGCCTAAAAGGTTTAACGGTTAAGTCTGTACCAGATTACTAGTAATAAACTCATATGGAAGCTTAAGTATTTTTGGCGTACGTAAGTTGTTAAAGCGGCCGACCAGGGAATCATCTTGATATGACAACAGTGTCCTGACCATTGGTTAATTGTTCTCATCCAGGTCTGATTTATAAGCATTAATTTAACTATGTGTACATGCCGGTTGATGTTTATTTGACTTTACCCTCATTAATTTAATTGGTAGTTATGTCAACTTCTCTGAGTCAATTAGTATACGGTGGCGGATCCAAAGTGGGATTGGGTTCATGTTTAAATATGCTTCAGTAATTCCCTTTACTTTTGTATATATATATAATCAGAAGTCCCTTACTAGTCTATATAGGTGGATATAGGGGGCCCTTTCCGGGGAAAATTTGATTGCAGATTATATAGGGAATCACTGAAGCATGACTGGAACGCCCCCTCTTTTGGAATAGTCAGAGGGCCCCCACGTATTAAAAGTTCTAGATCCGCCACTGGTATAGTAAAGCACTTCTGTTTTCTGTTATAATCCACTACATTTCCCACAAAAAGATGGACCCCTAGCCCCATGAATCCGCCTATGATGTAAGCAATAGGCAACTATATTGGGTGTATGGTATGATTGTAATGAGTACTCTTTTGTCTTTAAAGGATTGTCTCACGTTGGCAACGTAAACTTGGAGCTATAAGTTTCGGGGAATAACTGTATATAGTAAAGCATGAAGTAATGATCGTCTCTTTATGATAAGAATTAAAAAAAGACAGCTAGACATACCAGCTTGTACACGCTGGACTATAATTTACACGCCTTTCAGCCTAATATTCCAACTGGTGGTAAGTTAATTTAAATAAGGAACAATGAGACACATATCGGACGTGGTAGGGTAATTATTTTACGTACTTGTGGGATGTAAGGCTACTAATATATGTTATTGTACATGCATGACCATGTGATGTCATAGTTAGCAATTACAGTTCCTTCATGACTTACTAGATGTTAATGCAAGGATAAGTTCTGAGATAGACACATGCATACATGCTGTTATTAATTTAATAAAAAAAATCCTGGACGAATAATACTTTTAATACACCATCAATTTTTGGATATGATTTTGATGACTGTATGTATTGTGAGGAAGAAGGCTACTTGAATGAGGGGGGGACAAGGGGGTCCCCATAACAGCAAAACAGTGAATTAATTTGGTGGAAAACAGATAACAAGGAATTGAACAGGGACAATAACAGATAACAGTAAATGAAATATGAAAATAAATGTCCAGAACAAATCCAGTAGAAGACTCGTAGATCTTAGTATATTATAACTTGTGGTATGGACCTGGAAATTTGTAATTTGTGTAAACAAGACATTTCGGCCGTTGAGGCAGTTCTGTTTTGGTTGATTTTTATAACAGTACAGCATAAATACTGGAATGGTCCTGGTCCAAACGATTTTAAAAGTTTTTTTCTGATGAATGTTACTGAAATTCTTCTGCAAATACAGGGCCACTCGATATTACAAGAAGAAAGACCCCAATAGATATACATTGTAAGAAGATGTGGTAAGCATGCCAATGAGACTGTTATCCATTCAAATCACAATTTTCAATTATCTTCATTTTCTACGGAAGATAGGCTGTCAAAATGCTAACATTTCAATTTCCAATAACAGTTAACAGCAAATAGATTCTCACAATAACAGATAACAAAATAGATAAAACTCCTATAACAGCTAACAGAGAATAAGACAATAACAGCTAACAGCTAACAGTAAATTTATTTTCAAAATAACGGATAACAAAGAATTAAAATGCCCCATAACAGCATAACAGTTAAACCCCTTGCCCCCCTCTTGAATGCCCTCGATGAAGGTGCTTATATGGAAAATACATCTTTGTTGATTTCGTTGTATTGTTCTGTCTTACTTCGGTACTATAGAATTTGTACACGTGTTCAAATGCCCTTATAAAGATTTGTTCAGAGTTAAATTTAAAATACTGGTAGATAATTTGTTATTTTTGTCTCTGATTCATGAGGGTCTTCAATTGTATATTGTTTAAATTTTTTAGCCCTTTATTCCGCAATTTTTGTCAACACATCTCTATTCTGTAGACTGGACCATCGAGACCCTCATTTCTGTTCATTTTTATGTTCACCAAAACAGACTTAGGAAAGTATGTATAGTAGTTATTGCAGGTAAGGAAATGGGACGATGAAAATAACTTATGTCTGATTCATGTTATGTAATGCATATGGTGTACTTTTATTGGAATATTTATAATGTTACACGCAGCGGAGTTACGGGCCGGGGGTGTATACTATTTTGTACACTCCTCCTTCATCGCCAATATATATATATATATATATATAGATGAAGATGTGATGTGGTGTGAGTACCAATGAGACAACTCTCCATCCAAATAACAATGTATAAAAGTCCGGTGTGTATTTTTTTTGTCCAGTGTTAGTTATTTTTTTTAACCATTTTCGTTCGTTCTTTGTTGCTATTACAATGTACTTTATAATTTATCTCTTTGTACCAGTCGTTCAAGTTTAAGTAAAAGTTGTGCGTTAAGGATCATTTACACATGTAATAAAAATAATTGTATTATGGTGTATGACTATAATAGTTAAAATATTTGAGAAATATGTTTGTTAAAACAGCTATCACGGATTTATAAATATATATCGTTAGAAGTTACTGCTATTATGAATACTTCACATAGTTTTATAGTAATGTTTGATAAAACTTTTTAAATAATTCTTATTCCCTTTTTGTAACTTATTTTTAATATTAACTTGACGGGGAAAAGAAACAAAAACACAAAACACATATCACACAGAAAACCTGACCGTACCAGCTTTGTTTCGTATGTTATTTTTTACAAGGGAGATAAACGTTATAAGTGGGAAAATGGCAGGATCATAACAAAATAAAGGATTTCACACCTGTAAAATTGCTGGAATAGCATGACTTCTGTATGTTGGACTCTCTATATCTTTTCTAACTAAATCAACAACTTCCAAGATCTTAAATCTTGGCATTCTGTATCGCTCAATCAGCTCAACATCTGTCATATAGTCGATCACGGAAAATACGCGGCCTCCTCTCTTTCCTCTCTTCTTGTTCTAGCAAAGCCATGAACGCAGCCATAGTTGCTAAAAATGACACGTATTATTTCCCGTTTTATTAAAGTTTCCGATTTACGACTGCTTAAACCCAGTCGGGAATTTGCGACCAATATTCCTCGTAGGTCGTAAATCGTAAATATTTGTGAAACGGTCGCATATCGTTAAAATGGTCGTACGACCTTTTTCACGATTTACGACCCTTTGTGAAACGGTGGCCAGAATGCCAAGAATTAAGATCTTGGAAGTTGTTGATTTAGTTAGAAAAGATATAGAGAGTCCAACATACAGAAGTCATGCTATTCCAGCAATTTTACAGGTGTGAAATCCTTTATTTTGTTATGATCCTGCCATTTTCCCACTTATAACGTTTATCTCCCTTGTAAAAAATAACATACGAAACAAAGCTGGTACGGTCAGGTTTTCTGTGTGATATGTGTTTTGTGTTTTTGTTTCTTTTCCCCGTCAAGTTAATATTAAAAATAAGTTACAAAAAGGGAATAAGAATTATTTAAAAAGTTTTATCAAACATTACTATAAAACTATGTGAAGTATTCATAATAGCAGTAACTTCTAACGATATATATTTATAAATCCGTGATAGCTGTTTTAACAAACATATTTCTCAAATATTTTAACTATTATAGTCATACACCATAATACAATTATTTTTATTACATGTGTAAATGATCCTTAACGCACAACTTTTACTTAAACTTGAACGACTGGTACAAAGAGATAAATTATAAAGTACATTGTAATAGCAACAAAGAACGAACGAAAATGGTTAAAAAAAATAACTAACACTGGACAAAAAAAATACACACCGGACATTGTTATTTGGATGGAGAGTTGTCTCATTGGTACTCACACCACATCACATCTTCATCTATATATATATATATATATATATATTGGCGATGAAGGAGGAGTGTACAAAATAGTATACACCCCCGGCCCGTAACTCCGCTGCGTGTAACATTATAAATATTCCAATAAAAGTACACCATATGCATTACATAACATGAATCAGACATAAGTTATTTTCATCGTCCCATTTCCTTACCTGCAATAACTACTATACATACTTTCCTAAGTCTGTTTTGGTGAACATAAAAATGAACAGAAATGAGGGTCTCGATGGTCCAGTCTACAGAATAGAGATGTGTTGACAAAAATTGCGGAATAAAGGGCTAAAAAAATTAAACAATATACAATTGAAGACCCTCATGAATCAGAGACAAAAATAACAAATTATCTACCAGTATTTTAAATTTAACTCTGAACAAATCTTTATAAGGGCATTTGAACACGTGTACAAATTCTATAGTACCGAAGTAAGACAGAACAATACAACGAAATCAACAAAGATGTATTTTCCATATAAGCACCTTCATCGAGGGCATTCAAGAGGGGGGCAAGGGGTTTAACTGTTATGCTGTTATGGGGCATTTTAATTCTTTGTTATCCGTTATTTTGAAAATAAATTTACTGTTAGCTGTTAGCTGTTATTGTCTTATTCTCTGTTAGCTGTTATAGGAGTTTTATCTATTTTGTTATCTGTTATTGTGAGAATCTATTTGCTGTTAACTGTTATTGGAAATTGAAATGTTAGCATTTTGACAGCCTATCTTCCGTAGAAAATGAAGATAATTGAAAATTGTGATTTGAATGGATAACAGTCTCATTGGCATGCTTACCACATCTTCTTACAATGTATATCTATTGGGGTCTTTCTTCTTGTAATATCGAGTGGCCCTGTATTTGCAGAAGAATTTCAGTAACATTCATCAGAAAAAAACTTTTAAAATCGTTTGGACCAGGACCATTCCAGTATTTATGCTGTACTGTTATAAAAATCAACCAAAACAGAACTGCCTCAACGGCCGAAATGTCTTGTTTACACAAATTACAAATTTCCAGGTCCATACCACAAGTTATAATATACTAAGATCTACGAGTCTTCTACTGGATTTGTTCTGGACATTTATTTTCATATTTCATTTACTGTTATCTGTTATTGTCCCTTTTCAATTCCTTGTTATCTGTTTTCCACCAAATTAATTCACTGTTTTGCTGTTATGGGGACCCCCTTGTCCCCCCCTCATTCAAGTAGCCTTCTTCCTCACAATACATACAGTCATCAAAATCCTATCCAAAAATTGATGGTGTATTAAAAGTATTATTCGTCCAGGATTTTTTTTATTAAATTAATAACAGCATGTATGCATGTGTCTATCTCAGAACTTATCCTTGCATTAACATCTAGTAAGTCATGAAGGAACTGTAATTGCTAACTATGACATCACATGGTCATGCATGTACAATAACATATATTAGTAGCCTTACATCCCACAAGTACGTAAAATAATTACCCTACCACGTCCGATATGTGTCTCATTGTTCCTTATTTAAATTAACTTACCACCAGTTGGAATATTAGGCTGAAAGGCGTGTAAATTATAGTCCAGCGTGTTCAAGCTGGTATGTCTAGCTGTCTTTTTTTAATTCTTATCATAAAGAGACGATCATTACTTCATGCTTTACTATATACAGTTATTCCCCGAAACTTATAGCTCCAAGTTTACGTTGCCAACGTGAGACAATCCTTTAAAGACAAAAGAGTACTCATTACAATCATACCATACACCCAATATAGTTGCCTATTGCTTACATCATAGGCGGATTCATGGGGCTAGGGGTCCATCCTTTTGTGGGAAATGTAGTGGATTATAACAGAAAACAGAAGTGCTTTACTATACCAGTGGCGGATCTAGAACTTTTAATACGTGGGGGCCCTCTGACTATTCCAAAAGAGGGGGCGTTCCAGTCATGCTTCAGTGATTCCCTATATAATCTGCAATCAAATCTTCCCCGGAAAGGGCCCCCTATATCCACCTATATAGACTAGTAAGGGACTTCTGATTATATATATATACAAAAGTAAAGGGAATTACTGAAGCATATTTAAACATGAACCCAATCCCACTTTGGATCCGCCACCGTATACTAATTGACTCAGAGAAGTTGACATAACTACCAATTAAATTAATGAGGGTAAAGTCAAATAAACATCAACCGGCATGTACACATAGTTAAATTAATGCTTATAAATCAGACCTGGATGAGAACAATTAACCAATGGTCAGGACACTGTTGTCATATCAAGATGATTCCCTGGTCGGCCGCTTTAACAACTTACGTACGCCAAAAATACTTAAGCTTCCATATGAGTTTATTACTAGTAATCTGGTACAGACTTAACCGTTAAACCTTTTAGGCCAGGTGAGCTAAAAAAGACCAAAACACAAAAACTTAACACTGAGCAATGAACCATGAAAATAAGGTCAAGGTCAAATAAAACTTGCGTCACTGAAATGTAGATCATAAAATATTTTCATACACCAAATTTGATTGACCTATTACATAAAAGATTACTAAGATCTACGAAAAATGGTTAAACATTGACTATAAAGGGGCAATAACTCCTAAAGGGGTCAATTGCACATTTCGGTCATGTTGACTTATTTGTAAATCTTACTTTGCTGAACATTATTGCAGTTTACAGTTTATCTCTACTTATAATAATATTCAAGATAATAGCCAAAAACAGTAAAATTTCCTTAAACTTACCAATTCAGGGGCAGCAACCCAACAACAGGTTGTCTGATTCATCTGAAAATTTCAGGGCACATAGATCTTGACCTGATAAACAATTTTACCCTCTATCAAAAATGCTCTAAATGCTTTGGTTTTCGGGTTATAAGCAAAAAACTGCATTTTACCACTCTGTTCTATTTTTAGCCATGGCGGCCTTCTTGGTTGGTTGGTTGTCGGGGTCACCAGACACATTTTTTAAACTTGATACCTGAATGATGATTGTGGCCAAGTTTGGATTAATTTGGCCCAGTAGTTTTAGAGAAGATTTTTGTAAAAGTTAAAGACGACAGACGCCAAGTGATGGGAAAAGCTCACTTGGCCCTTTGGGCCAGGTGAGCTAATAATATCATACACAAAATATAGTTGACCTATGACATATAGTATTAGATAAAAAGACTCAAAAACTTAACTTTGACCACTCAACCATGAAAATGAGGTCAAGGTCAGATGACATCTGCCGGCTACACATATACACCTTACCATCATTCCATACCTATTGCCCAATATTGTGTATTTAGATATTTCTTGCTATTGCACAATACTGTGCAATTGAATATTTCATGCTTTTGCACAATACTGTGCAATTGAAGATTTATTACCATTGCCCAATACTGTGCAATTGAAGATTTCTTGCTACTGCCAAATTCTTGTACTAATAATTTTGGTCCAACTTGAATACTGGGCCCAAAATCGAAAACCTAAGTACATGTTTAGATTCCTCATATCAAAGAACCCCAAGCAATCAATTTTTGTTAAAATCAAGCTTAGTTTAATTTTGGACCATTTGGACCTTAATGTAGACCAATTTGAAAACCGGACCAAATAATTAAGAATCTGAATACACAGTTAAATTTGGCATATCAAAGAACCCCAATAATTCATTTTTGGATGAAATCATACAAAGTTTAATTTTGGACACTTTTGGCCCCTAATTCGTTGGTATCAAAACTCCCAAAATCAATCCAAAACTTCTTTTTGTGGTCATAAACCTTGTGTTAAAATTTCATAGATTTCTATAAATTTATACTTAAGTTATTGTGCAAAAAACCAAGACAAATGCTTATTTGGGACCTGTTTTTGGCCCCTAATTCTTAAACTGTTGTGACAAAAACTTCCAAAATCAATCTAATACTTAAGTAATTATCTAGAAATCATTCGTCTTCGGATGACGCTGATAACTTCAACGACCTGATAACAATATACCACCAATTTTAGCATCCTTATAAAAACTGCAAAATGTACTTCAATTTAGTTATGCATGGACAGCAACCAAACAATATTGTCCGATTTGTCTATAAATTAAAAACATGGCCGCCAATAGTCTAGCAACCTTGTCTTGCAGATAGCATTTCTTACTGTCAAAACAAATCTTATTAAAAATTTTGCAACTTGACTAAACATTATTGAAATGTGGACACAGAGATATGTTTTGCCTGGTAGTTATCTTAGATTCTCGATAGTAAAATGCAAATGTTCAACACAAATGGCAATGATTGCCTCGCTTGTCCTGTTCAAACTTTAACTTGATGTTTCCCCAGTATTCAACTTTTTCAACCCCTTTTTTTCAGGTATTGGTCTCTTTGAGATATTATGCAAAGGGGGATTTTTACTCTGAAGTCGGAGATTTGCATGGAATTTCAAAAGCCAGTGTGTCTAGATGCATCACAAGAGTATCTAAAGCCATCGTGTCAGAAATGGACAACATAAAATTTCCATCAACAGAAGCTGAGATGAATGTGATTAAAAGGGGATTTTATCGTATTGCCAAGGTCCCAAATGTCATCGGTGCAGTAGATGGTACTTTAATCCCCATTATTGCTCCAAAAGAGAATGAACCTGCATATGTCTGTAGGAAAGGATACCATTCCTTGAATATACAGGCAGTTGTGGATCATGAGATGAGGTGAGTGAAAACAAAACTGGAAATATGATATGATATTTATTTGGAGATTACTAATTTGCTACTGTATATACTTACCTGTTATTCAGGAAACAAAAATAAACACAATAAAAATAACAAATAACAGTATTATAATTCACTGATGAAAAAAAGCAACAACATGAAAATAAGCATTGAAATTAAATTCATAAAATAGGGTAGGAAAGGCAACTTCTTCTTCTTCTTGGTATAAGCCTCCTTTAATTAGGAGCACCTTCAAATATATATGGAGTTTTCCCTTAACTTAAAAAAAAATGTTTTTAAAATGATAAAACAAAAATTTTCCAACATATGTACAGCACATATAAATAAACAATTAACTATAGGAATGTCATGTATGGCATATTTACATGGACCTTATTATTACAAAATATTCTACCATACAAGTATATTCACTTAAGTATGTGACTTAGTTTTATTTAAATTTAAAATTATGTTTCATTTAAATTTGCTTTTTAGTATGCATAAAATGTACATTAAAGGGAGGTTTTATTTAAAAGATCTATGTATTAAAATAATAATAGGTTAAGATGTAAGAATTCAATAAAATCTAAAATAGCAGTTTTTCTTAGTGGAATGTTATATGTACTTTATGATCAATGTATAATAAAATCTTTTAAAAAGTTATAAAAACTTGTTTTGCCCCTATCAAAAGATTTTAAAAGGTTATATTAATGATAAGCACTGTATAATAAATTGTATAAGGCTGTTGGGGATAGGAGTGATTTTTAAATATTTAAGATTCTTACAATTATTTAATAATTTAGCTTTATGCATGTACACATTTTATTTTATTTCAGATTTACAAACCTAGTAGCAAAATTTCCAGGCAGTGTACATGACTCGTACATCTTTTCAAACTCTGAATTGGGATACTTTTTTGAAGAGAACAATGTGGATGGATGGTTACTGGGAGATTCTGGATATGGTCTAAAAAAGTATTTGCTTACTCCAAAATTAAATCCTAACACACTGGCTGAGGAGAAATACAATAAGGCTCACTCAAAAACACGCACCATAGTGGAACAGGCATTTGGTGTATGCAAATCTAGATATAGGTAAACAAAAATATTATTTTCAAATTTCAAAAAATATCATTTTAAATATATGTTAACGAACAGTCATTCTTATGCCCTCTATAACTTGCTGTTCCATGTGCACCAAGACTCCTTATTGAAGAAGTTGTATTGTTACCTATAATTCTGCTAAATTCAGTCTTGGGTGCAGAGTATGTCTCATTGACTCTCGTACTACATCTTATTAATAAAATATGAAGAATGAAACAATTTTCTTTTTCTTAAGTGCAAATTACAACAATTTCCAATGTAAAAAAAATATTGCTTTTTTTTATCATTACAGGCGTTTGCATAAAACAGGGGGCTGTTTGCCATTTACACCTGACAAATCTGCAATAGTTGTTACAGCTGTTTTTAAACTCCACAATAAGTGTATAGATGACAAGTTGCCACTTCCAGATTTTACAGATGATTTTATTGACAATGTAGATAACCATATTAGAGATATTGCACCTGCTACTGTTCAAACTCTTAGAGAACACATTATTCAGAGATTTGCCTAAAAATTTATTTATATGCCTATATGATTCATGAAAATTAGAAAAACATGTTTCTGTTTTCCACCAAAAATATATTTATATCAATTTTCAATTTATATAACAGAAATCTCAATTTTTACTATTATGTATAATTGCATGTACTCAGTAATTCACAATTAAGAAATATGAATGAGAATATGGCTGTAGGGTATTATATAAAATTATCTTTAAAGGGGCACTAGCTACTAGATATATAAAAAATCTGAAGTATGTTTTTTTTTGTTCAATCATTAATGAAAGTGAAATAGTGAAATAATAATTTGCTTTTATCAGCTGGAATGGTTCAGTTTTTTCAAATAAAGCTAATAATCATTGAATTATTCATTTGCCAGTGAAAAACTCAACCTATTTAAATCCGTATTTATGTGAACTCCAAATTAACCCTGTAGAAAGATATAGAATATGCATGCGCTGCCTGTGTATTGTTATTTAAAGGAAAAGAATGTCAACCTTGAAAATGAAACAAAGGTAAATAATTTGATTGATTAATTCAATCCACAAAAACTCTTTCTGATAACAGTAAAAACCATGATAAACATAAATTTATAATTTATAAAACAAAATTTACCAGACCTATAAAGTTCTAATTGCAAGGGCAGTTTATTCTATTTATATTTAACAGACCTATAAAATTTGAATTGCATGGGTAGTTTAATCTATTTATATCTATGTTTATGTATACATCGCTTATATGGTCATAGAAGGTCAACTCAATAGTTAATTAGATGGTGTCTTGGCTAAAATTCTGGTATCTGTGGAAAAACTGCTTTAATTTACTAAAGTTTAAATTTAAGTTTTGTTATTTGAAAAAAATTTTTTTTAGCTTTCATATTTTTGGTTTAATTTTCATTTATCATTTTAATAATTGGAGACAACATCACATCAGATAAGTCGTTTGAAAATTTCATTTTCTTCAACTTTACATAATCTTCAAATAGCTCCAGGCCCCTTTTCTTCATTGCAATGCCTTGTTTTAACAGTTCTAGTTTTTCTTCCCTTTGTCTTCTATAAACCTCTTGGTTTTCCTGTTTTAGGGCAAATTTCTTTTTTTCCAATTCCAGTTTTTCTTTTTTAACTTTCAGCTTTTCTTTTTCAACTTCTAATAACAATTCTGTAAAGAAACATTGTTTAAATACTTACATAACAAAAGGACACGTCCAACACTATTTATATATAGGTATCTCTTACATTAAAATTGTACAAGAACTTGGTGGAAATAAATTCATCATGTAGATCTTTTTGCTCTTTACACTAGTGATAAATGAATTAACTTAAAGTGATACTGGTTAATTTTCTGTATGATTACTAAAATATAGTCTTTAAATTAGTTCAATTGATATCTTGAGTTGGCCATGGTTTTAGTATAAATTGGTATTATATTGATAATTGTCAATTTGCTTAGTTTCCTCTTCTACTTTCTTTTAATATCACACTCGGATTTCCTTTGAACTGATTTGGAGTGAGTTCAAAGCTGTAATATTTTATTTAATGCAGACTCAAGATACAGAGAGTAGTTTAAATATCACTAAAAAAAAATATAACTGAAAAGTATCTATGCACCCATTTCAAGTCCGGAAAACATGGACTTAATTTTGTCTTTTATGTTTACAAATTTTATTTCATATGGATGTTTTAGATTCAGTGTGGCATCCATTTCTTGTATTACTATGCACAACATTTCACAATAATTTAATTTAACTTTTCTTCTGATTGGCTGAGCCTTTTTTGTTTATCAGCTCATAGACATAACTTTATCATGTGGTTATGATGGTTATCATTGTTTTTTCATGATTTACTTCAGTTTAAATTGGAGTTAAGAATTAAATTATAAGAAATGAATGTATAAATACTTTTTTGGTCTATCCTGAATAACATAAAAAATGTGGCACACACTTTAAAATAAATTGCTTGCAGGTTATACTGTGTCCACCTCATATTACAGTAATTCCTTGATTATTGTTCTAATTTACAAACCTGATGAAGACGGAACAGGATAATTTTTGGTTTCTTTCCTGACTGGAGATAGTATTAATCTCTTTTCAGTGTCATTTTTTTCTGTAAACTATATTATAATTAGGTACAATTAACATTATGAGTAGGCATAAAACACAAAATATTATTCATCATTAACACTTGAAAAAACAAATATCAAATAATTATCTTAAAACATGCTTATCATGATTAAAAAGTGTGGAAAACTGATTATCTGCATAAATTGACATGTTCAAATATATTTATGCGCTGTACCTGAATTAAATTCTGCGTAATAAAAGTTAAAATTAGAAGAAATAATAAATATTGTTTAGATTAAGCTTTAGCTTTGTTGACATGGGACTTATCAAAAGTAACATACCTCTTGTTGGCAATGCTGCAGACAAGTTAGCCTCAGCTGTTTCAGGATTTTCTGAAACAAAATTATATCATAATTTTAAAAAACTTAATGAAAATATAAAATGTTATGATTTTATTCCAATTATTACATTTTTAACCAGATTTTTGTTACAAAGTGTCAGTTATTGATTTGGGGATGTACTGTGGTCGGGCGGCCGGGCAGGCGGCAATCAAATGTTGTCAGTGCATTAACTCATGAACCGTTCAACCAAAACTTTTAAAATTTTAATATGTTGTTACTAACAACTAAATGAAGGTCAAGTTCAATAATGGTGATTTTGGTCTCTTTGAAAGTAACTCTAAAGTGTGATGGTCCATTTGTAATGTTTAAGTTTATTTAATTTGTTAAGCTAACATGCAATGGTTTGTTAATAGAACCTGGTGATGAAGGTGTTGGCATTTTAGCCTTGGCATTAATTAAGATGTTTTTATTCAGCCTCACCATACCCCCCCCCCAAAAAAAATGAAATAAAATATTTTTTGGTTTAACTGTGGTTCAGTTCAGTGTAGAGATATACATACATTTTTAAGACATGTTAAAAGCACCATATAAGCAGAATGATATATTTGTTCTTCAATAATTGCACTTACTTAGGACACTTGGTTCACCTTCCTCATGAAACTGTATGAAGTTCTTTGGCTTTGCTGAAATGTTAAGTTTCAAAGTAGAATACTATAGCGACAAGAACACTATT
Organism: Mytilus trossulus; assembly: GCF_036588685.1. NCBI lineage: Eukaryota > Metazoa > Mollusca > Bivalvia > Mytilida > Mytilidae > Mytilus > Mytilus trossulus. The sequence goes on along the minus strand of NC_086379.1, from coordinate 33,843,878 downwards.
CATACTATTACAACTGTAAATAAACTGATTTGGAGTAATAAAAAAAATATTCTACAATACAAGTTAATTCAATACAGAAGGTCAATATCCTTAGGGACAACATTTATAAATCAACGAATGAAAAAAAAATTAATTGGTCAGAGTACACAGTTATCGTTCTTTGATTTTCTTTGTCCACGTATATAGTCCTTAGTGTGGACAGTGAATTACTGGCTAAATTTTGTTATACCCCTCCCAAATTTATTTCTCCCTGTTTTATGCCTCATTTAGCAATTCGGGGGGGGGGGGTGAAATGACACTGTAAAAAATTTGGGTTATAAATATTAATGTAAAGTAGTGATTATGTCCAGCTGAAAAAGGTACAAAAAATAGCACTTCGGAAGCTGTCAAAAGCTTTCAAGACCCCCGTAACTTAAAATTTCCATATTTCGAGTTAAAAATGAAGTTTTCTCTAATTTTGATATAATTTGTCCCAAAAGTAGTACAACACACTTTAAAAATATTATTGAGAAATCACAGGGGGGGATTTTTTTTTCATTTTCATTTATTGTCTAAAAGTAGTTCACTCAAAATAACTGTGTAGTCTGTACTCGGATCAATTCAAATAGTCTGCAAGTTTTTCGTTTCATTGACATCTTTTTTAAATGTATGTTTATTGGTGAATCCATGTATCCTAAATTAAGGTAAGGAAATCATTTTGGACCATTACCATTAGTACCAATCAGAATCTTTACTCATAATGTAGCTCTAGCTTTTTATTTCGGTATCCACCAGAATCCACCTTTTGCACAAATGTTGGTCTTTTTCCAACAATTGTGACTTAAACAACAACTAGATGGGTCAAAGCGACATAAATGGCCCCCGTCTCAAAATGTTGAAAAATCATCAATTTCAATAACACATGTGGTTGATGTGGACACAAACATGATGGTAGTCTCACATGTCGAAAATCAGCTCAAAATCTAGTGGTGTATAGAAAATAGTCTGTACAAGAGTGATTTTCAACAATTTTCAAAGTTGATATCCCTTAATTTTGTCAAAAATTAGCTGAGAAAACCAAAGTCCAAAGCCCAAAATAACAGCAGAAATAGTCAAGTGAAACAAAATTTAACTTGATCTGTAAGTTATCATGGGTAACTCACATACCAAAAATTTGCCCAATATCTAAAAGCGTTTTGAAAAAGAGTCTGTATAACTGTGCTTTTCAACAATTTATCAAAGTCAAAACCATGTAATTTCGGTAAAAATTAGCGAAGCAGAACTAAAATTAAACTTGATCTGTAACTCATTATGGTTAACTCACATACCAAAATTTAGCCCATTGTCAGCAGGCGTTTAAAATTTCTGAATTACAGAATTTCTGTCAAGGATAAAACTATATGGCAGAGCCATAAAATTTGACTGATACGCCGGATAGGTGAAACAATTTACCTTGTTGCATGAAATATAATAATATTCTTAAAACAAGAATAATTGTATAGTTAGTAAATAATCTTCCTACCTAGAGAATCATAGCCTGATTCCAACCCTGAAATGGCAGCGTCTGATGTTACACTTATAATCTGAAAAGAAATAAGAAATATACTGTATAATTGTGTTTTTTCCTGTAAAAGTACTGTGTGAAACATTCATTGGGTTTCAGAACCAGAGGTTAGTGGCTTAGCTTGACTATTTTTATGTGTACACCCCAACCTTTGCGAGAGGTTCGATATCCCTGATCGACCCAGGTTATAACACTTTCTAGTAGTGGATTTGAGGGGGAGGTGTCATTAACAACTGATCAATAGCAAATCAAAATACCCAATAGGCTATTTTTTTCATCTTTTATGTTTAATGCATTCATGGTGTTGATTTGAAATCTAATGGTCAAATTTCAAATGGTCAATCATTTCAATGGTGTAACAGAAAATATCCAAACCAGTTACTTTAAAACATTTTTTCAAATGGAACCGTGGGGTATAGCAATTACTCGAGTAAACCCTCTTTTTGTGCAAATGTAGTTAATGAATATGAATTTATTAACTGTCATAGATGTTATGGTGCATTATGTTAATTCGTAAAGGGTTCCATGGAACCGTAGTTCTTGCTATATTACCTCTTCCCAAGAAAAGTGAATCTTTTTATCAGTCCATCACAGGATTTTAAATAATCAAACAGTTTCTTTATAATTTATTTTCCTTTATTTGGAATATTTTACTACTACCTAAGTCTCATGACAATATCTGAAGGTTTTAAAAATTATCATGTAGACAATAATAATAGGGTACCATTTGATTGAAATCAAATATTGTGCCTTTTATTTGCAATTACAAGCTATTGAAGAGAGATTTAATGGCTGGTGTGCTTTAAACCAGATTTTATTAATTCATTGAGATTGAAATATTTTTTTTACCAAAATTCAAGTGTAGGCCTATGCGTTTTGATGTAAACGTAGCTACGCGCCTGGAGGTGCATACATGTAAGCTTATTTGTGTAGCCCTTACACATCATACATATTTCTGTCCTTAGTCAAAAAAAAGTCTTTAAAATTTGTGTTGTATATTATTCCACAATTTATCCATATGATACAGTAAAGGTTTAATGGCTTAAGGAATTTGCACCATAAAAAATATGAAAGTCTTAAAAACTAAGGAAAAATTGATTAATCACCTTTAATTCGTTAGAGTCAATCTCTGGAGGGGCTGGCCCACCTCCAGTCATCAAACTGTCTCTCCTCCTTTTGTTCTCCTTCTTTCTGGCATCACTTTGCAAATCAAGCCATTTTTTCTTTACTTGCGTGATACTTCTAGGTTGTATGTTGCAGGAATTGATACTGAAAAAAAATGTGTAATGTTTAAAAACATACATGTAATTCTTATATTTATTGATTATCGTTGATCATCTCCAGAAGATTGATTATGTCTCTTTAGCCAATACAGCAAAAGCAAAAAAAAGCAATCAAGAAGAGATGACCATTTGAAAGTCTGTTATCATGTTAATCGCTATTTGACAATAAAAAATTGTCAATTAAAGGCCACATGCCCCTAAGTTTCTAATGATAATTTTTCTTACCTCTTTACCCCGATGAGAAAGGGATTTATTAATCAACAAGATCAAAGGAAAATAAAAGCAATAATAAAGAGATAACTGTATTGTATTTGAAGCTTTAAGGACGTCCATCGGTAGTTTTACTGTCAGTTTGCCTGGCGACGCGATATAAGTGTTGTGTGGTCACAAGTTGAATATTTTTCAATATTTGAATTCTTTGATTAGTTTTTCTTTTTATTACATTGGCAAATGGCTTTTTTTAAAGAAATTTGTGTAAAAAATGTTAGAAACTATATCTTTTTTTCTATGCATTTACTATTTGTTTTGTTCTGCCGTTATCAACGTCTTGACAATGCCTATCGTTGTATGATGTCAGAGAGTGAAATACTGTAAATTCAGAAATTATTGCGAGGTTTTTATTATTGCGAATAATGCGTCTGAGTTGTAAACGCAATAATTAAAACTCGCATTTTGTAATATTTTAACTGAATTAAGCATGACTTTTCTCAAGTGTAAATTGACAGAATCGCAATAATAAATGCACGCAATAATTTCTGAATTTACAGTAACCATGTTTATTTCACATGTGAAATTATCGGATTTTATCTTATGTAAATAATTGCAACCTATGTAATAAAAAGATATAAATTAGCAAGATGAACTTCAACCTGCTAACAATGGCTTTAGAATTATTTTTTTTTCTTATTTTGGAGTATGAAATTCAGAAACAATAAATAATTTCTTCCTATCAAATTCTTACTAATTTTATAAAATTTATATTATCATGATTATTAAGTGTTCTAAAACTGATGATCTAGATATAATAATGATATTGACTGTTTTTACAGTAAATGTACTCCAACTGTTTTCACTTTGAGTTGTAAATATTCTTATAAATCATTCTTGATATTTAGGAACATGTTTATATATCTAATTGTATGGATGATTGTACTGCCTTATTTATATCAACATGATGTCAGCAATAAAACTTTGTCAGTTTTTATCCTGTATGTTTTATGTTATTTATTTTTAAAGTTGGCTGTATAGTCATGATAGTAGATGTGAATGTGCTAGATAAAATTCATGTTAGTCTTATTAAATTAAAGTAATTATTATTATATAATGTTCAAAATAAAATAAAATAAAATTGAAACCTGAGAAATAAACCAGTACAATGTACAAGTGAATACATTGTATGTTACAACAGTGGCTAGTAAAGAATTTCCCTTTGGAAATGTTATGTTTTACACATAATAATGATAATTATATCGGTTGGACAAGTTAAACATATATACTTTTTCTTATCATTTCAAAAGTAATCTTTAAAATGAAAATATTGAAGAGGTTGGGAACAAACCCTCTATATGGTGGTAATACATGGAATAGAAGGATAATCTATTTTTGTTTAATCTGGATTTAAATCAAAATAGGCCAGGGCAGACTGTCACTGGCATTCTCTACTTATTATGGCAGTGACCTGAAACAGTTGATGCACCAATTGATGTTCTTAATTTAATATGTACATGCCCAGTTTGATGCTTACCCGACTAAATATAAAATCTATTGTTTACCATGATTGAAAGCAATGATGATCAGGTTTATTCTACTCACTTATGCCTCACTGAACAGAATTTCTATTGATAGATTTTACATGAAATTTAAAGGTCAACTATTCAATTTGTTGTTGATCAGGTGTTCAGATAGGGCATGTCAGTTAACTGCTATAGTAGTCTGTTGTAATATATATAATCAAGTGTCATTTTGTTTATTTTCTTTTGTTACATCTTCTGACATCAGATTCGGACTTCTCTTGAACATGTTGAATTGAATTTTAAATGTACATATTGTTATGCGTTACTTTTCTTCATTGGCTACAGATATAGGGGAGGGTTGAGTTGAAGATTGTTTACCTTTCTGTAATGGAGTCCCAACATTTAGTTTTGTCGGAACTGGATAGGCCAGGAGAAAATTTCCCCTTAATTATGTCTATACTCCCGGTAACAAGAGTTACAAGGGTTGAAACCTCTTCTTTTGACCACCGGATGGCCTTCCCTGTGCTAACAATAGAGTCCATCTTCAAGTTATGATGTCGTCTGCTTGGGAACCTTTCATGAAGCACATTTCGCGGATTTTTTTTTTAACTATAAATGTTTATATTACAATTCGATACTCAACATACTTACCTGAAACCGTTCCATTCTTATATAACCTGCTTGTCTTACTTGAAAGAACTGTATACATAAACCAGAAATATATCATATGACATATGATTGTCGATAAAGAGCTCCGATAAATGATATTATTAATTCAACACAGGTGCGCGTCTGATCAATTTACCGACCTTCACACAAAAGAGCTGTATAAACCGTGGTCGGTAATCGGAAGTCGTACGATAATTTTTCCGACACGTTTGTGAAACACTCGTTAACTTGGTCGGGAACATATTCTACGACCAGTCGTAAATCGTACGATTTACGATGTTTTGTGAAACGATGGCCTGTATCGCTCAATCAGCTCAACATCTGTCATATAGTCGATTGGGTTGTTCCGATCACGGAAAATACGCGGCCTCCTCTCTTTCCTCTCTTCTTGTTCTAGCAAAGCCATGAACGCAGCCATAGTTGCTAAAAATGACACGTATTATTTCCCGTTTTATTAAAGTTTCCGATTTACGACTGCTTAAACCCAGTCGGGAATTTGCGACCAATATTCCTCGTAGGTCGTAAATCGTAAATATTTGTGAAACGGTCGCATATCGTTAAAATGGTCGTACGACCTTTTTCACGATTTACGACCCTTTGTGAAACGGTGGCCAGTATTCATGAAATAAGCCTATAGTATGTATCAGTTTTATGTTTAACAAGGTAAGCGTCAGTACCAAAAATACATTTCCAAATGATTTTCGTAATCTATATACAAGCATGTCACTTTTTATTTATAAGATAAAATGTAAGCTTTAACAGTTATTAAATTATTACCGGCACTACATTTTACAACAATCCATGTATTTTGACAGTTGTTGCATTGCACACACTTCTCTTATCGTTGACATAATTAAAGTCGAATTCCTATTAGAACTGCATCAGTTGTTTTAACTTTGGGTCCATTTCGTCCATGGTTATTTTATTATTATTTTAGTAATCAAGCATATGCGACTCACAGACACGTATCAGTCGGCCATCAGTAGGTGTGCTTCGTTAAATGGTAAAATACTGAGCACTTTAGATAATGTTCATAATTTTGAGTTTGGAAGAGAGTACTGGTCAAATATCTACAGGGCCAAGGTTCGCAAATGGATCACTGATGAAGTGTTTCATGAAATCTGCAGTAAGTTTATACATTAAACAGTAACCTATTGTTGCCTTTGCACTGGATTTTATTTGTTGTACCAAACTAGCCTTTATAGTGTTTAAATCAACGGTTTTCATTCTATAATGCAATCAAAACGTAAAGATAAAATTACAAAGTAATCGCTACAAACCTATTCCCAGCCACATGTGCAGTTCATTATAATGTTTGAGTACTGATCTTTATATAATACGGTTTGATGAGTCGAAATTCAAAATTAATGTTCGTGCAAGATTTTTCTTAGTCACTCGGTCGCGTATGCTGCATAGCAGGAGATCATGATGTTATTGTAGTTATATGTTTATGTTTTTATATTTAATGAGTATGATGGACTGTTTGCTCTAGAGATGTACGACTTTTATTGCGCTCATATCCCAGATTCATATTGTAGATTTTTGCCATATATTCAATAATTTAGTGATATGTTTAAGTTAGGTGCACCCTGTTTTACTTCAAGCATGTATTTCATTAAAATAATAATAAGGATAACACTCGATGTATTTAGACATGCAATTTATAGTTACAATAAAAGTGAAACTTTTGAAATTCGGGTAGACCAGAAAATACAATGATACAGGTTTACACATTATAGCATCAATATTGTGATACATTTAAGTCTACCTACATTGATGTACCTCTGCTCTTTGGGTAAAAAAAACATATCATAAACTATCTATGGATAACGACAAGAACAAGCGTTTGTCAAAGAACCTTTCAAAATCTGATAAATAACCTAATCATAAACATCTGAACTAAATTTTATATATGCGCCAGACGCGCGTATCGTCTACAAAAGACTCATCAGTGACACTCGAATCCAAAAAAGTTTAAAAAAAAGCTAAATAAATTACAAAGTTGAAGAGCATTATATGATGTTCTTGATTGTAGTCCTCTTTCTAAGAATTTATCAACTTGATCATATTGTTTAATTTTACTGAACCTCTACTGTTAAAAGATGTTCATATGTTTTTTTCAAAACTACATATGGTACATGTTGACATTTACAAATTCGAAGGCACATTATCAAAATCATTTTTGATTGAAATCAAACAAAATCAACTAACATGTTTTAAAGTCGACTAGACAAATATATCTAATGATACAGGTTGACAAGGTAAAGCATCAATTTGTTGATATATTTTAGTTTCCATTCCCCTGGCTTTAGGGTTCAGAACATCAGCATGGATAAAAAAACCTACGGTTGCTTCTAATTGCTTACATGTTCATCCACTTCGTTGGAACTTTGGTGGACATATCAGATCTCATTTTTTCTACATTATAAGAGTGATTGAATAAAAGTATCTAAGCTATTTGTTATATTTTTTCAGATCAAGTTCAACAATTCGTAAATATTGATTGTGTATATTTAAAAGTGATATACAGGAAAGTTAAGTACATTCCATTACCTTGTAAATATGCATACAAGGCAATCTGCAAACCAAAACAACCAGGAGATCTAGGTGACATTCGACATTGTCCAGCTGTTGGTAATACAGATATTTTCACTTGAGTGTGCTTCTGAAAAACACACTAGATTTAAACATAAATTCATCATGTAAAATTAAACTCAATTATTAATTTACGAAAAAACTGCACAACATTTTGTAACAATCACTCATATTCGAAAACAACAAGGCAATATTGTTTAAATTCTGTAACAGAACTCATTTGATTACTCCCTTAATATTCAATATCTTTTTAATTGTTTTGCTAGACAAAATAAGATAAAAAAGTTTGTCAATGTAAGAATGATATATAATACAATGAGATGTCAAAGTGTTGTCTCAGCTGGAAAACTGAATTTTAATAAAACATATATATATATACATCCGAACCAAGTGAAAGAGAAGTATGAGTATAGCTAAGATTTTTATTTTGCACACATCATTTCACATTGTTATCGATACAATTGAATTCTAGGTGACTTTCATACAAGTGAGAGGTTTAGCTAGCTATAAAATCAGGTTCAATCCACCATATTTTCTATTAGGGAATGCTGGTACCACGTCAGGAATATCTAGGTTGTTTGCCATTCTTCAGCTGCTTTCGAGCTTTTGATTTTACCATATTTGCAAAAAGACTTTTTGTTCTGAATTTCATTGGGGTAGATATTTTTAATTTTCCCGTAAAACAAACAATTTTTTTTCAACCTTAAAGAAGAGCTAGTTATATGACTGGCGAAAAACTCATAGCTTAACTAACATTTCCTATATATGTAACACTCAGAAACGTGGCCTTCCCCCAAACGTGTCTGTCTGTCTGATTCCCCCAAACATGTCTAGTTGAAAACTGCGCCAAAGCGTGTCATTTGTATAAACGCCCAAACGTGTCCATTTCTCAACTAATCCCCACAGGTGTCCAATCCCCAAAACGTGTCCATATCAAGCCTTATTTGGTTATTGCTATTTCATTAACGTATACTAATTTTACCATTTCATTAAAAATATACATAAGCACGTTAGTACTTTTTCAAAACGGAAGAATTAAACTGGGTTTAAGTGGGGCGTCATTTCGGCTATTTTGTTTGTAAATTGTAAGCAAACATGTTGAGTTAAACTGTACAGTTAACGGGTCAAAGTGTCCCTTTCTCTGCGCGTTTAAACTTTAATGTTCTCTCTAATTATGCATGAAATACTGACAACTGGACAATTCGCAATCAACAGTCTGAAGTTAATTTATTCAACAAAACTGGAAAAAAACATTAAAACTAGTATGCTTTCTCTAATTTTCACGAAATAATTGCAACTGGACAATACGCAACCTGCAGTCTAGAGTTTATCTTAACAAAAGAACAGTAAAAACATTAAAACATGTATGTTAAAGTGTAAAAAAAAACAGGTAGCCTATATTCTCTCTAAATAGAACTTCAAAAACATTGAAACTTGTATGTTGTCTCTAAATATGCATGACATACTTGCAACTGGACAATACGCACTCATCAGTTTAAAGTTTAGTTTAAAGTTCATGTGTACAGTACAACTGTAAAAACATTAAAACTTGCAAAACTATTGTGCGCTCTAAATATGCATAAAGTACTTGCAACTGGACAATACGTTATCAACTGTCTAAAGTTTATTTATACACTACAAAATAAATTTGCATTTAAAACTGGCGTTGATCACATAACAGTCATATTCATAAAACAAATCTATAAACCGTATGCATGAAATATTTGGCACTGGACGTTATGTTTCTTATCGTGTGTCTTTAGTGATGGTGGAAACCTAAAATTTATTTAAAACCCGGTTAACAAGTTTATAATTTGATAGGCTTTTGAAATACACACAAACTATTGACAAAAGTGGAAAAAGTTACTGTTAAAAGCCCGCCATGCAATTTTCGGATAAATATAAAAGGCATCATCGGGGTTTATAAGTACAAAATAATTAACAAAGTTAACGATTAATTCAACTCCAGAACTATGTGTATGTTCGCTCTGAACGAATATGAAATACTTGCAACTGGACTATAAACAACTGCAGTCAAAGTTACTTAACAATAACAGATTAATTTTGCAATTATTATAATCATTAAAAACCTACATCGAACTAACTTAATCTGATAAATGACAACTTCATCACGTGTGTCTCTCATCATAGAATTGCCGTAAACGTTATCAGCGATTTTATTTACGAGATACACGTAAACGCGCTAAAGACGTGTAACATTTTGACGTTAAATATTGGACATGTTTTGGCGAATAACAATTATCGGACACGTTTAAGGGTTATGAAATCGGACACGTTTGGAAAATATTGTACATTTCGGACACGTTTAGGGAGAAAAGACACGTTTGGGAGAATCGGACATGTTTGGGGGGGGGAAGGACACGTTTGGGAGTGCAACATCTATTCCGGAACTAGTGAGATATTTTTACTCTTCACACTAACTGGTTTATATTCCTACAGAAATTAAAGGGTGCACACCTATTCTATGATTAAGACTAAGTACTGCCCTTGACAAAAAATAAGATACTTTTGGTTATACAGTATACCAATAACACCTGCATCATTTCCGGAAAACAAAATGATAAATTTCATAAAATTAATCATTGGTGTTGATTGATTCTCATTGTATGAACACACACGCCTTTTTTTTATTCTGTTGTATTTTGAAATCGAACGAAAACTTTAATCATGACAATAGGTCAAAGCTGATTAACGGCATATCAATATTTCCTATATAAACAGAATAATCAATTCTAAAATCTAAATATAATGAAATAATAGCATGTCAAGCATGTGGTAAGCAACCACGTTTGTCCAATAGTTAAATTTTCGATATTCACAACACTTAACATTCTAAGTAATGAATGTGTCTGCATTGTTTCAAATTTATGCAGATACATTTATCATGTTAATGGTAAACATTCTAATCATAGTAAACTAGTAATGTTTATTTTTTTCTTTTCTTTTTAATAACTGAATATGATGATCTTATTTTTATTATCAAGGACACACTACAAAAATAATGAAAGAGAGCATGTCACAGAAACAAAGAAACTTCACCATGTTCACACAATGGATACAATTAATCTCTACCTTAAGCACATTAACTGCAGAAACTCCCATATCACCTCCGGCTAACATGTCAACATCTATTTTGTCTAAGAAGACAGATTTTACAGAATCGTTTACGTCATCTTCAGTCCCAGGAATTCCAAGACCGTTTTCATCTACCAATTCAGACTATACAATGCCGTTAACAGCATCAGTATCAGTTAAACATTTTACAACTTTCCTCTCAACCCGAAGCAAAACAACCACCGAAATACCCATATCACCTCCGACTAGGATGTCAACATCAGTCGTGTCTACGAAGTCAGTCTATAGGAAATCGTTGAAATCATTATCAGTCCAAGGATTGTCAACAACATTTTCATCTACGAATTCAGACAATACAGTGCCGTTCAAAGCACCAGTATCAATTATATATTACGGATTACAAATGTGTCGAGGTTTGTGATTGGATAACAACACAGAGATGTCAGTATATATTCAGGAAACTGCCGGGGTATATACGACGTTTTTATCCCCAATTGGAACCTCAAAAACGTCATCATAATACCGGTTACTATGTGACGTAGTCAAAAGCTATCAGCCTGTCAGAGGCTCACAGAGGGGACATAATGACGTGCTTCAGTCAATAATACATTTTTGATACAAAATCACGCAATTAACATTTTTAATACTTAAATTTAATGTTAAAAGTGTTATTATAAATCATTACATACACGATAAAATTATGTTCACAACATTTAGAAAATCCTTCACGTATGCCGAACATATCAGATTAGGTGTTTCAACTTATATATGTGTTGACATCAAATACCTGCACTGAAAAATAAAATTAAATCAGGGGTAATCCGTAATATATGTGTAATTCAGGTCTCAGAAAGGGTATATACTGTGACATTCCCGGCTTAGGGCTTATATCCCTTTCGCCTTCGGCTCAGGGAATATAAACTCTAAGCCGGGAATGTCACAGTATATACCCTGTCTGAGACCTGAATAACATATAATATTCTACTACATGGTATTCGTCTTTTTATGTTACAAGCACCGCGTCGCCACCAATAACAAGTGATTTTAACCTCAGCGTAACAATGGTATACACTACCATAGTCACACCATTCGGATATTGGAACAGAACAATGGTATATGGTACTGCAAATAGTGGATTTGTTTATGAAATAATACTTTTACTAGGTAAGTGTTAACTTCATTATCTCTTTTTCACCTCCAATTTAATATATGTATTATTCATTCGTGTATTTTACAATACCTTAATATATTAAATAAGTATTCAATACGAAGGCAAATGTTTTAATGACTATAATAAGTAGGAAGTAAAAAGGTGATCAAAAGGGACCGGCAAAGGCAAACAAAGCATTTTGGATAGGAATATTTTTGTAAGACTCCTATTATGACTTACAAATATTGCAACTTCCGAATCCTTTAAAATGTTGCAAGGGTTCCTTTACGTGCTTACGGCATAGTACTTTTTATATTAGAGGCATGTTTATTTGTAAAAATATGCAGTGTGTTTAATATTGTTTATCTATTTCAAAACAATAAGTAAACAATTTCATAGTTCGGAGTAGGTTTATCTCACCATCCTGGACATTTTTACCCTGGAGTTTTCGATTGTAAGATAAAAGTAAAATATACATAATATTTTTTTTGAATTAAAACATGTTGTTCATGCAAGATAAGAGAGAAATCAATGTATTAGATTTATACTCTTTTGATTATTGTGGCCAGGTATGGTTTAGTTTTGCCAAGTATTTTTCAGAGGAGGAGATTTTCTGTAAAAATTGACGGACGACGGCAGACAACTGACGACGCATGCTCGGTGACTAGAAAATAAATCGCATATGGACCTATAGCTAAGGGTCAGTGAGCTAAAAGGAGAAGTTCATTAAAATTGACAAACCTAATGTCTTGACTGTATCAACCCAATAAATGAACTAAGTAGTAATGATTTTATTAATACTCGCATTACATTTTAATTTTCACAGTTACTAATGGCAAACTTTAAATTTCAGTAACAGTCTGTATTGTGCTGTCTGTCGTTATAATAATGGCGGTTCTATTGATTGTGTGCAAAAGGTAGGGATTATGCATTCATATGAAAACCACTATTGTAGTATTCATATAGTGGATTTAACTATGCATTGCATGGTACTCTATACATTTACAGAACACGTCATCACTGATTAATATTCAGCATACCTTTTGATAAATAGTAAAAAATCAAATGCAAACTGTTGTGTTCGTTTTAAGTGGTTTATCTTTTATTGAATTTTATGCTCATTTCACTCTTGAATAGATCCAAATGTTGCTAAACACCTATCTGACCTACATGATAAATATGTTGTTGTCCCCGCAGACAAAGCCCCAAATAACATCGTTTTTATCTGTAAAAGTCATTACATTAATTGCTTTGATAAACGAATTAGGTATAGACAATTCACTTGGAAACCCAACATATACCCTCACGACACTTACCAAAGAGGAAATCATGGATAATCATAGGTCTGTTCTTTGTTCCTTTGGTTTTTCAACCAAAGACGAAGAACTGGATCTTCCATCACTTTATTGGATACCTAAAGTACATAAGTGTCCTTACAAACAACGGTATATTGCTGGGTCTTCCAAGTGCTCCACGAAACCCCTTTCTAAATTATTAACATCCATTTTATCAGCAATCAAAGCCGGGCTTCAAAATTATTGTGAAACTGCCTATTCTAGAGGTGGCGTGAATCAGATGTGGATACTTAAAAATTCCAAAGATCTTTTAGAGTACATACAATCTAACTCTCTTTCATCTTGTAACAGTATTAAAACATTTGACTTTCCTACTCGTTACACAAGTATTCCACATTCCAAACTAAAAGACAAATTAAAAGAGTTGGTATTACTTTGCTTCATAAAAAAGAATGGTCAACGTAGATACAAGTATCTTGTCTTAGGGAGGGATAAATCCTACTTTGTAAAGAATCATTCTGATTCAAACAAAAAATTCTCTGAAACCGATATTATCAAGATGCTTGATTTCTTGATTGACAACATATTTGTTACGTTCGGAGGACGGTGTTTTCAACAGACTGTCGGCATCCCAATGGGAACAAGCTGTGCCCTTCTACTTGCTGATTTGTTTCTTTATTATTATGAGGCTGACTTCATGCAGGAACTTCTTAGGAAGAAAGATAAGAAGTTAGCAATATCCTTTAACTCTACTTTCCGCTATATAGATGACGTTCTTTCACTAAACAATTCAAAATTTGGTGACTATGTGGATCGCATCTATCCCATCGAATTGGAGATAAAGGATACTACAGATACAGTTAAGTCGGCTTCATATCTTAACTTACATCTAGAAATTGACAATGAGGGTCGGTTGAAGACAAAACTTTACGACAAAAGAGATGATTTCAGCTTTCCAATTGTGAACTTTCCATTTCTAAGTAGCAACATTCCAGCAGCACCTGCATACGGGGTATATATCTCCCAATTGATACGATATTCCCGTGCTTGCATTTCCTATCATGATTTTCTTGATAGAAGGTTACTGCTCACAAGGAAGCTATTAAACCAAGAGTTCCAAATGGTGAAGTTGAAATCATCCCTTCGTAAATTTTACGGACGCCATCACGAGTTGGTTGACCGTTATGGAATAACCGTTTCACAAATGATATCGGATATGTTCCTTACGTCGTAACTACAATCCCCTTCCCTTTCATGAATTTGACCTACCGAATTAGACTATTTACCGGATTTGTAATCACATAAGCAACACAACGGGTGCCGCATGTGTAGCAGGATCTGCTTACTCTTCCGGAGCACCTGAGATCACCCCTAGTGTTGGTGGGGTTCGTGTTGTTTGTTCTTTAGTTTTCTATGTTGTGTCATGTGTACTATTGTTTTGCTGTTTGTCTTTTTCATTTTTAGCCATGGCGTTGTCAGTTTGTTTTAGATTTACGAGTTTGACTGTCCCTTTGGTATCTTTCGTCCCTCTTTTGAATAAACTTGAAACAGATGTAAAACATGGCTGTATGTTTCTTTCACGCGATGGGAGCGTTTGATATTTCAATAGTTTGAAAAAATGCTCTTCAGAATACATCCGTAAAAACATATTTAAATGACAGTTATGTTATAGATGATGCATATTTCAAGGTTGACAATTTGTTCTTGTTGTAGAACACACCGAGGGGTGTCAGAATTTATCAAATGAAAGACCGAATGTAGGAAGGTTTTTCTTTGAGCAATCTGGACACCCGAGGTGTGTTCTACGACAAGTAAAATCTTAAAATAAGCATTTTCTGACTTATATAAACAAAACAAAATTCATAAAGATTTGCAAAATTTAGTATACTAATTTACCGACAACATTAAAGTGGGATATTCGTTTCTTATGTATTCAAGTTTTAATACGCCCTACGACTTATTTAGAATGTGAAATATAATTCACTAATTAATCTAGATATAAATTTAAACATTTTAAAAATTATACCAGGCTCAAGCTAGCAGCCACTCGCTAGCAGCCACTTCGCTAGCAGCCAGTTTCCAGATATGTCTATAAACCCAAAAGTTGCATAAGATTCAAACGTACTTTAAATGTTTTTATCAATCATATAATCACAAAATAATCTGTTTTATATAAGAATGAGCAGCCGAAGACACTATTTAATGTGTTTTTTTTTCAAATTAATATGTAATTTCCTGTTCATTACTTAATTCGCTTTTCATATACCAAACAGCGTGCTGCGCGAACTTTTAAATAGTGTATGAACAATAGTAAATAGCTATGTACTTATTTAAATGCTGGCAAAATTGTTGTTACATGACATCGACTTTTCGATAAGAAATCAATTTTGTGACATTGTAAGAAATAGCTTTCCATAGTCTCGGCATCCTGTCAAGTAGTTCCTAAAAAGTATCAATAGTTTTGCATTACAAGAATAGAAAATTGCACTCGTGCTTTGCTATTTTTTTGTCAGACAAAGTTTTGACAAAAGATTCTTCTTCTGAACAAGCGGAATTCGCTCAAAGTTTATTATACGAAAGGTTTATTTGTTGTACTTAATGTATGGTGTGCACGGAAAATAAAAAATCAACAATTTATAAAAGAAACCTACCTTTGGACCTATGGTGAAATTTTCCTACCTGGACCTTTTGACCCATTGGACCTGAGACCCTTACCTATCATTTGCACCTAGTGGGTAAAAAAGTATTGCCGTAGGGAAATTTTGACTGACTTTTGAAAATTTGGGGTAGGCATAATGACCCTTAAGACCTAAGTTCGGACTTATGGTGAAGACAAACTATGAGTTGTCCCACCTGGACCTTTTGGTCCATTGGACCCTATCCTATTACCTACCATTTCCACCTAGTGGTTGAAAAAGTATTGCCGTAGGGAATTTTTAACACTCTTTTAAAAATTGAGGTACGGCATTTTTTGAAAATCTAACTTTGGACCCATGGTGAGGACAAACCATGAGTTGTCCCACCTGGACCTTTTGACCCATTGGACCTTAGACCCTTACCTATCATTTGCACCTAGTGGGTAAAAAAGTATTGCCGTAGGGAAATTTTGACAGACTTTTGAAAATTTGGGGTAGGCATAATGACCCTTAAGACCTAAGTTCGGACCTATGGTGAAGACAAACTATGAGTTGTCCCACCTGGACCTTTTGGTCCATTGGACCCTATCCCATTACCTACCATTTCCACCTAGTGGTTGAATAAGTATTGCCGTAGGGAATTTTTTACACTCTTTTAAAAATTGGGGTACGGCATTTTTTGAAAATCTAACTTTGGACCCATGGTGAGGACAAACCATGAGTTGTCCCACCTGGACCTTTTGACCCATTGGACCTTAGACCCTTACCTATCATTTGCACCTAGTGGGTAAAAAAGTATTGCCGTAGGGAAATTTTGACAGACTTTTGAAAATTTGGTGTAGGCATAATGACCCTTAAGACCTAAGTTCGGACCTATGGTGAAGACAAACTATGAGTTGTCCCACCTGGACCTTTTGGTCCATTGGACCCTATCCCATTACCTACCATTTCCACCTAGTGGTTGAAAAAGTATTGCCGTAGGGAATTTTTTACACTCTTTTAAAAAATGGAGGTACGGCATTTTTTGAAAATCTAACTTTGGACCCATGGTGAGGACAAACCATGAGTTGTCCCACCTGGACCTTTTGACCCATTGGACCTTAGACCCTTACCTATCATTTGCACCTAGTGGGTAAAAAAGTATTGCCGTAGGGAAATTTTGACAGACTTTTGAAAATTTGGTGTAGGCATAATGACCCTTAAGACCTAAGTTCGGACCTATGGTGAAGACAAACTATGAGTTGTCCCACCTGGACCTTTTGGTCCATTGGACCCTATCCCATTACCTACCATTTCCACCTAGTGGTTGAAAAAGCATTGCCGTAGGGAATTTTTTACACTCTTTTAAAAATTGGGGTACGGCATTTTTTGAAAATCTAACTTTGGACCCATGGTGAGGACAAACCATGAGTTGTCCCACCTGGACCTTTTGACCCATTGGACCTTAGACCCTTACCTATCATTTGCACCTAGTGGGTAAACAAGTATTGCCGTAGGGAAATTTTGACAGACTTTTGAAAATTTGGTGTAGGCATAATGACCCTTAAGACCTAAGTTCGGACCTATGGTGAAGACAAACTATGAATTGTCCCACCTGGACCTTTTGGTCCATTGGACCCTATCCCATTACCTACCATTTCCACCTAGTGGTTGAAAAAGTATTGCCGTAGGGAATTTTTAACACTCTTTTAAAAATTGGGGTACGGCATTTTTCGAAAATCTAACTTTGAACCCATGGTGAGGACAAACCATGAGTTGTCCCACCTGGACCTTTTGACCCATTGGACCTTAGACCCTTACCTATCATTTGCACCTAGTGGGTAAAAAAGTATTGCCGTAGGGAAATTTTGACAGACTTTTGAAAATGTGGGGTAGGCATAATGACCCTTAAGACCTAAGTTCGGACGTATGGTGAAGACAAACTATGAGTTGTCCCACCTGGACCTTTCGGTCAATTGGACCCTATCCCATTACCTACCATTTCCAACTAGTGGTTGAAAAAGTATTGCCGTAGGGAATTTTTTACACTCTTTTAAAAATTGGGGTACGGCATTTTTTGAAAATCTAACTTTGGACCCATGGTGAGGACAAACCATGAGTTGTCCCACCTGGACCTTTTGACCCATTGGACCTAAGACCCTTACCTATCATTTGCACCTAGTGGGTAAAAAAGTATTGCCGTAGGGAAATTTTGACAGACTTTTGAAAATTTGGTGTAGGCATAATGACCCTTAAGACCTAAGTTCGGACCTATGGTGAAGACAAACTATGAGTTGTCCCACCTGGACCTTTTGGTCCATTGGACCCTATCCCATTACCTACCATTTCCACCTAGTGGTTGAAAAAGTATTGCCGTAGGGAATTTTTTACACACTTTTAAAAATTGAGGTACGGCATTTTTTGAAAATCTAACTTTGGACCCATGGTGAGGACAAACCATGAGTTGTCACACCTGGACCTTTTGACCCATTGGACCTTAGACCCTTACCTATCATTTGCACCTAGTGGGTAAAAAGTATTGCCGTAGGGAAATTTTGACAGACTTTTGAAAATGTGGGGTAGGCATAATGACCCTTAAGACCTAAGTTCGGACGTATGGTGAAGACAAACTATGAGTTGTCCCACCTGGACCTTTTGGTCTATTGGACCCTATCCCATTACCTACCATTTCCAACTAGTGGTTGAAAAAGTATTGCCGTAGGGAATTTTTTACACTCTTTTAAAAATTGAGGTACGGCATTTTTTGAAAATCTAACTTTGGACCCATGGTGAGGACAAACCATGAGTTGTCCCACCTGGACCTTTTGACCCATTGGACCTAAGACCCTTACCTAACATTTGCACCTAGTGGGTAAAAAAGTATTGCCGTAGGGAAATTTTGACAGACTTTTGAAAATTTGGTGTAGGCATAATGACCCTTAAGACCTAAGTTCGGACCTATGGTGAAGACAAACTATGAGTTGTCCCACCTGGACCTTTTGGTCCATTGGACCCTATCCCATTACCTACCATTTCCACCTAGTGGTTGAAAAAGTATTGCCGTAGGGAATTTTTTACACTCTTTTAAAAATTGAGGTACGGCATTTTTTGAAAATCTAACTTTGGACCCATGGTGAGGACAAACCATGAGTTGTCCCACCTGGACCTTTTGACCCATTGGACCTTAGACCCTTACCTATCATTTGCACCTAGTGGGTAAAAAAGTATTGCCGTAGGGAAATTTTGACAGACTTTTGAAAATTTGGGGTAGGCATAATGACCCTTAAGACCTAAGTTCGGACCTATGGTGAAGACAAACTATGAGTTGTCCCACCTGGACCTTTTGGTCCATTGGACCCTATCCCATTACCTACCATTTCCACCTAGTGGTTGAAAAAGTATTGCCGTAGGGAATTTTTTACACTCTTTTAAAAATTGGGGTACGGCATTTTTTGAAAATCTAACTTTGGACCCATGGTGAGGACAAACCATGAGTTGTCCCACCTGGACCTTTTGACCCATTGGACCTTAGACCCTTACCTATCATTTGCACCTAGTGGGTAAAAAAGTATTGCCGTAGGGAAATTTTGACAGACTTTTGAAAATTTGGTGTAGGCATAATGACCCTTAAGACCTAAGTTCGGACCTATGGTGAAGACAAACTATGAGTTGTCCCACCTGGACCTTTTGGTCCATTGGACCCTATTCCATTACCTACCATTTCCACCTAGTGGTTGAAAAAGTATTGCCGTAGGGAATTTTTTACACTCTTTTAAAAATTGAGGTACGGCATTTTTTGAAAATCTTACTTTGGACCCATGGTGAGGACAAACCATGAGTTGTCACACCTGGACCTTTTGACCCATTGGACCTTAGACCCTTACCTATCATTTGCACCTAGTGGGTAAAAAAGTATTGCCGTTGGGAAATTTTGACAGACTTTTGAAAATTTGGGGTAGGCATAATGACCCTTAAGACCTAAGTTCGGACCTATGGTGAAGACAAACTATGAGTTGTCCCACCTGGACCTTTTGGTCCATTGGACCCTATCCCATTACCTACCATTTCCACCTAGTGGTTGAAAAAGTATTGCCGTAGGGAATTTTTTACACACTTTTAAAAATTGGGGTACGGCATTTTTTGAAAATCTAACTTTGGACCCATGGTGAGGACAAACCATGAGTTGTCCCACCTGGACCTTTTGATCCATTGGACC
Source organism: Mytilus trossulus (assembly GCF_036588685.1). Lineage (NCBI taxonomy): Eukaryota > Metazoa > Mollusca > Bivalvia > Mytilida > Mytilidae > Mytilus > Mytilus trossulus. The sequence continues at coordinate 33,823,683 of NC_086379.1, read as the reverse complement.
TTAGACCCTTACCTATCATTTGCACCTAGTGGGTAAACAAGTATTGCCGTAGGGAAATTTTGACAGACTTTTGAAAATTTGGTGTAGGCATAATGACCTTTAAGACCTAAGTTCGGACCTATGGTGAAGACAAACTATGAATTGTCCCACCTGGACCTTTTGGTCCATTGGACCCTATCCCATTACCTACCATTTCCACCTAGTGGTTGAAAAAGTTTTGCCGTAGGGAATTTTTTACACTCTTTTAAAAATTGGGGTACGGCATTTTTTGAAAATCTAACTTTGAACCCATGGTGAGGACAAACCATGAGTTGTCCCACCTGGACCTTTTGACCCATTGGACCTTAGACCCTTACCTATCATTTGCACCTAGTGGGTAAAAAAGTATTGCCGTAGGGAAATTTTGACAGACTTTTGAAAATTTGGGGTAGGCATAATGACCCTTAAGACCTAAGTTTGGACGTATGGTGAAGACAAACTATGAGTTGTCCCACCTGGACCTTTTGGTCAATTGGACCCTATCCCATTACCTACCATTTCCACCTAGTGGTTGAAAAAGTATTGCCGTAGGGAATTTTTTAAAACTCTTTTAAAAATTGGGGTACGTTTTTATTTTAAATCTAACTTTGGATCCATGGTGAGGACAAACCATGAGTTGTCCCACCTGGACCTTTTGACCCATAGGACCTTAGACCATTACCTATCATTTGCACCTAGTGGGTAAAAAAGTATTGTCGTAGGGAAATTTTGACAGACTTTTGAAAATGTGGGGTAGGCATAATGACCCTTAAGACCTAAGTTCGGACCTATGGTGAAGACAAACCATGAGTTGTCCCACCTGGAACTGTTGGTCCATTGGACCCTAGCCCATTACCTACCATTTCCACCTAGTGGCTGAAAAAGTATTGCCGTAGGGAATTTTTTAAAACTCTTTTAAAAATTGGGGTACGGTTTTTTTTAAATCTAACTTTGGACCCATGGTGAGGACAAACAATGAGTTGTCCCACCTGGACCTTTTGGCCCACTGGACCTTAGACCCTTACCTATCATTTGCACCTGGTGGGTAAAAAAGTATTGCCGTATATAAATTTTTACAGACTTTTGAAAATTTGGGGTAGGCATAATGACCATTAAGACCTAAGTTCGGACCTATGGTGAAGACAAACTATGAGTTGTCCCACCTGGACCTTTTGGTCCATTGGACCCTAGCCCATTACCTACCATTTCCACCTAGTAGCTGATAGAGTATTGCCGTAGGGAATTTTTTAAAACTCTTTTAAAAATTGGGGTACGGGATTTTTTAAAATCTAACTTTGGACCCATGGTGAGGACAAACCATGAGTTGTACCACCTGTACCTTTTGACCCATTGGACCTTAGACCCTTACCTATCATTTGCACCTAGTGGGTAAAAAAGTATTGCCATAGGGAATTTTTGACAGACTTTTGAAAATTTGGGGAAGGCATAATGACCCTTAAAATCTAAGTTCGGACCTATGGTGAAGACAAGCTATGAGTTGTCCCACCTTGACCTTTTGGCCCATTGGACCCTAGCTCATTACCTACCATTTCCACCTAGTGGCTGAAAAAGTATTGCCGTAGGGAATTTTTTACACTCTTTTAAAAATTGGGGTACGGCATTTTTTGAAAATCTAACTTTGGACCCATGGTGAGGACAAACCATGAGTTGTCTCACCTGGACCTTTTGACCTATTGGACCTTAGACCCTTACCTATCATTTGCACCTAGTGGGTTAAAAAGTATTGCAGTAGGGAATTTTTGACAGACTTTTGAAAATTTGGGGTAGGCATAATGACCCTTAAGACCTAAGTTCGGATCTATGGTGAAGACAAACTATGAGTTGTCCCACCTGGACCTTTTGGTCCATTAGACCCTAGCCCATTACCTACCATTTCCACCTAGTGGCTGAAAAAGTATTGCCGTAGGGAATTTTTTAAAACTCTTTTAAAAATTGGGGTACGTTTTTTTTTTAAATCTGACTTTGGACCCATGGTGAGGACAAACCATGAGTTGTCCCACCTGGACCTTTTGACCCATTGGACCTTAGACCGTTACCTATCATTTGCACCTAGTGGGTAAAAAAGGATTGCCGTAGGGAAATTTTGACAGAATCTTGAAAATTTGGGGTAGGCATAATGACCCTTAAGACCTAAGTTCGGACCTATGGTGAAGACAAACCATGAGTTGTCCCACCTGGACCTTTTGGCCCTTTGGACCCTAGTCCATTACTTACCATTTCCACCTAGTGGCTAAAAGAGTATTGCCGTAGGGAATTTTTTACACCCTTTTAAACATTGGGGTAAAGCATTTTTTTTAAATCTAACTTTGGACCCATGCTAAAACACACCATGAGATGTCCCATCTGGACCTTTTTGGCCCATTTTACCTTATATCATTACCTATCATTTGCTTCTAGTGAGTAAAAAAAAGTATTGCCGTAGGGAATTTTGACAACTTTTTTAAGATTAGGGTAGGCATTTTAGTCCACCGTCTGGGCAAGGATACCAATCGAACTTTGCAAATTGAAAGCTATAGTATGTAAAATCCGGGCGCACTGGGTATGATTACCACGACTTTCACGGACGGTAGGATTCACAGTGTTAAGATATGATTTTTAGGACCGAAAAATTGCGTCTGATAAATTGAATTAGGGATGGTGGTTGGGGTAACCTAAATTGATCTTTTTTATTGTTGGGATGAAGACATGGATCCAATAGCGGACAAGGAGTAAGTTGTTGAAAATGTCAAAGCCCTGTGAGGTATTACCACAAGGAACCACCTTTGATGGTACTCCCGGTTTAGGAAAGATCAGTTGGTTGAGTTGATTGTAACGAAAGAAACCAACCTTAGATATCAGCGTCGTCCGAAACCCCAGACCAAAAAACTTGGGTTGAAAGGTATTAGCAGGCTGTCGATAGTGTATCCGCCAAAGAAAGCCTTGAAAGAAGCATTTAATACCTAAAAGATGACCCCCATTATTGATATGGATGTGCAGACTTTCCTTGACGTCTCTCAAATGTCACTGGAGGAACTTAAAACAAATTGGACATTGAAAGGAGCAAAAATCAATGTGGTGCTACACTGTACCATTGTGAATATTTATCCAACAGGTAATGCAGATGATAAGAACAAGGGATACTTTCACTCGAGATTTTCACCGAGGCCACGATCTTAGCTGAAACGCTTGATTAGATGGACAAAAATATCGGAGTAAAGATTGCCCAGTGAACCTCTGAAAAATATGGCTGAACATTAAATGCAATTGTAAAACTTCAAGTCAATATTAACAAACACCGGCCGCTGGAAGGCCTAGGGTCACAGTACTTTGAAAGAAGCTGTAAACAATACGAAAAAAAACTGATGAGGATTGTTTTAAGTGGGCCATACTTTCGGCCATGACGAGGTAGACTCAAAACATACAGACATGATAACACAGTACCACTGTGGCAGGACGAGCTCAATCTGGAAAAAGATGTAGTTCTCGGTCAGCCTTAAGGGTTTTGATAAGTTCTAGAAGGTCAATTCAACCCTGACAGTCAATGCATTATAAATTAACGACAATGAAGTATACCCGCTGCGCATATCAGACGTTAGCGAACAGCGGGAGAGAGACATCAACTTGCTGCTGATAAAAAAGTCTTGGCTGGTGTTGAGCCAGACTTCGGACCACAATGTGCTACAGGTGCATGAACCAGTTTACATTAAAGAAGTCCTGAAGGCCCACAAAGAGTGTTGCGTCAACTACAAGTCGGTTAAGATCGAGTTGCCCAAGCTAATCAAGGAAGGGACCTACCAGACATTTGACAACACTCACTTGAGAGGAGTCCCTGTCGTGGTGTTTGCTGAATTTTAGTGTTTAACCGAGAAGGTTGAAACTAGGATTGATAAACCACATACGAAAGCCTACCAAAAGCACACGCCTTCGTGTTTCTGCTACCACATCAAATGCTTTGACGACAACGTGTATATCAAGGCACCAGTTCTGTATATCATGCAAAAGCCGAGAGAAGATGTGGCACAGGTCTTTATTGAATGCATTGAGAAAGAAAATCAAGGCCTTTACACATTAAACTATCTTATGAAGGTTATGGTCTTGACGAAAGATGACTAGAAAACCACCAGGTGGCCACGCAGCGCTGGTTGTGTTCGCTTGGTGATGACAAGATGAGGGATTACTGCGACTTTACCGAAATACAGGGGCGCAGCACCTAACCAGTGTTACCTGAAGTACAAAATGTCAAAGTGTATACCTGTATTTTTCACAATTTGGCCGGGTATGATAGTTATCTGTTCATTAAGAACCTGGAATCGACACCGGGGCAGCTCACATGCATTCCAAATTCGGAGGAAAAGTAAATCTCGTTTAGGAAGACATTCCAGGTGAGCGAGTACAAGATCAAAGACGGGGAAATGAAACCCCTCCATCAGAGTTTGAGGTTTGGACAGTCTCAAATTTATGATTGCGAGTCTAAATAGCTTGGTAAACTCAAGTCCAACAGCAGCCTTCAAGAATAATCGAAAGGTATTTGGTAGAGGAGCGTTTGATCCCGAATTGTACCGGGTGATACCCGCGGAAGCCAAAAACGGTTGGAAAATCACACTGCGCGAGGTCACAAACAGGCGTTATATAGAATACATTGTGTCATACCGCGAATATTTTGAGCTGGGAAGCAGGCTTATCAAAGGGAAGAAGCTGGACAAGAACGCACATCTGACACTCATGCAGGGCTACCTTGCACAGAAGTGTCCAACCTACATAGCTATCCTGATACTGTCACAACAATGGTATCAACTGCACCGGGCTCGACGCCTGCATTGCGAAAGGTACATGGCAGATACGATTGTATACACGGGAAATGTCTGGGACTACGCCAAGGCACATCTTTCGGCCATCATTAATGGGACTGAGTGGGAGGCAGGCCAAGGTTGCACTAAAGGATCCAAAATGGTATCAGGAGTGAGACATATCACAGACTATATTGTTGAATTGCAGTCAAACCTTTATGAGCAGGCGAAAAACTCAAAGGAATGTAAGAAATGTAAGGGCACCGATTACAACATCGATGGAAGTACGGTGAACTACTAGTATGTAATTTGTAGTTTGAAGAACAAGGCACTTACGGTGGCGTTTGATTACTTGACAGAACAGGATATTGAAGTTGAAACACTTGTAATTGACGGTATCGTTTTTTAACAAAGACAATGTGCCACCAAAACTATTTTCATGGGTGCTCGCCGTTTGTTCATAGAATGTCAAGGAGGTCAAGTGATGTAAAATCACCTTCACCAGACATATGATATACCAGTTGAGGTGCCGGCCATGGACAAAAGTTTACTCTTGCGACAGAGTGTGTACCCTGTTGATTATATGGATGGGGTTCAAGCAACTTGAGTAAACCGAGCAAGACGAAAAAGCATTGATGGCAGCGTTCGATTCGCCGACAAGACAATGTATTAAATTTGGATCGCTGGAGGTCAATGGCAGCACGATCAACCAGGACAATGTGCTCACATAGAGTCAAGAAAGTCATGGATGAAGGTAATGATAAAGCTGTTGACGCGCCGGGGAAGTCTCTTGATGAATGTTTACTCTTGCGAAAGGGTGTGTACCCTTATGACTATGTGGATGGGTTTGAAAATCTCCAGGAGACCGAGTTGCCAACCAGTGAAGAATTCTACAATACCATCACCGGTGAGGGAGTAAGCCATGCAGACTATGAACTAATACGCACAACAAGTGTGTGAAAAGAGATGGATATCACAAGCATGAGAGAGTATCATGACTTGTATCTGAAAACGGATGTACTCCTGCTGTGCAATGTGTTTGAGAACTTCAGAGATGTATACTTGAAGTATTAGGAACTTAATCCCGCGTGGTACCTAACAACACCAATACTTGCCTATGATGCGACATTGAAAACAACCGTATCAGTTGTGAAACCTAAAATTATATCGTACCCTGATATGCTTCTGATGCTTGAAAAGGGATCAGAGGTGGGATAACAGTCGCGACGCAGCGGTTTGCCAAAGTCAAAAACCCTTATGTCGAAGGATTCAATGCCGACAAGCCCACCAACTACTTGATGTATGCGGATACCGATAATCTGTATGAATGGGATATGAGTAGCTATCCACCGACCGGTGGCTTTGAATGGATTAACACCGACTTAACCAACTTTGGAGACCCTTGCAGTGAAGACGACCAAGGATTTATATTGGAGGTAGTCATCGAATATCTCAAGGAACTTCATGACTACCACAATGACTACTCGCTTGCCTCGGAAACTGTACAGCTGAACAAAGTAAAGAATCTGGTGCCAAACCTCGGAGACAAACTGAGGTATGTTGTACACTACGTCAACCTAAAACAGTACTTGCGCTCAGGCTCATGATCAGAAAACCACACGGTTTTAAGTTTAAACCAGATCATATGGCTGAAGATTTAAATAGATCTAACCACCGCGCTCAGAGCCGGTGCCACCACTAACTTTGAAAACGACTTTTTCAAGCTCATGAACAATGCGGTGTCGGAAAGGCAATAGAAAATATCCGCAAGATGGTTGACGTCCGAATGGTTACCAACGAGGAAAAAGTGATAAAGCTCGTCACCAAGCTCAATATTGATCGCCGAGTAAACTTAAGTGAGTATCTTGCAGCCATGCACATGCGTAAGACCAAATAGACTTTGACAAGCCAATTTACCTAGACATATCTAAGACCTTAATAGCGGACTATGTTTACAAGTACCTAAAGCCAACCTACCGTGACAAGACAACTATCTGTTACACCGACAGTATCGTTTACAATGCCGAACCTCCAGATGTCCACAAAGACATTAACAAACACGGGCGGCAGAAGTTCGGCACATTCAACTATCCAAGTGACCACACTTCCGGTATCAAAACAGGAAAATTCTTGGAATGTTCTAGCATGAATGAGCCGGAGTCCCCATGACTGAGTCTTGGATTGCGGTCAAAGATATACGCACTCAAGGTTGGCATGCGCGAATCGAAGAGGGTTTAATGGGTGAAGAAGTGCATCGTAAAAAATTACCTTTGAAAACTACAAAAGATGCCTTGATAAGCACACAGTGAGCTACCGGACTATGAATACACAATCAAAAGTCATAGGCATCAGATATATACACTTGAGTGTCACAAGAGAGCCCTATAAGCCAACGATGACAAGCGTCATATCATGCATGATGGAATTAGCACCCTTGCCCGTGGCCACTACAAAATCGTCAACCGTAAATAAATGAGCGGCATATGGGTGCATAATTTTGTTCTCCCCTACAAACCCCTTTCAAACACTCAGCTCAAACAGGCTGTAACCACCACAAAAATTCAATACTGTTGGGGTGTGGTCATGCCTGATACATTACTACCAAAGGTCTGACACACCAAATGTGGAACCTTAACCACGACAGCTGGAAGGATCGTGCAACGCACTTGGCGTGTTGGTAAAAGCGCAGACCGACAAAGTATTACTTTGACTCTTATAGATTGCCAAGCCCGACGAGATGGTAGACTATTTGTAGCCTGAATTCCTTTTCAAAACTGATGAACTTCAGACGCGAGGGGATGTGGTGTGTGGTCACTTCTTTCTGTCCGTTTTGAAGATGCTGACAATGGGAAAATCGTGTAAAATGCAATTTTTTCGCTCTATAAATAAATGGATAAGTTTGAATCCCATGCAAGACAGTGCATATCCGTCTGGTGAATCGTGCAGCATTTCGATATGAACGACAATCGCATTACTAGCCTATGATATCCCAAGGACAGCTCGGATGCTGTGACGAAACGGTGGGTGACCAAGCAGTTGAAAGATGGTATAAAAGACAACAATTAGCTAGAGGCTGCGCTAGAAGCGATCGTGAAATAGCTCTCGAGGACATGAAAAAACACCTTGTTGGTATCGCTAAAAAGTGGGAAAGTGTCTACCTTGCGGCACAAGAACTAGTGACCAAAGGATGGTATATGCAAAGAACTATGTGGATCTAAGCATGGTGGTTCTAGAGAAAATCAATACCATCGAATTGAAGGTGAAGTCTTATCACACGACGGACAGGAAACGGCACGAATCGAATCTCATATATGAGGAGGACCTGCGCAACTATATTATAACACATCAGTTTTTTCCAAGTCATATGAACTAGTCTAGTCATCCGCACCTTTAACCAAAGAGTTGAACGCAATTTGAATACCGTTTGGAAGGCATTCCGCACCGTCAACCCCTTCTTGTTTTTGAGTGGTATCCGTCAGACATTTTTGGAGAAGACATCGATAATGCCCCAGTCGAATTTATTTTCCGCAATCAAAAGGTTTATCATTTGGAAGTCGGACAGTGGTAAAACAACGCTGTTGAACAACACAATCCTGTGCGATTGATGACTCGAGTACGATCAATTGTACGCCTTCTGGAAATCGCTTCACCAGCTCATCTACCGGCTGTTGCAGCAAGCGCTGGGAACAGGCTTCACCAAGGAAGATATCCTAAACCTCGTACAGTGCAAAGGCAAGTCTACCTACTCGTTGATCAATGTGGTCAACGCCTTACCACCACCACGACACCGGAGTGATATCGAAACTTTTCTTCGGGCAATGGAGCGATGAACTAATCCCGGAAACTCGACCAAACCTCATTGTTGTTTGACGACTTGATGCTTAGAAAGTGAAGACTACTACGTGAGTGGTCGCCACAACATTGATTGTTTTCAATTGTGACAGAACTACTTCAACGGCCCCCTAGGCTATCCGGGAGAATGCCAATGTCCTATGCTTCTTCTAGCATGATGCTAAGAATTTCGAAAAGATCCGACGAGATCACTGCAACAATCTCACCAAAGAATAGTTTGGCATTCAGTGTAAACATTGCTGGTCAAAAACCTATGGATGTGTAACCATCGATATTAAAAGCACCAAGGCAAATGGAAAATATCGATGCAATTTGAAGAGTTTTATAGTATCAATAATGAATTGTTACAAAGATAACCCATCGAAGTACAAGGGTTCAGAGTTCCTAGAGTATTCATTGTCAGATATTGAAAAGGAACTGGATCTAGAGTTCGATCCCCAGCCAAAGAAATACGAATGGCCCAGCAAATGTTAATTTGAGTCGGCCCCGGGCAAGGTATGAAGACTGTGTTACAAGTGTTGTTGGATTGTGTTTCATTATTTATGACCCGATATGGATGAAAGTCTTATGAATTGGCTATAAACATAAAAGAAGTTCCCACCGCCCACAACAACCCAAATGCCCGCCAAGACTAGTTTCGTTCATCAGTGCAATCACCGATGCAAACCGCGTAAAGACGTATGTCTCAGACACAGGAATATGGGCATTCGACCCACGCTTCAACGCATATAAGCGATCGACCTGGGTCGATTTGGTATTCGAACCAACACTATTGGGGCGTTCGAGGCATTCAAAGGCGTTCACACCAACGCTTAGGTGCGTTAGAATGCGTTCTTTCAAACCTTTGAAGGCGTTCGAATCCGTTCACACCAACGCCTAGGAGAGTTTGTTCCAACGCTATGAATAAATGACGTTCATCAAAATTCCATACCCAAAGCAGCGGGAGGCACTCTCAAAGGAGTTGCATGTAACTAAGCGGAGCATTCAATTCTGTAACATGCAGCACCGCCTTGACAGGATTGAATCTTTCCAAAGTGTTTAGGCCTGAGGTTGAGGCTCAGCGGAAAGCAGTTTAAAAAAATCCCCAAAACAATTGAAGATTTGCCTCCAGTTGTGCCAGCCCTCCCTTCTCCAACGCCCGAGTTTGCCGACCCTCTACCCATTGCACCACCTAAATAAACCGTCCTCGGACCTTGAGCACAGCATTTTTTGCAGCTCAGTATGACTCCTTCTGCCGACCACAACCTTGGATTCTGAAAACGATGGTTTCTTCATCCAAAGTTTATCAGTTACTTTTGACGGCGATGATATTTTCGTGAATGGTGTGAGGTACAAAGGAACCCTTGGCCGCTGTGAACTCATGGTGAAAAAGAAAACAGATTCGTTCGACGATGACGACCTTGACGACTGCAGAGATCCTGAAAAATTCCGGTGCCATGTATCAAGGCAATTCCACCCTCTTGAAAACCGCGAAGGAAAACGTATCCCACATCTACCAGAGGGATAAGTTTGGCAGTGGGCTGCCAGCCGTTTTTCTTCCTGCCAACTTCAAGCAGCTTCTCGATCGCTTGGAACTGCGTGCTGCAGCCTACCGAGCAGTAAATAATGGTGTGCGCAACGAAATTGTGTCGATTATTGATGCTATGAAAAAGGGTAGACATATCAGCATTGAGGAATAAAAGGCGCTTCATCGTAGCATCCTGTAAATAAATGGTGCAAATAAAAAAAGGTTACGCACGAAGGTACGACTACGGTGATAGAGGACTGTTTGACACAGTAGCATTGAAAGGTGTTGAAAAAGGGGCCTCCTAAACCGGCGACCATGTGGTTGGTAAAGTGGTATAAACCATCAACCACTTCGTCAACGCTAAAAATACATACATTATGTATGACATCCTTACAATCACCGAAGGATTGACTTTCGATGAAAGTCTCCAGGGATTTATCAGGTTCACGAATACTGGTGCCAACCTGAATAATCAAGGTGATATCCTAATCAATATCGAAACCCAAGACTTATAACTTAATCCCGCTGAAAGTTATCTTTTGGTAGAGGGGCAACTGCAAAAGAACGACAGTAGTGCATATGCTGATGCAGATCTAGTGTCTCTCTTTCACAATGGAATCATGTATCTCTTCTCTGAAGCCAACTAATCGAACATATCAATAACCCAGGCGTTACCACTACCATGTTAGAAATTTTGATTTATCACGACTATTTCTCCAAATATCAAGGTCTCAAACAGCTGTGGTGCAAGGATTCATCTACCGAGGCTGAGACCGATAACAGAGTAGTTGTCGTTTGTTTATGTAATATATACGTGTTTCTCGTTTCTCGTTTTGTTTATATAGATTAGACCGTTGGTTGACCGTTTGAATGGTTTTACACTATAGCTAGTAATTTTGGCTTGTTCGGTGTGAGCCAAGGCTCCGTGTTAAAGGCCGTACTTTAACCTTTAATGGTTTACTTTTTAAATTGTTACTTGGATGGAGAGTTGTCTCATTGGCACTCACACCACATCTTCCTATATCTATTCGCAGCACGTCATGGTAAAATTATCCCCAAACCTGCCAACAAAGGAGCTTTTTCATTCACCATGCATACCCCTGAGACATATTTTCGGCTTTTCAGACGACTACGACAAGATGGTATACGTATTAAAGCATGCATTGTCACTAGTGCGCGTGATTCAGACGCCGATGCCATGCACTGAGCCGCCGCAGTCAACGATGTGGCAAAAAATATTCTGAGTCAGATCTCTTGGTTCGTTCTTCACGTCACCCCATCAAACGAAAACAAGATGCGGTTGTACAAAACCATACAAAGTAAAAGTAAAATCGACTGTGGATTTCGCATGAGGCAGTGTGATGCTATCGCCATTCTCAAAAACACACAATTCAACTGGCGCCTATCTGTCACAAGTGGTACTTAAAAGACAAGATATACAATCGTTTCCATCCAAACCGACAAAAGTGTGAATAAGACCCATGACGCCGCCGTGTGCGATCACTGTCGATTGCAGAACATCCATATTACTGTCAACGCTGAACGCTACCCAGCCGTCGTATTTAATGCCGGTTTCATCCAAAATAGGGTAGCCAGAGTGTTCAAGGTGGCTGCAGACATCAGAAAGAAACTCTACAACATGGTCACCCTCCTCAGTTACAGCGGCGTCAACACTGATACCTCTGATTTCACAGGCTTATAGCCGGTGTTTGTCATCTATGCAAGTCATCAGTCCAAGCGGCTGAAATAATCCACGGTGGACATGCAGATACGGGCCGAATTCGATCACAATGTTTACGCCAACTCCGAAGCATTTGCACTTGGAATCTCCGACAGAGTTCTTTACTTCGAATCTGACGGACACAAGATGAACGTCGTGTTTGAAGCCTGGAAATAAATGAACAACATTATTTTGCAGCAATTCGTAAGTAAAACCGATCTAAAGCAGGAGTTCTCGTTCATAGTATCCGGGAACCATAGCCAAATTCATACCCGCTTCAATCCACTAAAAATTGGAAAGGATTATGAGATGTCATTGGTAAATCATGAGACCTACTACGTATACTCCATCCCCAACATTCACACAGGTTCCTATGGCATCAACGATGAAATACAGCGACAGCTGCGGCTCAACAAACACAAAGCCAAAATCATTATCGATGCAAATCGAGAAACCCTAAGAACAACAATAACTCTCGCCAGGCACTACGAAGTAGATTTCAACTTAACAAATAGCCGCAACACCGTCTTGGGATTAGAACGGCAAATTTACACCTACGATAGGGCTATACAGAAGGGGAACACATTGTTAATATCATCAACATCATCAGCATCCAGCTGGCAAATAGCGGTATAATCTATGGGAGCTATGTTAATGGAAAGCAGTAATCCACCATCTGCAGTTTCTTTCCCGGTGTCGATCCTGGTATGAAGAACCCCCCCAAAAAACTGGTGTACTTACCAGTGACCCTGAAAACCATCAATCGCATGTGCAATTATCTCACCGATCAGGATGGTGACCCCATCAAACTCAGCGGCGAAAACACACTATCCATTTTCATCTTCTAAGGGAATAAATAAATAACTTATCACGATAATGGTTTGAAAGGTCAAGTAAATAAACTACACTGGACTGCCAAGAAAGGTTGTCAAGTCTCCATTTGTTTGTTCCATGCAAACCTGTAATGCGAACACAAGATGTGGCTCACCTCTCGGCAGGTTCAAAAGATTATCAAACTTCTTCAAAAAGTTACTGGTGTTATTAATCTGGGGCTGAGTACAACGCAGATAAAGAAAACATGCAAAAAGTAGATGGATACCTACCCATGTTCGCAGGGTTGGCAATGCGGGCATTTCACATGGTATCTAAAACCATTCTATCTGCTTGGGTATTGGAGACTTTGCTTTGGGTGGTGACCGTGTACCCGTCTACAAGGTATTGGGATCATGATTTTACCTGAAACTTGGTGGATGCGTTTGAAATTTTTAGATTTTTTAATTCTGGTATCTATCATGAGTTTATTTGTACAGTGAATCCCAGTGGTAACGATCTCTACCTCAAACCCTAAAAACGCCCGATACACCAATGATGATGGACTTTACTTGAGGCGTGCACGTGGTCAGCAACGACAAAGCCAGTCTGATATTAGGTGCTACCAGCACCTTTAAATATACCACTCCTCTGTATGCTCCTATAAATAAATGAATGATTGAGATTCTGGGTACCGGCAACTAAAGATTTCTACCTTCTGAGGCTTTTTCTCTCTCTGATCAGACATACCTTGTGTTTAGTATGTGGCTTTTTTCTCTTTAGTTTCACAAAGGCAAATTGGTAAGTAATAATTCAAGGTCAAATTGGCAAAATGATAATAAATAATAGGTAATGGTCTAAGGGACAATGCGTCAAAAGGCTTCGGTGGGACAACTCATGGTTTGTCCTCACCATGGGTCCAAAGTTAGATTTTCAAAAAATGCCGTACCCAAATTTTTAAAAGAGTGTAAAAAATTCCCTACGGCAATACTTTTTCAACCACTAGGTGTAAATGGTAGGTAATAGGATAGGGTCCAATGGACCAAAAGGTCCAGGTGGGACAACTCATTGTTTTTCTTCACCATAAGTCCGAACTTAGGTCTTAAGGGTCATTATGCCTACCCCAAATTTTCAAAAGTCTGTCAAAATTTCCCTACGGTAATACTTTTTTACCCACTAGGTGCAAATGATAGGTAAGGGTCTAAGGTCCAATGGGCCAAAAGGTCCAGGTGGGACAACTCATGGTTTGTCCTCACCATGGGTCCAAAGTTAGATTTTCAAAGAATGCCGTACCCCAATTTTTAAAAGAGTGTAAAAATTTCCCTACGGCAATACTTTTTCAGCCACTAGGTGGAAATGGTAGGTAATGGGCTAGGGTCCAATGGGCCAAAAGGTCCAGGTGGGACAACTCATAGTTTGTCTTCACCATAGGTCCGAACTTAGGTCTAAAGGGTCATTATGCCTACCCCAAATTTTCAAAAGTCTGTCAAAATTTCCCTACGGCAATACTTTTTTACCCACTAGGTGCAAATGATAGGAAAGGGTCTAAGGTCCAATGGGTCAAAAGGTCCAGGTGGGACAACTCATGGTTTGTCCTCACCATGGGTCCAAAGTTAGATTTTCAAAAAATGCCGTACCCCAATTTTTAAAAGAGTGTAAAAAATTCCCTACGGCAATACTTTTTCAACCACTAGGTGGAAATGGTAGGTAATAGGATAGGGTCCAATGGACCAAAAGTTCCAGGTGGGACAACTCATAGTTTGTCTTCACCATAGGTCCGAACTTAGGTCTAAAGGGTCATTATGCCTACCCCAAATTTTCAAAAGTCTGTCAAAATTTCCCTACGGCAATACTTTTTTACCCACTAGGTGCAAATGATAGGTAAGGGTCTAAGGTCCAATGGGTCAAAAGGTCCAGGTGGGACAACTCATGGTTTGTCCTCCCCATGGGTCCAAAGTTAGATTTTCAAAAAATGCCGTACCCAAATTTTTAAAAGAGTGTAAAAAATTCCCTACGGCAATACTTTTTCAACCACTAGGTGGAAATGGTAGGTAATAGGATAGGGTCCAATGGACCAAAAGGTCCAGGTGGGACAACTCATTGTTTTTCTTCACCATAAGTCCGAACTTAGGTCTTAAGGGTCATTATGCCTACCCCAAATTTTCAAAAGTCTGTCAAAATTTCCCTACGGCAATACTTTTTTACCCACTAGGTGCAAATGATAGGTAAGGGTCTAAGGTCCAATGGGCCAAAAGGTCCAGGTGGGACAACTCATGGTTTGTCCTCACCATGGGTCCAAAGTTAGATTTTCAAAGAATGTCGTACCCCAATTTTTAAAAGAGTGTAAAAAATTCCCTACGGCAATACCTTTTCAGCCACTAGGTGGAAATGGTAGGTAATGGGCTAGGGTCCAATGGGCAAAAAGGTCCAGGTGGGACAACTCATAGTTTGTCTTCACCATAGGTCCGAACTTAGGTCTAAAGGGTCATTATGCCTACCCCAAATTTTCAAAAGTCTGTCAAAATTTCCCTACGGCAATACTTTTTTACCCACTAGGTGCAAATGATAGGTAAGGGTCTAAGGTCCAATGGGTCAAAAGGTCCAGGTGGGACAACTCATGGTTTGTCCTCACCATGGGTACAAAGTTAGATTTTCAAAAAATGCCGTTCCCAAATTTTTAAAAGAGTGTAAAAAATTCCCTACGGCAATACTTTTTCAACCACTAGGTGGAAATGGTAGGTAATAGGATAGGGTCAAATGGACCAAAAGGTCCAGGTGGGACAACTCATAGTTTGTCTTCACCATAGGTCCGAACTTAGGTCTAAAGGGTCATTATGCCTACCCCAAATTTTCAAAAGTCTGTCAAAATTTCCCTACGGCAATACTTTTTTACCCACTAGGTGCAAATGATAGGTAAGGGTCTAAGGTCCAATTGGTCAAAAGGTCCAGGTGGGACAACTCATGGTTTGTCCTCCCCATGGGTCCAAAGTTAGATTTTCAAAAAATGCCGTACCTCAATTTTTAAAAGAGTGTAAAAAATTCCCTACGGCAATACTTTTTCAACCACTAGGTGGAAATGGTAGGTAATAGGATAGGGTCCAATGGACCAAAAGGTCCAGGTGGGACAACTCATTGTTTGTCTTCACCATAAGTCCGAACTTAGGTCTTAAGGGTCATTATGCCTACCCCAAATTTTCAAAAGTCTGTCAAAATTTCCTTACGGCAATACTTTTTTACCCACTAGGTGCAAATGATAGGTAAGGGTCTAAGGTCCAATGGGCCAAAAGGTCCAGGTGGGACAACTCATGGTTTGTCCTCACCATGGGTCCAAAGTTAGATTTTCAAAGAATGCCGTACCCCAATTTTTAAAAGAGTGTAAAAAATTCCCTACGGCAATACTTTTTCAGCCACTAGGTGGAAATGGTAGGTAATGGCCTAGGGTCCAATGGGCCAAAAGGTCCAGGTGGGACAACTCATAGTTTGTCTTCACCATAGGTCCGAACTTAGGTCTAAAGGGTCATTATGCCTACCCCAAATTTTCAAAAGTCTGTCAAAATTTCCCTACGGCAATACTTTTTTACCCACTAGGTGCAAATGATAGGTAAGGGTCTAAGGTCCAATGGGTCAAAAGGTCCAGGTGGGACAACTCATGGTTTGTCCTCCCCATGGGTCCAAAGTTAGATTTTCAAAAAATGCCGTACCCAAATTTTTAAAAGAGTGTAAAAAATTCCCTACGGCAATACTTTTTCAACCACTAGGTGGAAATGGTAGGTAATAGGATAGGGTCCAATGGACCAAAAGGTCCAGGTGGGACAACTCATTGTTTGTCTTCACCATAAGTCCGAACTTAGGTCTTAAGGGTCATTATGCCTACCCCAAATTTTCAAAAGTCTGTCAAAATTTCCCTACGGCAATACTTTTTTACCCACTAGGTGCAAATGATAGGTAAGGGTCTAAGGTCCAATGGGCCAAAAGGTCCAGGTGGGACAACTCATGGTTTGTCATCACCATGGGTCCAAAGTTAGATTTTCAAAGAATGCCGTACCCTAATTTTTAAAAGAGTGTAAAAAATTCCCTACGGCAATACTTTTTCAGCCACTAGGTGGAAATGGTAGGTAATGGGCTAGGGTCCAATGGGCCAAAAGGTCCAGGTGGGACAACTCATAGTTTGTCTTCACCATAGGTCCGAACTTAGGTCTAAAGGGTCATTATGCCTACCCCAAATTTTCAAAAGTCTGTCAAAATTTCCCTACGGCAATTCTTTTTTACCCACTAGGTGCAAATGATAGGTAAGGGTCTAAGGTCCAATGGGTCAAAAGGTCCAGGTGGGACAACTCATGGTTTGTCCTCCCCATGGGTCCAAAGTTAGATTTTCAAAAAATGCCGTACCCAAATTTTTAAAAGAGTTTTAAAAAATTCCCTACGGCAATACTTTTTCAACCACTAGGTGGAAATGGTAGGTAATAGGATAGGGTCCAATGGACCAAAAGGTCCAGGTGGGACAACTCATTGTTTGTCTTCACCATAAGTCCGAACTTAGGTCTTAAGGGTCATTATGCCTACCCCAAATTTTCAAAAGTCTGTCAAAATTTCCCTACGGCAATACTTTTTTACCCACTAGGTGCAAATGATAGGTAAGGGTCTAAGGTCCAATGGGCCAAAAGGTCCAGGTGGGACAACTCATGGTTTGTCCTCACCATGGGTCCAAAGTTAGATTTTCAAAGAATGCCGTACCCCAATTTTTAAAAGAGTGTAAAAAATTCCCTACGGCAATACTTTTTCAGCCACTAGGTGGAAATGGTAGGTAATGGGCTAGGGTCCAATGGGCCACAAGGTCCAGGTGGGACAACTCATAGTTTGTCTTCACCATAGGTCCGAACTTAGGTCTAAAGGGTCATTATGCCTACCCCAAATTTTCAAAAGTCTGTCAAAATTTCCCTACGGCAATACTTTTTTACCCACTAGGTGCAAATGATAGGTAAGGGTCTAAGGTCCAATGGGTCAAAAGGTCCAGGTGGGACAACTCATGGTTTGTCCTCCCCATGGGTCCAAAGTTAGATTTTCAAAAAATGCCGTACCCAAATTTTTAAAAGAGTGTAAAAAATTCCCTACGGCAATACTTTTTCAACCACTAGGTGGAAATGGTAGGTAATAGGATAGGGTCCAATGGACCAAAAGGTCCAGGTGGGACAACTCATTGTTTGTCTTCACCATAAGTCCGAACTTAGGTCTTAAGGGTCATTATGCCTACCCCAAATTTTCAAAAGTCTGTCAAAATTTCCCTACGGCAATACTTTTTTACCCACTAGGTGCAAATGATAGGTAAGGGTCTAAGGTCCAATGGGTCAAAGGTCCAGGTGGGACAACTCATGGTTTGTCCTCCCCATGGGTCCAAAGTTAGATTTTCAAAAAATGCCGTACCCAAATTTTTAAAAGAGTGTAAAAAATTCCCTACGGCAATACTTTTTCAACCACTAGGTGGAAATGGTAGGTAATAGGATAGGGTCCAATGGACCAAAAGGTCCAGGTGGGACAACTCATTGTTTGTCTTCACCATAAGTCCGAACTTAGGTCTTAAGGGTCATTATGCCTACCCCAAATTTTCAAAAGTCTGTCAAAATTTCCCTACGGCAATACTTTTTTACCCACTAGGTGCAAATGATAGGTAAGGGTCTAAGGTCCAATGGGTCAAAAGGTCCAGGTGGGACAACTCATGGTTTGTCCTCCCCATGGGTCCAAAGTTAGATTTTCAAAAAATGCCGTACCCAAATTTTTAAAAGAGTGTAAAAAATTCCCTACGGCAATACTTTTTCAACCACTAGGTGGAAATGGTAGGTAATAGGATAGGGTCCAATGGACCAAAAGGTCCAGGTGGGACAACTCATTGTTTTTCTTCACCATAAGTCCGAACTTAGGTCTTAAGGGTCATTATGCCTACCCCAAATTTTCAAAAGTCTGTCAAAATTTCCCTACGGCAATACTTTTTTACCCACTAGGTGCAAATGATAGGTAAGGGTCTAAGGTCCAATGGGCCAAAAGGTCCAGGTGGGACAACTCATGGTTTGTCCTCACCATGGGTCCAAAGTTAGATTTTCAAAGAATGTCGTACCCCAATTTTTAAAAGAGTGTAAAAAATTCCCTACGGCAATACCTTTTCAGCCACTAGGTGGAAATGGTAGGTAATGGGCTAGGGTCCAATGGGCAAAAAGGTCCAGGTGGGACAACTCATAGTTTGTCTTCACCATAGGTCCGAACTTAGGTCTAAAGGGTCATTATGCCTACCCCAAATTTTCAAAAGTCTGTCAAAATTTCCCTACGGCAATACTTTTTTACCCACTAGGTGCAAATGATAGGTAAGGGTCTAAGGTCCAATGGGTCAAAAGGTCCAGGTGGGACAACTCATGGTTTGTCCTCACCATGGGTACAAAGTTAGATTTTCAAAAAATGCCGTTCCCAAATTTTTAAAAGAGTGTAAAAAATTCCCTACGGCAATACTTTTTCAACCACTAGGTGGAAATGGTAGGTAATAGGATAGGGTCAAATGGACCAAAAGGTCCAGGTGGGACAACTCATAGTTTGTCTTCACCATAGGTCCGAACTTAGGTCTAAAGGGTCATTATGCCTACCCCAAATTTTCAAAAGTCTGTCAAAATTTCCCTACGGCAATACTTTTTTACCCACTAGGTGCAAATGATAGGTAAGGGTCTAAGGTCCAATTGGTCAAAAGGTCCAGGTGGGACAACTCATGGTTTGTCCTCCCCATGGGTCCAAAGTTAGATTTTCAAAAAATGCCGTACCTCAATTTTTAAAAGAGTGTAAAAAATTCCCTACGGCAATACTTTTTCAACCACTAGGTGGAAATGGTAGGTAATAGGATAGGGTCCAATGGACCAAAAGGTCCAGGTGGGACAACTCATTGTTTGTCTTCACCATAAGTCCGAACTTAGGTCTTAAGGGTCATTATGCCTACCCCAAATTTTCAAAAGTCTGTCAAAATTTCCTTACGGCAATACTTTTTTACCCACTAGGTGCAAATGATAGGTAAGGGTCTAAGGTCCAATGGGCCAAAAGGTCCAGGTGGGACAACTCATGGTTTGTCCTCACCATGGGTCCAAAGTTAGATTTTCAAAGAATGCCGTACCCCAATTTTTAAAAGAGTGTAAAAAATTCCCTACGGCAATACTTTTTCAGCCACTAGGTGGAAATGGTAGGTAATGGCCTAGGGTCCAATGGGCCAAAAGGTCCAGGTGGGACAACTCATAGTTTGTCTTCACCATAGGTCCGAACTTAGGTCTAAAGGGTCATTATGCCTACCCCAAATTTTCAAAAGTCTGTCAAAATTTCCCTACGGCAATACTTTTTTACCCACTAGGTGCAAATGATAGGTAAGGGTCTAAGGTCCAATGGGTCAAAAGGTCCAGGTGGGACAACTCATGGTTTGTCCTCCCCATGGGTCCAAAGTTAGATTTTCAAAAAATGCCGTACCCAAATTTTTAAAAGAGTGTAAAAAATTCCCTACGGCAATACTTTTTCAACCACTAGGTGGAAATGGTAGGTAATAGGATAGGGTCCAATGGACCAAAAGGTCCAGGTGGGACAACTCATTGTTTGTCTTCACCATAAGTCCGAACTTAGGTCTTAAGGGTCATTATGCCTACCCCAAATTTTCAAAAGTCTGTCAAAATTTCCCTACGGCAATACTTTTTTACCCACTAGGTGCAAATGATAGGTAAGGGTCTAAGGTCCAATGGGCCAAAAGGTCCAGGTGGGACAACTCATGGTTTGTCATCACCATGGGTCCAAAGTTAGATTTTCAAAGAATGCCGTACCCTAATTTTTAAAAGAGTGTAAAAAATTCCCTACGGCAATACTTTTTCAGCCACTAGGTGGAAATGGTAGGTAATGGGCTAGGGTCCAATGGGCCAAAAGGTCCAGGTGGGACAACTCATAGTTTGTCTTCACCATAGGTCCGAACTTAGGTCTAAAGGGTCATTATGCCTACCCCAAATTTTCAAAAGTCTGTCAAAATTTCCCTACGGCAATTCTTTTTTACCCACTAGGTGCAAATGATAGGTAAGGGTCTAAGGTCCAATGGGTCAAAAGGTCCAGGTGGGACAACTCATGGTTTGTCCTCCCCATGGGTCCAAAGTTAGATTTTCAAAAAATGCCGTACCCAAATTTTTAAAAGAGTTTTAAAAAATTCCCTACGGCAATACTTTTTCAACCACTAGGTGGAAATGGTAGGTAATAGGATAGGGTCCAATGGACCAAAAGGTCCAGGTGGGACAACTCATTGTTTGTCTTCACCATAAGTCCGAACTTAGGTCTTAAGGGTCATTATGCCTACCCCAAATTTTCAAAAGTCTGTCAAAATTTCCCTACGGCAATACTTTTTTACCCACTAGGTGCAAATGATAGGTAAGGGTCTAAGGTCCAATGGGCCAAAAGGTCCAGGTGGGACAACTCATGGTTTGTCCTCACCATGGGTCCAAAGTTAGATTTTCAAAGAATGCCGTACCCCAATTTTTAAAAGAGTGTAAAAAATTCCCTACGGCAATACTTTTTCAGCCACTAGGTGGAAATGGTAGGTAATGGGCTAGGGTCCAATGGGCCACAAGGTCCAGGTGGGACAACTCATAGTTTGTCTTCACCATAGGTCCGAACTTAGGTCTAAAGGGTCATTATGCCTACCCCAAATTTTCAAAAGTCTGTCAAAATTTCCCTACGGCAATACTTTTTTACCCACTAGGTGCAAATGATAGGTAAGGGTCTAAGGTCCAATGGGTCAAAAGGTCCAGGTGGGACAACTCATGGTTTGTCCTCCCCATGGGTCCAAAGTTAGATTTTCAAAAAATGCCGTACCCAAATTTTTAAAAGAGTGTAAAAAATTCCCTACGGCAATACTTTTTCAACCACTAGGTGGAAATGGTAGGTAATAGGATAGGGTCCAATGGACCAAAAGGTCCAGGTGGGACAACTCATTGTTTGTCTTCACCATAAGTCCGAACTTAGGTCTTAAGGGTCATTATGCCTACCCCAAATTTTCAAAAGTCTGTCAAAATTTCCCTACGGCAATACTTTTTTACCCACTAGGTGCAAATGATAGGTAAGGGTCTAAGGTCCAATGGGTCAAAGGTCCAGGTGGGACAACTCATGGTTTGTCCTCCCCATGGGTCCAAAGTTAGATTTTCAAAAAATGCCGTACCCAAATTTTTAAAAGAGTGTAAAAAATTCCCTACGGCAATACTTTTTCAACCACTAGGTGGAAATGGTAGGTAATAGGATAGGGTCCAATGGACCAAAAGGTCCAGGTGGGACAACTCATTGTTTGTCTTCACCATAAGTCCGAACTTAGGTCTTAAGGGTCATTATGCCTACCCCAAATTTTCAAAAGTCTGTCAAAATTTCCCTACGGCAATACTTTTTTACCCACTAGGTGCAAATGATAGGTAAGGGTCTAAGGTCCAATGGGTCAAAAGGTCCAGGTGGGAAAATTTCACCATATGTCCAAAGGTAGGTTTCTTTTATAAATTGCTGATTTTTATTTTCCGTGCACACCATACATTAAGTACAACAAATAAACCTTTCGTATAATCAACTGTGAGCGAATTCCGCTTGTTCAGAAGAAGAATCTTTTGTCAAAACAAATTTGTCTGACAAAAAAATAGCAAAGCACGAGTGGAATTTTCTATTCTTGTAATGCAAAACTATTGATACTTTTTAGGAACTACTTGACAGGATGCCGAGACTATGGAAAGCTATTTCTCACAATGTCACAAAATTGATTTCTTATCGAAAAGTCGATGTCATGTAACAACAATTTTGCCAGCATTTAAATAAGTACATAGTTATTGTTCATACACTATTTAAAAGTGCGCGCAGCACGCTGTTTGGTATATGAAAAAAAGAACTGACACGAAGACGAATATAAATACATGCAGGTCTCAAAATAATTTCAACAGGAAATTACAGATTAATTTGAAGAAAAAAAACATTAAATAGTGTCTTCGGCTGCTCATTCTTATATAAAAACAGATTATTTTGTGATTATATGATTGATAAAAACATTTAAAGTACGTTTGAATCTTATGCAACTTTTGGGTTTATGGACATATCAGAAAACTGGCTGCTAGCGAAGTGGCTGCTAGCGAGTGGCTGCTAGCTTGAGCCTGGTGACACACCAAAGACAATTGTGGACACGTTTAACCAATAATGTCAGACGACTTCTTAAAGGACATAATTCGCACAGGCACTTGTCTCGTATCCGCCCCCTATTTACCTTAATATAACCATGGAAGTAATCATAAAGTGTTAATGTTATTAAAACCTTTTTTTTTAAACAGATATACATTTAAATACGGTAGCACCACTAAACATTTATTATTTCATGTTTCAATAAAGTATTTTATGACCTTTATTTCATGTAAGTCTAAATTATTTAAAAGTATTTTTTTTCTATTGCTCGATAGCTTGACACATTTCAACACTAAAATATTATATGTCTACATCTGCCTACATTATCTTGTTAAACATCATGTGAACCATGATCGCATCATCGTTATTACCTGTTTTTACTTGAGATTCGCTTTCAACCGGACATCGCTTTTAGAACTGTTTAAAACAAACAGTAATTACCCAAAATATGCAAAAATAATTACAACTTAGTAGGGACAGTGTTTTAGATCTGTGTCAAGCTTTTGATCTTCTAAATCATAAACTGCTCCTTAAAAAATTACAAAAATATAAATGTTCTTATAATTCAATTCATTGATTTTGATAATCGTAGATCGCAGTAAGGTCGTATCACGGTCGTGGTGAGGTCTTCAAGATCATGAAGAGCGTGACCAACTTTGAAAATGTTCAAAATAATCGTGGTGCGGTCGTGGCGAAATCAGGTCGTGTATTAGAAGCGTAGTGAGAGCGCACTAAGATCGCAGTAAGATCATACAATCGTAGCGAAAGCGTGATTCTATTCAGAGAGACTGCGCTACAATCGCACAGCGACGTTATCATGATCTCACTACGACTATCACGTTCTCACTGCGACCCAACTACGCTTCCACTACGTTTACACGCTGTTCACGACCATAGTACGATTCTAGCAAGCCCTTGCCGTCCTCATCACTCTCATCACGCTCTTCGTACGACCTGACTACGTTCACACTACGACCATCATTCTCATTTTCACATAAAACATATAAAAAAGCTCCCTAGATTTTGTTTGTTTGAATGTAATTATCCATTTGCTCTAACGGCTCAACCATGCTTGTCGTTTTTATATAGATTAGAACGATGGTTTTCCCGTTTAAATGGTTTAACATTATGTAACGATATCGCCTCGTCGTAATTATAGGTTTTGGGTTGGGACTAGCTCAAGCAATAAAAACACGTCTTACGTTGACGACATTTAATAAAAGAGAGAGTATTAAAAACGAAAAGGCGTTTCCGGACATCACTTGTACAATTCCGTAAAACATATAAAACTGAATTACACATATATAAAACATATATATCTAAATACATAACATCCCCCGCAGAAAGAAAATTCCCAATGAATTTTTGCATATATGGAATTTAGATTCACAATCAAATAAAAATACATGATCAATATTACAATACTATCTTTCTAACTTTCAAAATATTCAAAATTCTCGATCTTTCAATATATATATATCTTAACGAACAAGTAACTGGTATGGATAACTTGGTGGAATAAGCATCTTGGAACAAATTGTGGAGTACTACATGTATAAAAATATCTTGCTCGTCATAAACGTGACAGTTATATATCATATTATATAAAATACTATGAAATCACCAGAGTCCTTACTCTTATTTTGTAGATAAATGCTAAACGTGATAAAATATGCACACTTTCAAAGAGTCTCACACAAAAATACAATTCAAGACCAGCTCATAAAACTCTCATGCACTCTGAATTTCTCGTGAACCATACTACTCACAGCAATACTACTCAGGTTATTCGTGATTAACATATAAAAGTCATTGACAGATATTAATACAATCTCATTTGGTTATCTATGCCTTACTATTCCAATTTCCATGTTTTGGGGTTATTAAACTTATTTCATTAACAGTCAGCACTACAGAAAAAAACAATGTTCATTTCGTAAAATAAAGTGTAGTTTCCTTTATAAAGTTTTGACAATTCGATTGAGTCTTTAACTAATCCTTGCAACTTTTGAACTTATAAAATTACATAAAAATACGATAGTCATAATTCTAAATTCAAAACGGAGAGTGAAAAACAACAAGTAAATCTTCTAGCTACATGTTCTAAAGTCAATGAATTTGCCTTTCAAAAGTAATTCAGGCTAACTGCCCTTAAAGTCTAATCAAAGCTTCAATACAAAACAAAAACATGTTAATCAATCAAACAATATTATTCATGTTATCAATAATGAATACAAAAAACGATATTTCAATAATCATATTTAAGTATCAAAAATGTAAGTGATGCCTGAATCATATATAATAAACACATCAATGCATAATAATACAAAGTATAAAAGAGAAACAAGCAATAAATGTTCATATTAGTCTTTTCATTTGCCTCTATGGTTCATCTTTAGCAGAAGTTGCAATTTGCCGGAAATCTTACTATGAGATAAATCTCACAAATAAGTCTACGGAAGAATATTAAGATACATTTGTACAGATGGCACTAACAATATCATGAAATAAAATCACACAGATCCTAACGAATTATTAATATTATGAGTCAATGTTCAAAATTTCGAGAAATGTTACGGTTGTACATAGCTACTTTATTAAATAGTCATGAGATAAATCTCACAGACAAATAGTAACTTGTCAATATAAGTATATTAACAGCTGATAAAGTTGTATGCGCACGTACTCATGAGATAAATCTAACGAGTTGATAAAAATCGTAGAAGCCAAATAAATGAAGGTTATGTTGTTTTTACAATATTCTCCTGATTAGATGCTGAAATAAATACAATCCACTAAATAAAGAAAAGAAAATGTTTAAATATGTCGCGGAGGTCGACAATTTACTTTGGTTCTCTTTACTTCACAAAAGTTAATAAATTTTTGATATTTTGACCTGGCCGGTAATTTCTTGGTGCACTTCTGGCGATACAGAGCTTTGTTATTTTGAACAAATAAAATAATGTCCGAGTTGCTCGTGTTTTCGGAGACGGACATATCATCCAATAAATTGTCATAAATGCTGTTTGGGTTAGTTTTAACAGGCATACTATCGGGATAATCCTCATCCATATATATACAATGTCGTCGAGTTTCGTTTGAACAGGTTCCATAAAATATTTAAAAAAAATTGCAGGTCGTTTCAGCTGTCAGGCACACGTACTCATGAGATAAATCTAACGAGTGTTAACATATAAAACTGAATTACACATATATAAAACATATATATCTAAATATATAACAATTAGTAATATTTTGGTCCTTTATAACGTGCTGATTGATGTGAGCCAAGGCTCCGTGTTGAAGGCCGTACCTTGGTCTTTAAATTAATTTACTTTTATAAATTGTTACTTGGATGAAGAGAGTTGTCTCATTGACTAATTTGACACTCATACCACACCTTCCTATACATATATTGATACATCTATGTCATCTCTGCTATCGTTCACTAAAATATCGTCATTGAGCTTTATGGACCAGCAATAGGTTGTAATTTAGAATGGATTGGTCGGTCCAAGGATTTGTATAGTTGGAATATTAACTATACAAATCCTTGAAAACACCAACTGGCACCAAAATATTTATCTATTCTTGTTATACCCCACGCAACGAGTAGCGGTGGGTATAATGTTTTTGACCCGTCCGTCAGTCCGTCCGTCAGTCCTGTTTCTTGTCATCGCAACTCCTCTCAAACCACACAACAGAAATTCACGAAACCTTTTCAGATGATAAGGACATACTATGTAGTTGTGCATATTGACGGGAAATTGCGATTCAACTTGGTTTTTTTTTCTAGCAGTTACGCCCCTTTGAACTTATTTACTTTAATGTACTACTGCAACAGTTTGTCATCGCAACTCCTCTCAAACCACACAACAGAATTTCACGAAACCTTTTCAGATAATAAGGACATACTATGAAGTTGTGCATATCGACGGGAAATTGCGATTCATTTTTTTTCTAAGAGTTACGCCACTTTGAACTTATTTACTTTAATGTACTACTGCAACATTTTGTCATCTCAACTCCTCTGAAACTACTCAACAGAGTTTCATGAAATTACAATTACAATTTTTCTTCTTCTTACACTTATTTAATTTCTCAAATGAAAATGTGGGGACGTGGGGTATGTGAGCGTGCTCACTAAGGTTCTTTAATTGTGCCTACAGGTAGTAAACAATCGTACAATACTCAACTTTCATCATTTGGATAATTTTATTGTCCCTAAATCAAATGAAGAAATATACAAATCAAGTTTTTCTTTTACATGTTTTAGTGGTCCAAAAGTGTGGAATTCACTGTTCAGTAAAATTAAAAAATCAAACTGTAAATTCAGAAATTATTGCGATGTTTTAATTGCGAAAAATGTAACATGGTTATAATTGCAATAATTAAAACTCACATTTTTTTTTGTACGAATTAAACATGATTTTTCTCAATATCTGAAAAACAAAAATCGCATTTCAGTCTTAAACGACAAAATCGTAATAATAAATGCACGCAATAATTTCTGAATTTACAGTTTCTGTTTCCGATTGGTCAAATTTTATGGGAAGGTAACCCAATAATGAGATGTTCGGTTTGTCGGGAAATTTCAGGGCTGATAGAATTAGACCTTTATAACATATTTATCCATAAAATTGAAAATGGAAATGGGTAATGTGTCACAGAGACAACAACCCGACCATAGAAAACAACAGCAGAAGGTCACCGACAGAACTTTAATGTAGCGAGAAAATCCCGCACCCGGAGGCGTCCTTCAGCTGGCCCCTAAACAAATATATACTAGTTCAGTGATAATGAACGCCATACTAATTTCCAAATTGTGCACAAGAAACTAAAATTAAAATAAAACAAGACTAACAAATGCCAGAGGCTCCAGACTTGGGACAGGCGCAAAAATGCGGCGGGGTTAAACATGTTTATGAGATCTCAACCCTCCCCCTATACCTATAGCCAATGTAGAAAAGTAAACGCATAACAATACGCACATTTCAAATTCAGTCAATTCAAGAGAAGACCGAGTCTGATGTCAGAAGATGAAACCATAGAAAATAAACAAAATGACAATAATACATAAATAACAACAGACTACTAGTATAGTTAACTGACATGCCAGCTCCAGACTTCAATTAACCTGATTGAAAGATTATGATTTCATCATATGAATATCAGGCACAATCCTTCCCGTTAGGGGTTTAGTATTATACGATCATAACATATGCGAAGAACATAACCCGTGTCATGTTATCCATGTCAGATTTCCTAGTTTCCGTAGAAATATAAAAACTGAATCCTTTATGTTTTCGAGGATGAGCTATAATTGGAAAATTCGTATATGTCTTATTTAAAAAAAAAAATCAAATGAAAGTGCTGCATATAGCATAAACTTTAATATTAACTATTCATTTTTATTTTTGTCATTCTTTAACTAACATCTCAAATATCGTTTGACATGTCTGGTCGTCTGAGACATTAATTTAAAAAAAATATATATATAAATAGATTATCAGTTGGTGTCTCAACTCTTTTGGATTTTCCCCGGATTTTTCTATTTCTTTCCAAAAACGTTTTGTATGAATAAACGGTCATACTTCATTACTAAGACTACTATAACACATGTGTAATTATAGTAGTCTCAGTTCATTATTATCTCACTAATCATATCAAAATAATACGCGCATGGACTATTATTAAATTTTTCACCCATATTGAATGGATTGGATAAAGACGTTTTATAAACAGTTATTTAATAAGAGGGGAAAAACTATTGGCGAATTATCGTTATATATTGTATATATATATATTCACGATATCACAGTAGCATGGGTTCGAATCCCGGCGAGGGAAGAACCAAAAATTTGCGAAAGCAAATTTACAGATCTAACATTGTTGGGTTGATGTTTAGACGAGTTGTATATACATTATGTACACAGCCATGTATCACCATCATTGATGGCGATCCGATGGATACATCTGTTGTAGGGTTGTCACTGACTCAGACGTACTTATGAATATAATTATTTTCTGTGACTGTATCTTACATTAATTTGTAGGATCCTTTACTATAGATAATTTAGCTGATCTGTAACAATAACATCTTCATGCCTTATATATCATGTACTGTAGTACGCCGCTAGATTAAAACTGACGTGGAAAGGTAACATATGGCCACCGAAAGCTCTTTTTTTGAGAGCCCAGGTGGTCGTGTGGTCTAGCGGGACGGCTGCAGTGCAGGCGATTTGGTGTCACGATATCACAGTAGCATGGGTTCGAATCCCGGCGAGGGAAGAACCAAAAATTTGCGAAAGCAAATTTACAGATCTAACATTGTTGGGTTGATGTTTAGACGAGTTGTATATACATTATGTACACAGCCATGTATCACCATCATTGATGGCGATCCGATGGATACATCTGTTGTAGGGTTGTCACTGACTCAGACGTACTTATGAATATAATTATTTTCTGTGACTGTATCTTACATTAATTTGTAGGATCCTTTACTATAGATAATTTAGCTGATCTGTAACAATAACATCTTCATGCCTTATATATCATGTACTGTAGTACGCCGCTAGATTAAAACTGACGTGGAAAGGTAACATATGGCCACCGAAAGCTCTTTTTTTGAGAGCCCAGGTGGTCGTGTGGTCTAGCGGGACGGCTGCAGTGCAGGCGATTTGGTGTCACGATATCACAGTAGCATGGGTTCGAATCCCGGCGAGGGAAGAACCAAAAATTTGCGAAAGCAAATTTACAGATCTAACATTGTTGGGTTGATGTTTAGACGAGTTGTATATATATATATATATATAGCGGGACGGCTGCAGTGCAGGCGATTTGGTGTCACGATATCACAGTAGCATGGGTTCGAATCCCGGCGAGGGAAGAACCAAAAATTTGCGAAAGCAAATTTACAGATCTAACATTGTTGGGTTGATGTTTAGACGAGTTGTATATACATTATGTACACAGCCATGTATCACCATCATTGATGGCGATCCGATGGATACATCTGTTGTAGGGTTGTCACTGACTCAGACGTACTTATGAATATAATTATTTTCTGTGACTGTATCTTACATTAATTTGTAGGATCCTTTACTATAGATAATTTAGCTGATCTGTAACAATAACATCTTCATGCCTTATATATCATGTACTGTAGTACGCCGCTAGATTAAAACTGGCGTGGAAAGGTAACATATGGCCACCGAAAGCTCTTTTTTTGAGAGCCCAGGTGGTCGTGTGGTCTAGCGGGACGGCTGCAGTGCAGGCGATTTGGTGTCACGATACCACAGTAGCATGGGTTCGAATCCCGGCGAGGGAAGAACCAAAAAATTGCGAAAGCAAATTTACAGATCTGACATTGTTGGGTTGATGTTTAGACGAGTTGTATATACATTATGTACACAGCCATGTATCACCATCATTGATGGCGATCCGATGGATACATCTGTTGTAGGGTTGTCACTGACTCAGACGTACTTATGAATATAATTATTTTCTGTGACTGTATCTTACATTAATTTGTAGGATCCTTTACTATAGATAATTTAGCTGATCTGTAACAATAACATCTTCATGCCTTATATATCATGTACTGTAGTACGCCGCTAGATTAAAACTGACGTGGAAAGGTAACATATGGCCACCGAAAGCTCTTTTTTTGAGAGCCCAGGTGGTCGTGTGGTCTAGCGGGACGGCTGCAGTGCAGGCGATTTGGTGTCACGATATCACAGTAGCATGGGTTCGAATCCCGGCGAGGGAAGAACCAAAAATTTGCGAAAGCAAATTTACAGATCTAACATTGTTGGGTTGATGTTTAGACGAGTTGTATATATATACAGTTAACTCTCGTTGTCTCGAACTCGGTTGACTCGAAATTTCGGATGAGTCGAAGTTTTCACGTGGGCCCGAATTTTGTTCCATATAAATGTATGTAATTCGACTCCTGATGAGTCGAAATTGGATGTGTCGAAATTTCGGTTGAGTCGAACTAAATTTACGATCCCAAGTTTAACAAAACCATTCAAAATTCATTATTTATCTCGAACTAATACACATATGTCAAAACATGACCTCCGGCATTTAAATGGATTGAAAAGTTAATCTGACAATAAACGTGTAATTAAATTTCCAGTCACTGACCACTGTATTGATTTATGACATGCTGTTTCCACGAGTGTTTACCTAAGATTATCTTATATAGAATTATTATAAATAATGAGTGATACATTGTTTATGTTCATGAAAAAGTATTTAAAATGTTTACAAAACAATTAATTGTGATTTACACTAATGAGCTTGGGTGTGTATAAAGTAATGATTATGACTTCCGTTGATGATCACCTAAAAATTACTCAATCGGCGTCTTTAATCTTGTTGTATTTTCTTTTATTAAAAGAAAGAGTGAGATAAAACAAAATGAAGAGGAATTTAAATTTTTTAAAGTCTTTTGTATCCGAGAATAAACAATTTTGTCAACTTTCAACGACCTGAATAACGAAACTATCGATTGGAAATTACTCTCTCGGATAAAAGCCATAGGACACAATTGTAACTGAAACAATTGAATAAGTAAAACAATGTTATTATAATAACGAAAGACCATGACATACAAATACATCGATCTGATACCAGAATATCGATCCCCTTCCCATATTCACCCTGATTTATTTTAGCTTTACCATGCTAGGCAAGAGTTGTGTCCCTTGTTCAGTCAAACTTCCGGTTTTCGTTTGAGTCGAACTATGTGTATCTCGAAATATTTCACTGGTCCGGCTGACTTCGAGATAACGAGAGTCGACTGTATATATATATATATAGCACAAACAACATTTTCCAAAAGACCAAAAGAGTGAAAAAGTATATTTAAACAAAACGCATTTGACTAACAGGTCGAACAACTGATGTTCTTTAACCCTGCTGACTGCCATTGACGATTGCCAAATAAAATTGATCAAGAGCTAAAGAGAGCCGTGGTGTAGTGGTTAGGGCATCGGACTACTAACACAAGGGTTCCTGGTTCGATTCCCGTTTGGGATGAAAATTTCAGGAATCCAATTTTCGGCTCTCCCTTGACACCATTTGCGAGTATGGTCTTAAGGAAACGATGATAGTCCGTCGGATCGGGACGATAAATGGCTGACCCGTGTTAAGAGAGAGTCATATCTCTTGCACGTTAAAGACACTCTTGTAGATTTCGAAAAAGAGTAGGCTAATGCCGCTACAAGACAGCACTCGCACCCGCAAAGTGGAAAGGGATTAATATAAGTTGTAAAACTTGTTTCCCAATCCACTATAAATAAATATGTTTAAACTAAACTAAAATTGATCACAAGATGTAACAAACTGGATCTTAATATAAATTTAATACGTCACAGAAAAAAAAAAGTTGTTAACTTGTGGACAGGATGTTGTGCCACAAACATTCGGTGTCAATATATTTTTAGTACACCATATCCGGATTTCGACAATAAATGTCTCTTCAGTGATGTTAGGGATCGAAACGGTATTTGGAAGGCCATATAAAAAGTACCCTCATTTTTTTTAGAGAAAGTACCCTCATTTTTAGATTAACTCTTGAATTTTAAGAGTCAATATATAGGATGAACGGATCATATAAACCGGAGGGAAAATATGATACATGCCCAAACAAAAAATATAAACGACCCTTCATTTAGTTGTCAGTAACAACATATTAAAATTTTAAAAGCTTTGGTTGAACGGTTCTTGAGTTAATGCACGGACAACATTTGATTGCCGCCCGCCCGACCGACCGACCGCCCGCCCGCCCGCCCGCCCGCCCGCCCTGCCGCCCGCCGAGCATCCCCAATTTAATAACCGACATTTTTGTCACAAAAATCCGGTTAATAAAATATATGTCCATTTATATAAATATCAAGACGGGGTTGTAATAAAGATGTCATTGAGGTAATTAATAATGTCTTCATTAGCTGACAACTGTAACAGGTGCTCATCTCTGACCACTATGATAAGCACCATGTATGCAACGGAATACAAAATAATCATACTTGTTTCAATTGCATAAAATTAGGGTCTGATTTAGATTTAGATGTTTTGGCTGTTATCAAAAAGTTACGTGAATGTGCAATAGATTACAAAAATATAAAAAAAAAACTGTCCGCAAGAGACAAAATGATACAGAAATGAAAAGTCTACAAAGATTATGAATTTAAATTTAAACTACGTAAATAATGCCTGCTTGACCATACACTCGTGCAGTTCAACCTACAAAGTTTTATGGTAATAATATGTGTTTAAACCGCATTCAAACCCAAATTAAGAAATGGCGTGTTGTCCTTTTATCGAATTTATGACAAATGTTTTCCAGAAAAAATACTGCATTTATAATTGGTAAATAAATTCTTGGTTCCTCTCTAAATCAACAAAAGTCGCACCCATACGAATCGAAACCGGGCGCTTCGAACATTTACCAAGACATGAAATGACTTGCTTTATGTGTGAAAATAAAACTGAAACTGAGGAACATGTACTAATTCAATGTCCGCTTTATGACGATTTAAGGAACATACTTAAGGAATATATAAACAGTGTAGATGAAAACTTTAAACCGTGAGAAACTGTCTTTTGTGTTGGGATGTCAAAACGTCATTTTGTCTTTTTTATATCGATAACTTTTCTCTCTCTCTCTGTGTACATCACTTAAGGTGAATATCAATTTTTTTTCAACAACTGGATAGAGTCTATACTTACCTTACTTATAACATCACCTGCTGATATGACCCCTTCTTATAGACACCATAGAAAGAGTCTCAATTGATCCATTCTTAATTTATAACATCACCTGTGCGAATTTCAAACACGCAATTTTACACCAGCAATGAAAACCATCTATTTTTTTCGGGTAGACTTTATATAGATAAATTAGGTGGTATAAGAAAAGCATAATGAGTATAACAAATTTGATGTATGCCTTCGTGCTTCTTCGTTACATTTGTTGTTTTTATAGTGATGCAAGTATGTTTGTTTTGTTCATACTTTTAACGACAAAATTATTTTTATGTCTACCTGTACGAATTTCAAACGCGCATTTTTACACCAGCAATGAAAACCTTCTTTCCTTTACGGGTAGACTTTTTATATACATAAATTAATTGGTACAACAAAAGCAAAATGAGTATGTTAAATTTGATGTATGCCTTTTTGTGATTCTTCGTTACATTTGTTGTTTTTGTAGTGATATTAAGATGATAACACAATATTGACTGCTGTACCCCTATTTTTGACATTTTTACTCTTTGAGTATGTTTGTTTTGTTCCTACATCGTTGACAATGTAATGGAATTTGATGCGACTGTCATACAAGTGAGAGTTTTAGCTAGCTATAAAACCAGGTTCAATCCACCATTTTCTACATTAGAAAATGCCTGTACCAAGTCAGGAATATGACAGTTGTTATCCATTCGTTTGATGTGTTTGGACTTTTGATTTTGACTTTTGATTTTGGATTTTCCTTTTTGAATTTTCCTCGGAGTTCGGTATTTTTGTGTTTTTACTTTTTTCTAATATGACCCCTTCCTATAGACAAATAGAAAGTGTATCTATTGATCCTTTCTTTATTTATAACATCACCTGCTGATATGACCCCTTCCATACACCATAGAAAGTGATCTATTGATCCTTTCTTTACTTATAACATCACCTGCTGATATGACCCCTTCCTATAGAAACAATAGAAATAGTCTCTATTGATCCTTTCTTTACTTATAACTTCACCTGCTGATATGAACCCTTCCTATAGAAACAATAGAAATGGTCTTTATTGGTCCTTTCTTTACTTATAAAATCACCTGCTGATATGACCCCTTCCTATAGACACCGTAGAAAGAGTCTCTATTAATCCTTTCTTTACTTATAGCATCATCTGCTGATATGACCCCTTCCTATAGACACAATACAAAGAATCTCGATTGATCCATTTTTCACTTATAACATCATCTGCTGATATGACCCCTTCCTATAGACACAACAGAAAGAGTCTCTATTGATCCTTTCTTTACTTAAAACATCACCTGCTGATATGACCCCTTGATAAAGACACCATAGAAAGTGTATCTATTGATCCTTTCGTTACTTATAACATTTCCTGTTGATATAACCCCTTCCTATAGACACCATAGAAAGTGTCTCATTGATCCTTTCCTTACTTATAACATCACCTGCTGATATGACCCCTTGCTAAAGACACCATAGAAAGTGTATCTATTGATCCTTTCTTTACTTATAACATCACCTGCTGATATGACCCCTTCTTATAGACACCATAGAAAGAGTCTCAATTTATCCATTCTTAATTTATAACATCACCTGTGCGAATTTCAAACGCGCAATTTTACACCAGCAATGAAAACCATCTATTCTTTTCGGGTAGACTTTATATAGATAAATTAGGTGGTATAAGAAAAGCATAATGAGTATAACAAATTTGATGTATGCCTTCGTGCTTCTTCGTTACATTTGTTGTTTTTATAGTGATGCAAGTATGTTTGTTTTGTTCATACTTTTAACGACAAAATTATTTTTATGTCTACCTGTACGAATTTCAAACGCGCATTTTTACACCAGCAATGAAAACCTTCTTTCCTTTACGGGTAGACTTTTTATATACATAAATTAATTGGTACAACAAAAGCAAAATGAGTATGTTAAATTTGATGTATGCCTTTTTGTGATTCTTCGTTACATTTGTTGTTTTTGTAGTGATATTAAGATGATAACACAATATTGACTGCTGTACCCCTATTTTTGACATTTTTACTCTTTGAGTATGTTTGTTTTGTTCCTACATCGTTGACAATGTAATGGAATTTGATGCGACTGTCATACAAGTGAGAGGTTTAGCTAGCTATAAAACCAGGTTCAATCCACCATTTTCTACATTAGAAAATGCCTGTACCAAGTCAGGAATATGACAGTTGTTATCCATTCGTTTGATGTGTTTGGACTTTTGATTTTGCCTTTTGATTTTGGATTTTCCTTTTTGAATTTTCCTCGAAGTTCGGTATTTTTGTGTTTTTACTTTTTTCTAATATGACCCCTTCCTATAGACAAATAGAAAGTGTATCTATTGATCCTTTCTTTATTTATAACATCACCTGCTGATATAACCCCTTCCTATAGACACCATAGAAAGTGATCTATTGATCCTTTCTTTACTTATAACATCACCTGCTGATATGACCCCTTCCTATAGAAACAATAGAAATAGTCTCTATTGATCCTTTCTTTACTTATAACTTCACCTGCTGATATGAACCCTTCCTATAGAAACAATAGAAAGAGTCTCTATTGATCCTTTCTTTACTCATAGCATCATCTGCTGATATGACCCCTTCCTATAGACACAATACAAAGAGTCTCGATTGATCCATTTTTCACTTATAACATCATCTGCTGATATGACCCCTTCCTATAGACACAACAGAAAGAGTCTCTATTGATCCTTTCTTTACTTAAAACATCACCTGCTGATATGACCCCTTGATAAAGACACCATAGAAAGTGTATCTATTGATCCTTTCTTTACTTATAACATTTCCTGTTGATATAACCCCTTCCTATAGACACCATAGAAAGTGTCTCATTGATCCTTTCCTTACTTATAACATCACCTGCTGATATGACCCCTTGCTAAAGACACCATAGAAAGTGTATCTATTGATCCTTTCTTTACTAATAACATCACCTGCTGATATGACCCCTTCCTATAGACACATAAAAAAGTGTCTCTATTGATTCTTTCTTTACTAATAACATCACCTGCTGATGTGACCCCTTCCTATAGACACCATAGAAAGTGTATCTATTGATCCTTTCTTTACTTAAAACATCACCTGCTGATTTGACCCCTTGATATAGACACCATAGAAAGTGTATCTATTGATCCTTTCTTTACTTATAACATCACCTGTTGATATAATCTCTTCTTATAGACACCATAGAAAGTGACTCATTGATCCTTTCGTTACTTATAACATTACCTACTGATATGACCCCTTGCTAAAGACACCATAGGAAGTGTATCTATTGATCCTTTCTTCACTTATAACACCACCTGCTGATATGACCCCTTCCTATAGACACCATAGAAAGTGTCTCATTGATCCTTTTTTTAAATTATAACATCACCTGCTGATATGAACCCTTTCTATAGGCACCATAGAAAGTGTCTCTATCGGTCCTTTCTTTAATTATGACATCACCTGCTGATATGACCCCTTCCTAAACACAGCTTAGAAAGTGTATCTATTGATCCTTTCTTTATTTATAACATCACCTGCTGATACGACCACATCCTATAGACACAATAGAAAGTGTCTCTATTGATCCATTCTTTACTTATAACATCACCTGCTGATATGACCCCATCCTATAGACACCATGGAAAGTGTCTCTATTGATCATTTCTTTACTTATTACATCACCTGCTGATATGACCCCTTCCTATAGACACCGTAGAAAGAATCTCTATTGATCCTTTCTGTTCTTATAACATCACCTGCTGATATGACCCCTTGCTATAGACACCATAGAAAGTGCATCTATTGATCCTTTCTTTACTTATAACATCACCTGCTGATATGAACCCTTCCTATAGAAACAATAGAAATAGTCTTTATTGGTCCTTTCTTTACTTATAAAATCACCTGCTGATATGACCCCTTCCTATAGACACCGTAGAAAGAGTCTCTATTGATCCTTTCTTTACTTATAGCATCATCTGCTGATATGACCCCTTCCTATAGACACAATACAAAGAGTCTCGATTGATCCATTTTTCATTTATAACATCATCTGCTGATATGACCCCTTCCTATAGACACAACAGAAAGAGTCTCTATTGATTCTTTCTTTACTTATAACATCACCTGCTGATATGACCCCTCGATATAGACAGCTTAGATAATGTCTCTATCGATTTATTCCTTACTTATAACACCACCTGCTGATATGACCCAAACTATAGGCACTATAGAAAGTGTCTCTATTGACCCTTTCATTACCTATGACATCACCTAATGATTTGACCTCTCGATATAGACACAATAGAAAGTGTCTCTAATGGTCCTTTTATATTTATTACATCACCTGCTGATATGACCCCTTCCTATAGACACCATAGAGAGTGTATCTATTGATCCTTTCTTTATTTATAACATCCCCTGCTGATACGACCACTTCCTATAAACACAATAGAAAGTGTCTCTATTGATCCATTCTTCACTTATAACATCACTTGCTGATATGACCCAATCCTATAGACACCGTAGAAAGAATCTCTATTGATCCTTTCTGTTCTTATAACATCACCTGCTGATATGACCCCTTGCAATAGACACCATAGAAAGTGCATCTATTGATCCTTTCTTTACTTATAACATCACCTGCTGATATGACCCCTCGATATAGACAGCTTAGAAAAAGTCTCTATCGATCTATTCCTTACTTATAACACCACCTGCTGATATGACCCAAACTATAGGCACTATAGAAAGTGTCTCTATTGATCCTTTCTTTACCTATGACATCACCTAATGATTTGACCTCTCGATATAGACACAATAGAAAGTGTCTCTAATAGTCCTTTTCTATTTATTACATCACCTGCTGATATGACCCCTTCCTATAGACACCATAGAAAGTGTATCTATTGATCCTTTCTTTATTTATAACATCACCTGCTGATACGACCACATCCTATAGACACAATAGAAAGTGTCTCTATTGATCCTTTCTGTTCTTATAACATCACCTGCTGATATGACCCCTTGCTATAGACACCATAGAAAGTGCATCTATTGATCCTTTCTTTACTTATAACATCACCTGCTGATATGAACCCTTCCTATAGAAACAATAGAAATAGTCTTTATTGGTCCTTTCTTTACTTATAAAATCACCTGCTGATATGACCCCTTCCTATAGACACCGTAGAAAGAACCTCTATTGATCCTTTCTTTACTTATAGCATCATCTGCTGATATGACCCCTTCCTATAGACACAATACAAAGAGTCTCGATTGATCCATTTTTCATTTATAACATCATCTGCTGATATGACCCCTTCCTATAGACACAACAGAAAGAGTCTCTATTGATTCTTTCTTTACTTATAACATCACCTGCTGATATGACCCCTTCCTATAGACACATAAGAAAGTATCTCTATTGATTCTTTCTTTACTTAAAACATCACCTGCTGATATGACCCCTTGATAAAGACACCATAGAAAGTGTATCTATTGATCCTTTCTTTACTTATAACATTTCCTGTTGATATAACCCCTTCCTATAGACACCATAGAAAGTGTCTCATTGATCCTTTCCTTACTTATAACATCACCTGCTGATATGACCCCTTGCTAAAGACACCATAGAAAGTGTATCTATTGATCCTTTCTTTACTTATAACATCACCTGCTGATATGACCCCTTCCTATAGACACATAAAAAAGTGTCTCTATTGATTCTTTCTTTACTAATAACATCACCTGCTGATGTGACCCCTTTCTATAGACACCATAGAAAGTGTATCTATTGATCCTTTCTATACTTAAAACATCACCTGCTGATATGACCCCTTGATATAGACACCATAGAAAGTGTATCTATTGATCCTTTCTTTACTTATAACATCACCTGTTGATATAACCTCTTCCTATAGACACCATAGAAAGTGTCTCATTGATCCTTTCTCTACTTATAACATCACCTACTGATATGACCCCTTGCTAAAGACACAACAGAAAGAGTCTCTATTGATCCTTTCTTTACTTATAACATCACCTGCTGATATGACCCCTTCCTATAGACACATAAGAAAGTGTCTCTATTGATTCTTTTTTTACTTAAAATATCACCTGCTGATATGATCCCTTGATAAAGACACCATAGAAAGTGTATCTATTGATCCTTTCTTTACTTATAACATTTCCTGTTGATATTACCCCTTCCTATAGACACCATAGAAAGTGTCTCATTGATCCTTTCCTTACTTATAATATCACCTGCTGATATGACCCCTTGCTAAAGACACCATAGAAAGTGTATCTATTGATCCTTTCTTTACTTATAACATCACCTGCTGATATGACCCCTTCCTATAGACACATAAAAAAGTGTCTCTATTGATTCTTTCTTTACTAATAACATCACCTGCTGGTGTGACCCCTTCCTATAGACACCATAGAAAGTGTATCTATTGATCCTTTCTATACTTAAAACATCACCTGCTGATATGACCCCTTGATATAGACACCATAGAAAGTGTATCTATTGGTCCTTTCTTTAATTATGACATCAACTGCTGATATGACCCCTTCCTAAACACAGCTTAGAAAGTGTCTCTATTGATTCTTTCTTTACTTATAACATCACCTGCTGATATGACCTGTTGATATAGACAACTTAGAAAGGGTCTCTATTGATCCATTCTTTACTTATAATACCACCTGCTGATATGACCCCTCATAGCACCATAGAAAGTGTCTCTATTGATCCTTTCTTTACCTATGACATCACCTAATGATTTGACCTCTCGATATAGACACAATAGAAAGTGTCTCTAATGGTCCTTTTATATTTATTACATCACCTGCTGATATGACCCCTTCCTATAGACACCATAGAAAGTGTATCTATTGATCCTTTCTTTATTTATAACATCACCTGCTGATACGACCACATCCAATAGACACAATAGAAAGTGTCTCTATTGATCCATTCTTTACTTATAACATCACCTGCTGATATGACCCAATCCTATAGACACCATGGAAAGAGTTTCTATTGATCCTTTCTTTACTTATTACATCATCTGCTGGTATGACCCCTTCCTATAGACACCGTAGAAAGAATCTCTATTGATCCTTTCTGTTCTTATAACATAACCTGCTGATATGACCCCTTGCTATAGACACCATAGAAAGTGCATCTATTGATCCTTTCTTTACTTATAACATCACCTGCTGATATGACCCCTCGATAAAGACAGCTTAGAAAATGTCTCTATCGATCTATTCCTTACTCTTAACACCACCTGCTGATATTACCCAAACTATAGGCACTATAGAAAGTGTCTCAATTGATCCTTTCTTTACCAATAACATCATCTGCTGATGTGACCTCTCGATATAGACACAATAGAAAGTGTCTCTAATGATCCTCTTATATTTATTACATCACTTGCTGATATGACCCCTTCCTATAGATACCATAAAAAGTGTATCTATTGATCCTTTCTTTATTTATAACATCACCTGCTGATTTGACCCCTTCCTATAGACACCATAGAAAGTGTATCTAATGATCCTTTCTTTATTTATAACATCACCTGCTGATATGACCCCTTCCAATAGACACAATAGAAAGTGTCTCTATTGATCCATTCTTCACTTATAACATCACCTGCTGATATGACCCCTTCCTATAGAAACAATAGAAATAGTCTCTATTGATCCTTTCTTTACTTATAACATCACCTGCTGATATGACCCCTTCCTATAGACACCATCGAAAGTGTTTCTTTTGATCCTTTCTTTACTTATAACATCACCTGTTGATATAACCCCTTCCTATAGTCACCGTAGAAAGAGTCTCGATTGATCAATTTTTCACTTATAACATCATCTGCTGATATGACCCCTTCCTATAGAAACAATAGAACGTGTCTTTATTGATCCTTTCTTTACTTATTACATCACCTGCTGATATGATCCCTTCCTATAGACACCATACAAAGAGTCTCGATTGATCCATTTTTCACTTATAACATCATTTGCTTATATGACCCCTTCCTATAGACACAACAGAAAGAGTCTCTATTAATCCTTTTTTAACTTATAACATCACCTGCTGATATGACCCATTTCCTTAAGACACCTAAGAAAGTGTCTCTATAGAATCTCTCTTCACTTATAACATCACCTGCTGATATGACCCCTTCCTATAGACACCATATAAAGTGATCTATTGATCCTTTCTTTACTTATAACATCACCTGCTGATATGACCCCTTCCTAGTGACACCATAGAAAAAGTCTCTATTGATCCTTTCTTTACTTAAAACATCACCTGCTAATATGGCCCTTTCCTATAGACACCATAGAAAGTGTCTCTATTGATCCTTTCTTTACTTATAACATCACCTGCTGATATGACCCCTTCCTATAGACACCTAAGAAAGTGTCTCTATTGATTAAGTGTCTATAGGAAGGGGTCATATCAGCAGGTGATATTATAAGTAAAGAAAGGATCAATAGAGACACTTTCTATGGTGTCTATATCGAAGGATCATATCAGCAGGTGATGTTATGAGTGAAGAAAGGATCAATACAGACAC
This sequence comes from Mytilus trossulus, assembly GCF_036588685.1. NCBI lineage: Eukaryota > Metazoa > Mollusca > Bivalvia > Mytilida > Mytilidae > Mytilus > Mytilus trossulus. The sequence goes on along the minus strand of NC_086379.1, from coordinate 33,781,405 downwards.
TTTCTATGGTGCCTTGAGGAAGGGGTCATATCAGCAGGTGATGTTATAAGTAAAGAAAGGATCAATAGAGACACTTTCTATGGTGTCTTTATCGAGGGGTCATATCAGCAGGTGATGTCTTAAGTTAAGAAAGGATCAATAGAGACACTTTCTATGGTGTCTATATCGAGGGATTATATCAGCAGGTGATATTATAAGTAAAGAAAGGATTAATACAGACACTTTCTATGGTGCCTTGAGGAAGGGGTCATATCAGCAGGTGATGTTATAAGTAAAGAAAGGATCAATAGAGACACTTTCTATGGTGTCTTTATCGAGGGGTCATATCAGCAGGTGATGTCATAAGTTAAGAAAGGATCAATAGAGACACTTTCTATGCTGTCTATATCGAGGGGTCATATCAGCAGGTGATGTTATAAGTAAAGAAAGGATCAATAGATACACTTTCTTTGGTGTCTTTATCGAGGGGTCATATCAGCAGGTGATGGAATAAATATAAAATGATCATTATAGAGACACTTTCTATTGTGTCTATATCGAGAGGTCACATCAGCAGGTTATGTTATAGGTAAAGAAAGGACCAATAGAGACACTTTCTATGGTGTCTATATCGAGGGGTCATATCAGCAGGCGATGTTATAAGTATATAAAGGATCAATAGGATCATGTCAGCAGGTGATGTTTTATGTAAAGGAAGGGTCAATAGAGACACTGTGTTTGGTGTCTACACGAAGGGGTCATATCAGCCGATGATGTTATAAGTACATAAAGGATCAATAGGATCATGTCAGCAGGTGATGTTTTAAGTAAAGGAAGGGTCAATAGAGACACTGTGTTTGGTGTCTACACGAAGGGCTCATATCAGCCGATGATGTTATAAGTAAAGAAAGGACCGAAAGAGAAACTTTATATATATATGGTTCATCTTTCACAAAAAAATACAGAAAGAATTGAGTATAATTTTACAATATATTCATCATGTCTAGTGCAAAAAATATTTAACCACATCTCCATCATGGTGTCATCTTTTATCCCAATTTAATAGTGTTGCTTGTGAATAATGTTAAAGCGTCTACTTATATTTAGCGGTATCCTTACCAATGGAAAAAAGCTAGGAAAGCATTTTGAATGATTAAGAAAACAATTGGATTGGATAAACCTTGTAAACTTATAGGAAACAATATTTGATTCATTAGTAAGTCCGATATTGCTGTATTGTAGTGATATTTGTGGGTTCACGCATATTTATTAGTTAGAAATATTGTCTATGGAGGAATATTCGGAAGTCTCTTATAATTAATTCGGAACATTTGTTCTTCTTATCTGTATAAGCTTCCTGCAATTAAGAGCACCTCTATACGGGGTTTTTAATATATTTAAAACATGGCAATAAAGAACATAATTTACACTGATCGCTAATTCACTTATTTGCTATATGATAATAAAATATATAGTTGAAAATCTATATAGAACAAAACGAAATAGCTATCCATACGTATAATTTTAAAAGTATATTAATGATTCAAAACATGGACACCTCAGCCTTCCAAAAATTCATGAGAAATCATAAATGCATGTAATGAGTTATTGCGAACTGGTTAACTAGTATGATACAATGTACATTAATTAATGTTCCTTACGACCGATCATCAATATAGGTGTAACTCTCCCAAGAGATGGATTGAGATTGGGAAATTAATTGACCTAATATAAAACCATTATTGAAGAGGCATAACTTTTGAATTCTAGGTACAACAGATTTCATTAATAAGATAGAGTCACACAAGATAAAAAGGGAATGCATTCTAATTGCCTATGATGTAACGTAAATGTACTCAAAAATGATCGTAAATAAAAGAAACGGTTATCAATGCAGTAGAATTAATTGATACACAAGAATATCCTTTAAAGATTCAAAAAAGGTTTAACTGTATTTGATAAAATATTCCTTAGAAACAATGAATTTGGGTATAATGCACAGTTATACAAACAAGTTATTAGAGCGCTCATGGGTGGTAGATTTTCACCATTACGCACATATCTTCACATTTCTGTCCTATTGATAAATATCTTCGATAAGTTCCAATGGAAAGAAAAATTCAAATTACATTGTCAATATAGAGATGACGGTTTTACCATCTTCACAGGCAAAAACGAGCAAGTAGAAGATTTCTTTAACATAGCGTATGACATTGACCCTCTTTCAAGTTCACATGATGAGGTAGTAGTTGGAGGACTCGTGAAAAGGGACCCCTGGCTGCTGCATTATGGGCAACACACATAATTTACCAAAAACGGTGTAAATTCTAGAGATTTTTTTTCCGGATGTCTGTTGAAGGGACCGCCATAATAATCGAATTATCCTGCTACTGATGTGATTATAATTTTATAATATTTGGTAATCATGCTTGCCAATGAGAGAACTTTTCAATGAATATGGCGTTGAATATTTAGTCGGAGCAAAGTAAGCTTAATGACCTCAAATTGAATAGTGTCAAATAACTGGCATTTTTTTTATACTAAACAATCGAAAACAGACACGATAATAGGCAAAAAAAAAACCATGCTCCTGATTTCGGACAGGTATAATACATGTGTATCCTTTTATATTTATTACATCACCTGCTGATATGACCCCTTCCTATAGACACCATAGAAAGTGTATCTATTGATCCTTTCTTTATTTATAACATCACCTGCTGATACGACCACATCCTATAGACACAATAGAAAGTGTCTCTATTGATCCTTTCTTTACTTATTACATCATCTGCTGATATGACCCCTTCCTATAGACACCGTAGAAAGAATCTCTATTGATCCTTTCTGTTCTTATAACATCACCTGCTGATATGACCCCTTGCTATAGACACCATAGAAAGTGCATCTATTGATCCTTTCTTTACTTATAACATCACCTGCTGATATGACCCCTCGATAAAGACAGCTTAGAAAATGTCTCTATCGATCTATTCCTTACTCTTAACACCACCTGCTGATATTATCCAAACTATAGGCACTATAGAAAGTGTCTCATTTGATCCTTTCTTTACCTATAACATCATCTGCTGATGTGACCTCTCGATATAGACACAATAGAAAGTGTCTCTAATGATCCTTTTATATTTATTACATCACTTGCTGATATGACCCCTTCCTATAGACACCATAAAAAGTGTATCTATTGATCCTTTCTTTATTTATAACATCACCTGCTGATTTGACCCCTTCCTATAGACACTATAGAAAGTGTCTCTATTGATCCTTTCTTCACCTATAACATCACCTGCTGATGTGACTTCTCGATATAGACACAATAGAAAGTGTCTCTAATGATCCTTTTATATTTATTACACCACTTGCTGATATGACCCCTTCCTATAGACACCATAAAAAATGTATATATTGATCCTTTCTTTATTCATAACATCACCTGGTGATTTGACCCCTTACTATAGACACCATAGAAAGTGTATCTATTGATCCTTTCTTTATTTATAGCATCACCTGCTGATATGACCCCTTCCTATAGACACAATAGAAAGTGTCTCTATTGATCCATTCTTCACTTATAACATCACCTGCTGATATGACCCCTTCCTATAGAAACAATAGAAATAGTCTCTATTGATCCTTTCTTTACTTATAACATCACCTGCTGATATGACCCCTTCCTCAAGGCACCATAGAAAGTGTCTCTATTGATCCATTATTCACTTATAACATCATCTGCTGATATGACCCCTTCCTATAGAAACAATAGAAATAGTCTCTATTGGTCCTTTCTTTACTTATAACATCACCTGCTGATATGACCCCTTCCTATAGACACCATCGAAAGTGTTTCTTTTGATCCTTTCGTTACTTATCACATCACCTGCTGATATGACCCCTTCCTATAGACACAACAGAAAGAGTCTCTATTGATCCTTTCTTTACTTATAACATCACCTGCTGATATGACCCCTCGATATAGACAGCTGAGAAAATGTCTCTTCCTTACTTATAACACCACCTGCTGATATGACCCAAACTATAGGCACTATAGAAAGTGTCTCAATTGATCCTTTCTTTACCTATAACATCATCTGCTGATGTGACCTCTCGATATAGACACAATAGAAAGTGTCTCTAATGATCCTCTTATATTTATTACATCACTTGCTGATATGACCCCTTCCTATAGATACCATAAAAAGTGTATCTATTGATCCTTTCTTTATTTATAACATCACCTGCTGATATGACCCCTTCCTATAGACACAATAGAAAGTGTCTCTATTGATCCATTCTTCACTTATAACATCACCTGCTGATATGACCCCTTCCTATAGAAACAATAGAAATAGTCTCTATTGATCCTTTCTTTACTTATAACATCACCTGCTGATATGACCCCTTCCTATAGACACCATCGAAAGTGTTTCTTTTGATCCTTTCTTTACTTATAACATCACCTGTTGATATAACCCCTTCCTATAGTCACCGTAGAAAGAGTCTCGATGGATCAATTTTTCACTTATAACATCATCTGCTGATATGACCCCTTCCTATAGAAACAATAGAAAGTGTCTTTATTGATCCTTTCTTTACTTATTACATCACCTGCTGATATGATCCCACTACTATAGGGGGTTTTTGGACCCCCCAAAAAGAAATTAAGACCCCCAAGTTATATAATCTTACATAATCTCAAATGACATAATATCATGATGTCATGACGTCATACATTTTATAGCACCCATACATTAATGCTGACTCATCCTAATCTTTATCACCCATGTTCCTATCATGAATTCATGACGTCATATATTTTATAGCACCCATATATTAATGCTGACTCATCTTTTTATAGCACCCATTGACGTCATACATGAGTTAAAAAAAAATTGTGTCACCTAACTCGAAGTCTAATTGGTACATAAGAATAACCCCCAATGGCGTCATGTATTATATGATGACTCATCATAACGCTGTAATCGTGTCATCTAACCGCTGGCTAATTGTAACATATGCAATACACAATATAAATTTAAGCCCCCCTACATATAACCCTTAGGTTAATTTTAACATTTGGAACTACAGTATAAATTGGACTCCCACAACATTAATTCAAGCAATGACGACGAAAACTAGATATTAATAGGTAAGTAATGAGAAATATTATTCATGCTGTCTTCAACAGGGAGAAAAAAACAAGAATATATGTATTTATGTATTTATTTAAAGCTGTTTAAAATATGATTTGACAAAGTCATCGTTTACATAAAAATTTTCCGAAAAAAACATATCATATACATTATTGATAGAAATGTTAAAACAAATTCTCATTATTGCAAAAAAAACAACATAAAGTCCACAAATATCAGACGAATTAGATTGAACTTGTTTCGGAATAGAAATACACTTGTCCTTGTTACTGTTGTTTTCAATAAATCTCACAAGGTCTTTACTGTAGGTTCCAGGGTCTTTTCCAAGACTATCAAAATATTCTGATGTTGATGTATTATAGAAAATAACGCATATCCAGTGTTTTCCTGGATTGGGAAATGGATCTGTATTAATGATATATAGTTGTGGAAAATGTTTAATGATTGCATCGGGGAGTACATTTACCGCTGTAATGTTAATCACTGTTTCATTTAAACCTTTCAATGTTCTTAGTAGCTTTGACAACTGTTCTGTATTCATGGTTCCACTATCTTGATGTCTCTTGTCTCGTCACAAGTTAAAATGGCTTGGGATTGATAATAGCACAGACAATTTATAATCTCTGATGTAGCCGATCCGAATCTGATTTCTAAGCGTGCATTACCGTGTTTCACTAAATTCAGATAATCTTCCTGAAAATCACATGGATCTAAAGAGAACACAATGAATGTGTATCCTTTACCAAAGTCTGCTAATGATATGTTCAATCACATGTCTTTAAGCCATTTATCACTGATTTCGAAAAGTCTAACGTATGCTGCTGCGTAATTTCTGTTTACTCCAAAATCCAAACTCAATGGAGACCCATAAACCTCCACGCCATTCACTTTCATAGTAACGTTTGTCATGTTGAAATGTTGAAAATTAAACGGATTAGCAGTATAATCTCCATTTGCAGCTTTTTGGGAAACTAGCCCAATTACTACTTTTGATGGAAGAGCTTTCGGAAACATTGCATCCCAAAAAAAATCAGTTGACCCCTTAGGAATTACATTTTGTATAACGTGACTTCTAGTGATCATGTATTGGGCTGGTGATTTTTGTATTTCGTTTCGATGGTTCATTATAACTCCCGGGTCCAATTTGACTCTCGCGGTTCTATAAAACACATCCAAAATTTTGACTTTGTAACTTGGCGAAATTTCTTCAGACATGAGTAGAAAGGGAACATTTGATCTGAAAAGTTTCATGTAGATATCGACACCACTTATAAGATATTTATCCAGTTGAAGTGCATCTTCCAATAAATTTCCTTCTAACTCGAATACTCTTGAATCTTGTGTAAATTGCATTCTGTTAACTATACCGGAATTGAGACTCACAGAGTCCATAGGGTCATCGTTTTTCATGAAGAGTTGGCTTTGAAGTTGTGAATTCTGGTCATCGTTTCCAGAAGAAAGTATCGTCTTGAAATAGGCTTTCCAAGGATAATTGTTGGAATTTATTGATATAAGCTTATTGTTCATGTAAATATCAATGTGTGAAAACATACTCTGCAACGGTAAATTAATGATACCTGTTTTTTCATCATCTACTAGTTTAGTTCCATCTGATTTTAAAATTTGCATTTTGACATATAGACGACTTTTTCTTAAATCTATATAATCATTTCCAGCTCCAGAAACAACTATTTCTATGGGGGTAGAATCATTGATTAAATTCGAAATAGGTCGTTCTTCCGTGTATGTTACTTTTTCAACAGCTACTTGATTAGGAGGAGATGCAAAAATAGATAATTCCTGAGGTTGTCCAATATCCTTATTATCCCCGCTCAAAAAAGACATGATTACTTCTTTCTCTTTTTGATATTCCACACACTATCAGAATAATCGTTTCTGATTTTCCTTTTGAAAGTTTTTTTCTTTTTTCAGTTTAGATGTTGACTGCTTGTTCGATTTTTTTCTACTGACTATTTTATGTTTCCTTGACCGTTTTATATGTTTCTGTATCTTAACATGTGGTTTAGCCGTTTCTGTTTTCATTTGTGAAAATGCTCTCTCTTCTGCAGCAGCAACTGGTGACACCATAGTCGTAGGGCCCTGCATCGGCTCAGTCTCCTCCACAGCATTTGCGTTAACAGGAATCATGTAGGAACCCCTATATCTGCCATGTAAACCACGCCCTGTCTGATTTATTCTTTTACTGTTTTTGTATTTGTATGGATTAAAATTTCTGTTTACCATATTTTTATAAAATTTCTCCCACATACTAGGATCTGTTACATATGTCAAACTGTTCATCTTAAAGGACAAAAGGAAACTTTTTAAAATGAAGTGTCAGTGTAACCGGCTGTTTGAGAAATGAAGCAAATACTCCTTTATCATCTGTTATATATACATGGATATGTTCCATTGAGCCTGTTCGAACAGGGATGTAATAAGGATTGTAAAATATCATATTGCGTTGATTTCTTCTCTCAAATTGTACTCTTCTAAGTAATGGTTGCTCGTTGTTTCCTATAAAACTTTGTTGACACATATCCGAAAAAATAAATAATGATTTGTGTAAGTCAACTTGTTCGGTAGAAGTAAACTCCGTTAGTGCCACAACCCAATATCCATCTAACTGTATTGTTCTATTCAATTTGACTCTGAAATTAAAAGTTTGATTATCGGAAAATAAGTCAATCCCGTCTGCTGAAGAGACAACAATTCTCAGACTCATCTTGAATACACAATGACCGAATAACGAATGAAACTGTCTATTTGAATTCTTTTACTTCATCCTTGGATACCCACGAGTTAAATTTAGAAGGCCATCCCAACCATTTAACTAAAACTTGGTCCTTCCCCGCTATCTTTCTTTTCTTGGTAATTTTTTCAATTTTATATAGTTCATTATCAGATTTTTCTATTTTCTGAAGTTCATTTCGGTAAAATGTTCCTTCAATTCTATCACCTAAGGCATCAAATAAAACATAAATGTCAAGATTATCTCTTTTAAATCTTTTTGAAATCGTAAAATATTCCAATGTCCAATTTTCCTGATATCCTTTCTCGAATACTCTTTTTAGTTGAGAAACTCTGACGTGATCACCCAAATTAAATTTATAGAAAGGTCGTTTCTTCTTCTTGGATTTTGTCATTTTTATTGGTTTTTGGTTTTTTTGCTCTGTCGTTTTCTTTGGTTTTTTATTTTTTTGCCTTGCTAGGTATTGGACGTACCGAATTTCATCCTCATTTTTTTTCGTCACCGAAGTTGGTGTTGCACCTCCTAACGACTGATGTGGAGTATTATTATAACTAGTTACCAGATCCTGAAGTACATCTATATATTTGTACGTTTGGTTTTCCATGAAATAGGAATATATACGATTTTTTAACGTTCTGATAACTCTTTCCGCATAGTTACTCTTTATCTGAGAGTTATGGGTGTAAAAAACATGAATCCCTGTTTTCTTCAAATATTGTTTTACACTCGCTTTGAACTCTCCTCCCTGATCGAAACGAATAGTTGATGGTCTTCTGTTACTTTGATTAAAAATAGATTTTAATGCCGTTGCAACTGTAGTGCTTTTTTTATCCTTTAACGGTCTGACTATTAGATACCTGGAAAATATATCTATCAGTATCAGTAAAAATTTGTATTTATTGTATTTCGATACATTTTCCATGGATGCGAGGTCACCGTCCCATTGCGCATCGATACCAGACACGATTACCCTATTTCTTTTAAACTTTTTTCTAGTAGGTCTCTGAACACTATAAGTATCTATTTTGGCTAAAATTCTTTTAACGCTGCCGCGACCTATGTCAAACTTCCCATCTTTTTGAATTATTTTATAAAGTTTATCAGGACCGGCAAATGCTGCAGGATGACTGGGGTCAGTCCATATTTTTCTGATGTAATCTTCTTTTTGTTTTTTACTCATTTTCATTAGCCCATTCAAGAGTCACCAACGTAATGGATGTTATACCAATGAATCACGTATTAAATATGTTTTTATACCTTTCATGTTAATACTCGTTTTATGATTTGATTTTTTTTTAAATCGTTTTTTTTTTTTTTTTGGTTTTTTTTACTCATTTTCATGAGCCCATTCAAGAGTCACCAACGTAATTAATGTTATACCAATGAATCACGTATTAAATATGTTTTTAAACCTTTCATGTTAATACTCGTTTTATGATTTGATCTTTTTTTTTTTAAATCTGGAATGGGAATGTCTCACATACCAAAGTGCTACCTCCTATCGGGATAGCTCGAGAAGGAGAGAATAAAAAAAAAAAAAACACATAACGCCTGATGAATCGATGTATAATTTAATAATGCATATATATATATATATATAATATACGGTATATAATATACGGTTCTTTTCTTTACACAACTCAATTAGCAATTTCAGGAATCCCCTCTTGTTTGTCTAGAAGTGGTGGTAGTGGTAAAGTGTCGTTTTCATCCTCTGGGACGGGATGGTCTTCATCAGTTTCCGGGAAGGGATTACATTCTTTACAGGCCAAAATACCCATTTCGTTGTCGTGGGTAAACTCACAGATGACACCACTATTCAATTCTGGTACGAAATCTATCATCAAATCCATTACATAACAGAGACGTTCCCATTTAAACTTATTCAAGGCTACACCGCGTTTTGTAGCGACTGCTTTAGGTGCATCTTGAGGCCTCCAAAAATGTCTAATATCTACAGTAGGGAATTCTGGATTTATTGTAATGTATACACCACCTCCTAGATGAATCAAATCTTCTTCTTCAAGTTTGCCATCAAGTCCGTTTTTAAACTTTAGGTCGATCTCATCTTTCTTAGATTTTAACATCAGCCATCTGGAGAGCGTAAGACTCGCACCTTGTTTAGTTGGAAATTTCTTAGATCCTTTTGTCATGTATTTGCGAATGTGAATGTAAATACAGCCTTTATAGTCGTTGGCAACGACATAGCAGTCTCCCTCGAGATGTAACATACATCTTCCTTCGTAGCTTTTTTCAGTATCGTCTTCTTGATTTTGCTCCGAATCTGTCAAATATCTAAGTAACTGTGTCTGTTCAGTTTTTATTAATGTCAACCTCAATTGATTTAATGATATACGCTGAATGAAAATCTGTAACAGCTCCTTTACCATTATAGACTTTGAATCATATTTTAGCAGCCTGCTTGCATCATCATCGGAAATCATTCTCTGTTCCTTTAGATACCTAATAATAGGGACAGGTTTCATTTGTGTCGTTAAAACGTCTTCAGCTTTTCCTATTACACGTTCGGCTTTGATATGTTCAAAATGATCACTTCGTGCTGTATCTTCATGGTCGTGTTTTCCGCAAACATTGACAAAACCACCTCTGGAATCGTTGTAAAAAAATGAATCGTGCGAATAGTATTCGGAATAGCAACCGCATCTGTATTCGGTACGTTCTCTATCGAATCCCATCATGTTATACCCTGAGTATGAAAATACTGTCATGAAACAAAATATTTATACGTTATTTTACTTTTTCAACATGACCAATCGCGAACGAGTAGGGGATGAAATACCTCTGCTAAAAGGCATGGCAAATCGATCTGGGTGCTTAAATTCTTAAATGGTTTGTCATCATGACGCAGCAGAAAAAAATAGGGTCTATAAATTATATGCATTGATTTTTTTTTAAAAATATTGATATTAAACATGATCTTTTTAGTTTGTTTGTTTGTTACAGAAAAAAATAAGGGAAATGAGCCAGAAATATCCAAGTTTGTCGGATTTCGTAAGTACCATTGCTTCCTTACCGGAACTCCGCCAATGGGCAGAAGAAAACTATCTAACGAGCCATCCTGTCATACAACAGCGAATAACAAATTTCATAACAAATATTTTACAGACCTTTACGGATGCAAACAGTTTAATCGTTTGGGCTATAGATAATCTACTTTTGACGAACCAATTAGTGATAGACAGACTCACATATCTACAAACATGTAAACATTGCGGCATAAAAATCGATCTTCCATCCAAATTACGGGAACATCAGACAGTACACGAATCGGTAAATAATCAAATAGTCAGTTATCCTCCACAAACAAGTAGGCAGAACCCCAACATCTCTATACTGAAAGCTTCTCGCACACCAGAGGTGCAAACAAAGCAGACCAACCATTTGGGTGAGTCCAGTCAAAAGGGGTATGGGGCAACGGATGAATCGTTACCGTACATCTTTGAAAAAACAGGGGAAAAAATATTTTCTAAAAATTTGGCGAGAGAAACGACGTACAAAATCAAATTCAACGATCAATGGAAAGGGAAAAAGATGAGAGATATTTTGAAAGAAGTACGCGAAATGTTTGACGACGTTCTTAACAGAGCTCGAGGTAACAACGAGGGCGACCTCGGAAGAGTCATCGTAACTCACCCTGATCTCAACAATGCCATCGTTGTACCATTGGACAAATGGTCCAACATCGACTCTAACAGAGTTATGACAGCTGTGGAAAATGTCTTAAATAGCGAAGAAAATTTACCTTTGGATACGCAGATGAACGTCGTTGTTGGACGCATAGCCATACCAAGCGGTAGCGGGCGTACACTACCGATCATCAGATTAAATGGTCCGAATAGCTCTATAGCTCTGAAAAGATCCATGCTTCGGATATCCAACGACGACCATTTGTGTTTGGCCACTGCCGTGGGAAGGTGTTTTCTAAAACTGTGCGAAATGGTACACGGAGACAAATGGAAAAACGTAACCAAGAACGATCCCCCCTATATGAACACGTTCATGAAGGTCATAAAACATGGGATGACAACGAAGAGCTACTACAAGCATGTAGGTGATGGGAAGAAGTCCTACGGAAAAACAATGGCATTGACCTTGTGTAAAGAGGCCAACCTTTCAATCAATAAACCATTAACGATCAGAGACATCGACGCTCTAGAAGAGTTGCTTGAGGTCAATATTTTGGTTTTGTCTGCCAAACTTGGTAACAAGTTCTGTCGAGTCGCAAATAACCCAGACCGTAGAAATATTTACCTGTACCTTACCGAAAATTCCACCACAGACGGAGGAGGGCATTTCGACGGAATAGGTAGCATTAATGGATTTTTTGGATTCGGGTACTTCTGTGCTTCTTGTTTAATACCTTACAAAAACAAAGGGAGACACTCTTGCATAAATACGTGCGACGTATGTGGTAGCCAAAATTGCAAGTCAAGTGCAGACCAAAAGCAGTGCGTGTATTGCAATCGAACATGTCGCAATCAAGATTGTTACATTAGCCATCGCGAGAGGAAAGACACCAGAGGAAGGGACACAGAGAAGTCCATGTGCGAGAGATTTTATCAGTGTAGAACCTGCAAAAAAGTCCTCTGCAGACAAAAAAGAAGTCCGGAGGATCACAAGTGCGGTGAATGGAAATGCAAAAATTGTTTCGAATACCAATTCGGAAACCATTTGTGTTTTCAACGCCGGCAAAGAAATAGAGAGTCGACTACAGACGAACCTAGAAAATTTTTTTTTTTCGATTTTGAAACTACGCAAAACGAATTGATGGTTTGCACAGATGGCTACGCACCAAGAGTACCTTGTGGAAGACAATTTCCTATGAGAAATGGTATATGTGCACGTTCTGAGGCGGGTGAACCCAAAGCATCGTGTTCGGATGGACATGTACCAAGAGGTGTTGAAGTGAAATGTAATCTGGAGACAAGGTGTGATAAATGTCGTCTTTGCGTGAAATGCGATCAATCGTGGTGTGGACTAACGGAACACAAGGTAAACTTTGCCGTGCTGCAGTCTTCATGTGTCAAATGCCAGAACGAAGAATTGACCAAAGACTCGAAGTGTAACTCTTGTGGTAGCCGTTGCGACACATGTAGCGTCCTCCGAAAGAAATTAATACCGTTACCATGCGAGAACCGTTGTGGGTTTAGACAACGGGTATTTAGAGGGAACGACGTACCACAACAGTTTTGTTCGCATATCATGACTCCCTGTTATAAAAATACCGTGTTGATGGCACATAATGCCAAGGGATTCGATAACTATCCCATACTTAACTGTCTCCTGGACAATCACAGCGTCAAACCGAACAAAATTATTTTTGACGGTTCCAAAATCAACTACATGCACGTTTCTAAAGGACTGGATCTGACCTTCCTAGATTCGCTTAATTTCATTCAAATGAAACTCTCCAAAATACCAGAATGTTTTGGTTTGAGAGAGGTGACGAAAGGTTATTTTCCGCATTTGTTTAACACACAGGAAAATCAATCGTATCGAGGTCCGTATCCCGATGAAAGTTATTACGGAATCGAAAACATGTCTGGGAAGGATGTCCAGAAATTCCGGGAATGGTATGCGTCTAAGCAAAATGCCATTTTTGACTTTCAATCGGAAATGTACGACTACTGTGTCTCCGACGTAGATATTTTACGACGTGGTTGCATGAAATTTCGTCAGTTAATGATGGAGGTCACGTCGGAGAGAAAATTAAACGCAAATGGTGAAATGGTAACTCAAAGGGAAGGTATAGACCCCTTTGATTACGTTACGATAGCCTCTGCGTGTCAAGCAATTTACCGGGAATTGTTTTTGGACGAGGAATATGAAACTCGCCTTATAGACAGACGAAACAATGAGACTGTAAGGTGTCAAACGAAATTTGATGAAAACAACGTTGTACATTTCAAAATACCTGAAGGTGATTGGGTGACTAAAGATACGATAGATTCTGACAGATATGGTAAACCGACGACTGTCTTCCTCAAAACCCCTCTTGCGTTGGTCCCTTCGCAAGGTTACGTATCGAGAGACAATTTTAGCAAGATATCAATTCAATGGTTAGAATGGACCATGGAATCCGCCAGACGAAAAGATGGTCAACCGACGATTCATATTCAACATGCTCTAAATGGAAGAGGAGAACATAGAGTACAGGGTACGAATTACAGATTGGACGGATATGAAGAACGAGGTACAAGAAGGATAGCATACGAATTTCACGGTGAGTTTGTTTGTTTGTTTGTTTGTTTGTGTGTGTGTGTGTGTGTGTGTGTGTGTGTGTGTGTGTCTGTGTGTGTGTGTGTGTGTGTGTGTGTGTTTAAGATGTGTTGAAGACCGCGGCGGCGGCGGCGGCGGCGGCGGCGCGCGCGCGCGCGCCCGCGGTCTTCGAGTCCGCGGCGCGGTCTTATTTTTTTTTTCTTTTTTAATTTTTTTCTTTTTTAATTTTTTTCTTTATTTTATTTTTTTCCAAAGGATGTCGTTTCCATGGTTGTCCGTCCTGTTTTCCACACGAAAGAACACGTACCACCGATCCTCTCACCAAACACTCTCTCAACGAACTATACTACCTTACCAAAAACAAAGAAACGGAATTAAAACGTCGAGGGTACGAATACGTCAGTGTCTGGGAACATGAGTTTATGGAACAACTACAGCAAGATGAGGAAATTAGAGCTTATGTGTCTTCTATCGAGGTAACTGATCGCCTTGACCCGAGAGACAGTTTTTTCGGGGGAAGAACAAATGCCATAAGATTGTACCATGAAACCACGGAACCTGGGGAGACGATTGAATATTACGATTTTACGAGGTAAAAAATACCTAATCAGAGACTTATAATTTTTTTTTTACCCGCGTTTCGTCTATATATATAATATATAATATAAGACTCCATAAGTGACGCTAGAAGCGGAAATAATTGAAAAGACCAAAAAAAAAAAAAAAAAAAAAAAAAAAAAAAAAAGGCAAAGTTGATGAAACCATTGTGGACCAAAAAAAAATCCAAAAAGGGTTGTGTGGCTACAGTAATCTGTGTCTGAAGGTAGAAAAATCCTTAGTATTTTTGAATAATGTATAGTTTTCAAATCAAACAGTAAATTTATTTTTTTTTAAAAATGACAATAGCATTATTGATATTTCATGTTAACGTGTTGACTATACTCGACTGGTGATAAACTATTAACTCATATTCACACACACCCCTTTATCTTTAAAAGAGTTTTTAAGTTGGTAAATAAAAAAAATAAAAAAAAATTATAACCTATATGTCTGTAACCTTATCTCCTTTTTTCTTTTTCTTACAGTTTGTATCCTAGCGTTAATAAATATGCAAAATATCCTATCGGACATCCAACCATTGTCACGTCCAATTTCTCCGATCTCTCACATTATTTCGGTATCGCAAAGGTGAAAGTTCTTCCACCGAGACGTCTGTACCATCCTGTTTTACCGTACTTATCGAACGGAAAATTAAAGTTTCCTTTATGTAAACAATGTGCAGAGACAGAAAATCAGCGTAGTTGTATATGTACAGATTCAAACAGATCTATGATAGGAACTTGGTGTACACCGGAGTTAGAATTGGCTCGTTCAAAAGGGTATCGAATACTCAAAATTTATGAAATATATGATTTCGCAGAAACCAAAATCTACGACAGACAAACAGGGAAAGGTGGTCTTTTTGACGGGTATGTTAATTTGTTTTTGAAATTAAAACAGGAAGCTTCCGGATTTCCCTCAGAGTGTGAAACGGAACAACAAAAGATGGATTACATAGCAGACTATGCCCAAAAGGAAGGAATTCTCTTGGATTACGATCAAATAAGAAAAAATCCAGGTCTTCGTAGTCTCGCCAAAATTTGTTTGAATAGTTTTTGGGGAAAGTTTGGACAACGGTTAAACATGAAACAGACCACATTTTTTACCGAAAATGAAGCCGACAAATTCTTTCAGTTACTTTCAGATCCAAAAAAGGACGTAAGGGACTTTCACATCATCAATAAAAATACTGTACAGACGGAACATTTCGATTACCCGTCTTTCATACCTATAGACTACAAAACCAACGTGTTTATTGCCTCTTTTACCACTTGTTGGGCTAGAATTAGTCTCTATAAAGTACTCGAGAAGACGGACGAGAACACTCTTTACGTTGACACTGATTCCGTCATATTTGTAGATAGAAACAAACAAATCACAAATACACTACCGATAGGAAACTACTTGGGTGAACTGACCAACGAAATTTCGACTGAAGACGGGTATATTACTCATTTCGTATCCGGTGGTCCTAAAAATTACGCCTACAGGATGGTATCAGGAAAGAAAAAGTGTAAAGTAAGAGGATTTTCTCTCCAAACTAAAGCGAATGAAGAGCTTATAAATTTTTCGGCGATTAGAGATATTGTAGTTGACAAAAACAGAAATTCGATCCTAACCACTAATCCCCGAAAAATTTCTAGACTTGGTTGCAAACGAAAATTGTATAACAGACCAGAGCAAAAAGAATACAAAATGGTGTACACCAAGAGACGGCTCTTGAATGACTTTAGTACTTTACCGTTTGGTTATTGTAGCGAATAAATAAAAAACTTGTCAATTTCTATTGTTTTATTATAACTATTTTACACAGATAAAAAAAAAAAAAAAATAGAGTCAATACGGTATCCATTTTACGTTTTTCTTTCTCCGTCTCGCATTTTTTATTTTAGGTGAGGGATGTTGAAGAACTCCAGGCGTGCCTGCATAATTATCATCATTTTTTTCAACAAATAAGCCGTTTCCAATTTGTGTTGAAACATCTACTGGAGGGTCAGATGAATATTTCATGTCTTCTTGATTGTCTTCATTAGCTGAAGGTTGCGATGCCAATAATTCTTCGTATTTTCTCTTTGCTAATAATATCAGTTCTTTAGCCATTATGATCGTGCTACAGAAATTCCAAAACAGGTCGTATTAAGAGTGGAATTATGTTTTGGTATCGGATCAGAATTTTCTTCTTCTTTTGACTACTCACCGACTTTGATCCCAGTCTGAAAACGATCGATTTAAACGGTTTTAAAGTGTTCACGTATTTCGTTTTGTTTGGAAACACTCCTTTATAAATGTTCAGAGCTATCTCAGAAAAAACTTCTATTTCTTCTTTACTAAGGTGTGATAAGACAGTCACTCTTTGCTTTTTGTTTGTCTTGTACAGAAACTTCAATAACACTGAGTTGGATCTCATACGACCGCTCATGTTTGTCAGCAAAAACAGAATTAAAAGTCAAGATGGGTTGGTGTCTATTTTATACAGGTCTGTAAACCACACAAGTATCGTTGGGGAAAATTCCCGTGCGTAACATAAACTTTTCTCTGTCCTCTCTTTGATTCGACAGGTCGACAAAAAGGTAGTTAAATCTTTCCCGAGTTGCCTTCCTATAAGAATCATTAAAATATTTTGTCATGCCAGGAAGTATCTGAGAGGCAAATGTTGTCAATTGACGCATATCTCGTGGATTACGAAACAAGACAAAATTAGCACAGTTCAGGGATATACTTTTCGAAAACTTCCCTGGCGGATACAAAGATTGAGAAATCAGCACCACTGATGCCTTTTTGTGGTGACTGGTTACAGAAAACAAATGCAATTGGTCGGAGGATTGCACAATTTTAGATACTAAATCATCGAGTATAATTAAAGCATGTTTCGTATTTAGGGTAAACTCGTCTATTTCCTGTTTGTCTGGTAGTCCTTCTTGAAAAGTTAAATTTGGAATATTCTGCATGTCGTCGAACAATGTCTGATACTCGGAATAAGCATACAAGATTCTATCTGGTGTTTCCGTAAACATTTTTGAAGCATTTTCGATGAGTTTTT
Source organism: Mytilus trossulus (assembly GCF_036588685.1). Lineage (NCBI taxonomy): Eukaryota > Metazoa > Mollusca > Bivalvia > Mytilida > Mytilidae > Mytilus > Mytilus trossulus. Next base: position 33,763,623 of record NC_086379.1, on the reverse strand, counting down.
TGGTGAACATCGATTTTCCAGATTGCGTCGGACCGGCAATATACATTGTTGTCGGGGAAGAAAAGGGGAGAAGCGTCTTTTCGTCACTCATAGCGATATCAGTCTGATCTATAGTTATACGATTATTTCCTATATATATATATTGCGAAAGCAAATTTACAGATCTAACATTGTTGGGTTGATGTTTAGACGAGTTGTATATATATATATATATATACACACATAAAAGTCTATATACACACATAAAAGTATATAGTACATGAAAATTCCACCAGGTTCTCTTTTATCATTGTCCTATTCTTGCTCTTGCGTTGCTTATAGATTTGTCAATATGTGGTATCAACCTTTTTAAATATTCATATTGATTTGTGTTCAGAAAGAATCCTTTGATTGTAGGTCTATCATTAAGATACATTCGGACATCAACTCTGATGTCTGCTTGATAGGTACATATTGTGACATAGTAATGTCCTGGTAATTGAAATTGTTTCATGTAAGTACACAAACTAAAATTTTGTTGTTGGTCCAAAGAGTCGGTAGTGAATAATGAAATACAATCAGTTCTGTTTTGAGAATTGTCACAAGCATAAATATGATGAGTCATTGCCAAAGTAGCACTCATTATAGATAAAAGTACCAAAATTCCTGTCATTTTCAAAATGTCGAAATGAATGTCATAGTTCCTAAACAAAGAACTTATACTAGATCTCATGCTCGAGTGTGAGTATGCCATAGGAATGGCCAAACTGTCAGTTTCCTCTTCAACAATTTTTTCCATTTTGATGTGTCCTGAACAAAACTCTAATTCATTATGATAAAAAAAAATGTTACTAAGGTTATTATTAAGGACACAAGTAATGACATCACGTGTATTAATGTGGTCTTTTTGTTGTCTATGTTTTCAAAAAAAAAGGTCTAAAAGTGAACAACAGCCTTCATATCTCTTACGAAAAAAAATCTAAACCTTTTTTACCACAAATTAAGACCCTCCTCCCCTGACATCAACAGCTGCTTAGTGAAAAGAAAAACATTTAATAAACATTTTTATTATTTGGAACAGTAATTATAACAAAATATACAACAACAACAACAAAAACACAAAAAAAAGTATTTAAACTGATCATATTAAATCAACTTAACATTAATAGTGTATTAAAACATTCAAACAAAAACAATGATATCAAAGTGTTCTTGATATGGGATATATTTCAGTTCTTTCAATAACATTTCACATCTGGAATTTGTAGTAAAACATCAGAGGCATTAAATAAGGTACATAATGTCATAATCTGTATAAAATGCAGTAGTTTAAACAATAACAGTGTATAAATTTTATATAACAAAAGTGGCAACAACATTGATTTTTGTCCAAAAAAAAAGAAATGAGGTAGTTTAATAATAATGGTGTATAAAATTTTATAAAAACATAATAATAATAACATCATAAGTATAAAACTAGACAATAAAAAAATTATCAATGATCTACATTATAAAAGAAATGCATCTATAACAAATATTAAAAAAAAAGTATTGTTCAAATAAGCACCATAAGTATTATTTTTTTTTTCAAATAATAAGTAGAACTACATAATATGGACACATATAATGAGCAAACATACAGCTATTATTTAGTGTTGTATTTAAAATAAATTTATCACAGTTTATAGGCACATATAAACATGATACGTGATATTTATGAAAAAGTAAAAAAAGGGGGGTATACATGTTTTAAGATTTCTATAAGTTTACCTAATTTATGATGTATTGTAATAATGCTATTAATGGCACATATATTGAGTGTTTTGTAAATAAAATTCATTGGCACAAATACAAAATGACTAGTTATTAATTGAATATCTAAATTAAAAACAAAAATTTAGATTTAACAGTGTAAAAAATAACTACATCTACTGTAAATTAAATCTAGTAAAAATGACTGACATTTTTTTTTTCTAAACTTCATATCTAAATTAAAAAAAAAAAAAAAACAACTACAACAAAATCTAGATTCAACAATGGGATTAAATGCTACATCTACTGTAAATCTAATCTAATAATAATGACAGACATGCTTTTCTAAACCCTAATGAATATAAAAGTTGACAATAAAACAAACATATTTTAGAATTTGTAGTCTAAACCTTCATGAATATAAAAATTGGCAACAAAACAACCCATTTGGAATTGTAGGCTAAACCTTCATGGACATAAAAATTGACAACAAAACAACCTATGTGGAATTGTAGTCTAAACATTCATGAAAATAAAAATTGACAACAAATCAGCCTATTTGGAATGTGTAGTCTAAACCTTGAGTAGTAGTATTTCTGATTTTTTTGTTGTTGCTATTTTTCTTTCTTGAACAAACTGATGCACTAAAAAATATTCAGACAATTATGGTCTTTTTTTATCCAAAGAAATAAAAAAAAAATAATTCAAAAGTTATGATTTTTTTTCTGACTTTGATTCAAAATGTCCAAGTAATTTTTTTTTACAAATTAATTTCCTCAAACATGATCTTTTTTTTTGTTTTGGTTCTTGTTCTACTGGCAATGGGAGATATTGACATCAATTCAATTGGTGATGCAGAAGGTTCAGGTGATTCCTCTTGGTCATTGATATGAAATACTGTAGGTGGTGATGGTAGTGTATCATGTTTTGGGCTTGATGACTGTGGTGGCGTGTAGATGCTACGATTGAATGGTTCAGGCGTGCTAATATTTCCCTGTGCTGATGGTGTTTGGGATGATTCCATACTTAAATATGAGGACTGCATGGTCTGGCTATAAAGATGTGAATTTGTGGTAGAATTAAGGCTTCTAAGCAGTGGTAAGTATTGGTTCTGTTGTTTTCGCAGTTGAAGAATAAGTTTCATTAAGGCAGCTACAATGAAAACACTGAAAACTACGAAAGCTCTTCCATCAAAAGTAGTAATTGGGCTAGTTTCCCAAAAAGCTGCAAATGGAGATTATACTGCTAATCCGTTTAATTTTCAACATTTCAACATGACAAACGTTACTATGAAAGTGAATGGCGTGGAGGTTTATGGGTCTCCATTGAGTTTGGATTTTGGAGTAAACAGAAATTACGCAGCAGCATACGTTAGACTTTTCGAAATCAGTGATAAATGGCTTAAAGACATGGGATTGAACATATCATTAGCAGACTTTGGTAAAGGATACACATTCATTGTGTTCTCTTTAGATCCATGTGATTTTCAGGAAGATTATCTGAATTTAGTGAAACACGGTAATGCACGCTTAGAAATCAGATTCGGATCGGCTACATCAGAGATTATAAATTGTCTGTGCTATTATCAATCCCAAGCCATTTTAACTTGTGACGAGACAAGAGACATCAAGATAGTGGAACCATGAATACAGAACAGTTGTCAAAGCTACTAAGAACATTGAAAGGTTTAAATGAAACAGTGATTAACATTACAGCGGTAAATGTACTCCCCGATGCAATCATTAAACATTTTCCACAACTATATATCATTAATACAGATCCATTTCCCAATCCAGGAAAACACTGGATATGCGTTATTTTCTATAATACATCAACATCAGAATATTTTGATAGTCTTGGAAAAGACCCTGGAACCTACAGTAAAGACCTTGTGAGATTTATTGAAAACAACAGTAACAAGGACAAGTGTATTTCTATTCCGAAACAAGTTCAATCTAATTCGTCTGATATTTGTGGACTTTATGTTGTTTTTTTTGCAATAATGAGAATTTGTTTTAACATTTCTATCAATAATGTATATGATATGTTTTTTTCGGAAAATTTTTATGTAAACGATGACTTTGTCAAATCATATTTTAAACAGCTTTAAATAAATACATAAATACATATATTCTTGTTTTTTCTCCCTGTTGAAGACAGCATGAATAATATTTCTCATTACTTACCTATTAATATCTAGTTTTCGTCGTCATTGCTTGAATTAATGTTGTGGGAGTCCAATTTATACTGTAGTTCCAAATGTTAAAATTAACCTAAGGGTTATATGTAGGGGGGCTTAAATTTATATTGTGTATTGCATATGTTACAATTAGCCAGCGGTTAGATGACACGATTACAGCGTTATGATGAGTCATCATATAATACATGACGCCATTGGGGGTTATTCTTATGTACCAATTAGACTTCGAGTTAGGTGACACAATTTTTTTTTTAACTCATGTATGACGTCAATGGGTGCTATAAAAAGATGAGTCAGCATTAATATATGGGTGCTATAAAATATATGACGTCATGAATTCATGATAGGAACATGGGTGATAAAGATTAGGATGAGTCAGCATTAATGTATGGGTGCTATAAAATGTATGACGTCATGACATCATGATATTATGTCATTTGAGATTATGTAAGATTATATAACTTGGGGGTCTTAATTTCTTTTTGGGGGGTCCAAAAACCCCCTATAGTAGTGATCCCTTCCTATAGACACCATACAAAGAGTCTCGATTGATCCATTTTTCACTTATAACATCATTTGTTTATATGACCCCTTCCTATAGACACAACAGAAAGAGTCTCTATTGATCCTTTTTTAACTTATAACATCACCTGCTGATATGACCCATTTCCTTAAGACACCTAAGAAAGTGTCTCTATAGAATCTCTCTTCACTTATAACATCACCTGCTGATATGACCCCTTCCTATAGACACCATAGAAAGTGTCTCTATTGATCCTTTCTTTACTTATAACATCACCTGCTGATATGACCCCTTCCTATAGACACCATAGAAAGTGATCTATTGATCCGTTCTTTACTTATAACATCACCTGCTGATATGACCCCTTCCTAGTGACACCATAGAAAAAGTCTCTATTGATCCTTTCTTTACTTATAACATCACCTGCTAATATGACCCTTTCCTATATACACCATGGAAAGTGTCTCTATTGATCGTTTCTTTACTTATAACATCACCTGCTGATATGACCCCTTCCTATAGACACCTAAGAAAGTGTCTCTATTGATTAAGTGTCTATAGGAAGGGGTCATATCAGCAGGTGATATTATAAGTAAAGAAAGGATCAATAGAGACACTTTCTATGGTGTCTATATCGAGGGATCATATCAGCAGGTGATGTTATAAGTGAAGAAAGGATCAATACAGACACTTTCTATGGTGCCTTGAGGAAGGGGTCATATCAGCAGGTGATGTTATAAGTAAAGAAAGGATCAATAGAGACACTTTCTATGGTGTCTTTATCGAGGGGTCATATCAGCAGGTGATGTCATAAGTTAAGAAAGTATCAATAGAGACACTTTCTATGGTGTCTATATCGAGGGATTATATCAGCAGGTGATATTATAAGTAAAGAAAGGATTAATACAGACACTTTCTATGGTGCCTTGAGGAAGGGGTCATATCAGCAGGTGATGTTATAAGTAAAGAAAGGATCAATAGAGACACTTTCTATGGTGTCTTTATCGAGGGGTCATATCAGCAGGTGATGTCATAAGTTAAGAAAGGATCAATAGAGACACTTTCTATGCTGTCTATATCGAGGGGTCATATCAGCAGGTGATGTTATAAGTAAATAAAGGATCAATAGATACACTTTCTTTGGTGTCTTTATCGAGGGGTCATATCAGCAGGTGATGTAATAAATATAAAATGATCATTATAGAGACACTTTCTATTGTGTCTATATCGAGAGGTCACATCAGCAGGTTATGTTATAGGTAAAGAAAGGACCAATAGAGACACTTTCTATGGTGTCTATATCGAGGGGTCATATCAGCAGGCGATGTTATAAGTACATAAAGGATCAATAGGATCATTTCAGCAGATGATGTTTTAAGTAAAGGAAGGGTCAATAGAGACACTGTGTTTGGTGTCTACACGAAGGGGTCATATCAGCCGATGATGTTATAAGTACATAAAGGATCAATAGGATCATGTCAGCAGGTGATGTTTTAAGTAAAGGAAGGGTCAATAGAGACACTGTGTTTGGTGTCTACACGAAGGGCTCATATCAGCCGATGATGTTATAAGTAAAGAAAGGACCGAAAGAGAAACTTTATATATATATATGGTTCATCTTTCACAAAAAAATACAGAAAGAATTGAGTATAATTTTACAATATATTCATCATGTCTAGTGCAAAAAATATTTAACCACATCTCCATCATGGTGTCATCTTTTATCCCAATTTAATAGTGTTGCTTGTGAATAATGTTAAAGCGTCTACTTAAATTTAGCGGTATCCTTACCAATGGAAAAAAGCTAGGAAAGCATTTTGAATGATTAAGAAAACAATTGGATTGGATAAACCTTGTAAACTTATAGGAAACAATATTTGATTCATTAGTAAGTCCGATATTGCTGTATTGTAGTGATATTTGTGGGTTCACGCATATTTATTAGTTAGAAATATTGTCTATGGAGGAATATTCGGAAGTCTCTTATAATTAATTCGGAACATTTGTTCTTCTTATCTGTATAAGCTTCCTGCAATTAAGAGCACCTCTATACGGGGTTTTTAATATATTTAAAACATGGCAATAAAGAACATAATTTACACTGATCGCTAATTCACTTATTTGCTATATGATAATAAAATATATAGTTGAAAATCTATATAGAACAAAACGAAATAGCTATCCATACGTATAATTTTAAAAGTATATTAATGATTCAAAACATGGACACCTCAGCCTTCCAAAAATTCATGAGAAATCATAAATGCATGTAATGAGTTATTGCGAACTGGTAAACTAGTATGATACAATGTACATTAATTAATGTTCCTTACGACCGATCATCAATATAGGTGTAACTCTCCCAAGAAATGGATTGAGATTGGGAAATTAATTGACCTAATATAAAACCATTATTGAAGAGGCATAACTTTTGAATTCTAGGTACAACAGATTTCATTAATAAGATAGAGTCACACAAGATAAAAAGGGAATGCATTCTAATTGCCTATGATGTAACGTAAATGTACTCAAATATGATCGTAAATAAAAGAAACGGTTATCAATGCAGTAGAATTAATTGATACACAAGAATATCCTTTAAAGATTCAAAAAAGGTTTAACTGTATTTGATAAAATATTTCTTAGAAACAACGAATTTGGGTATAATGCACAGTTATACAAACAAGTTATTAGAGCGCTCATGGGTGGTAGATTTTCACCATTACGCACATATCTTCACATTTCTGTCCTATTGATAAATATCTTCGATAAGTTCCAATGGAAAGAAAAATTCAAATTACATTGTCAATATAGAGATGACGGTTTTACCATCTTCACAGGCAAAAACGAGCAAGTAGAAGATTTCTTTAACATAGCGTATGACATTGACCCTCTTCCAAGTTCACATGATGAGGTAGTAGTTGGAGGACTCGTGAAAAGGGACCCCTGGCTGCTGCATTATGGGCAACACACATAATTTACCAAAAACGGAGTAAATTCTAGAGATTTTTTTTCCGGATGTCTGTTGAAGGGACCGCCATAATAATCGAATTATCCTGCTACTGATGTGATTATAATTTTATAATATTTGGTAATCATGCTTGCCAATGAGAGAACTTTTCAATGAATATGGCGTTGAATATTTAGTCGAAGCAAAGTAAGCTTAATGACCTCAAATTGAATAGTGTCAAATTGCTGGCATTTTTTTTATACTAAACAATCGAAAACAGACACGATAATAGGCAAAAAAAAAAAAACATGCTCCTGATTTCGGACAGGTATAATACATGTGTAAGCAGCAAATTGAATGTATTAGCTGGATCCATACCCATTTCTAATGTGGAACATGGTTATTACGGCATAAAACAAAGATTAGGAAGTAGCTTTTGTCTTATTGGTAGGAATTAACATTCCACATTCTATGAAATAAAATAATCGTACTTTAACGTTTAATCCCGCTGCAAATGTTTGCAGCTGTCCTTAGTGTGGATTCTGATGTACAGTAGTTATCATCTTATGAAGTTCATCGGTTAGTTTTCCCTTTAGAATGGATTTATATTAGTAATTTTGGGGGCCCTTTATAGCTTGCTGTTCGGTGTGAGCCAAGGCTCTATGTTAAAGACCTTAATTAACTTGACCTACAATGGTTTACTTTTATAAATTATTACTTGGATGGAGTGTTGTCTCATTGGCACTCACACCACATCTTCCTAATCTATTTAATATTTTTTTTAATAGAAAAGTAAATAAAATGACTCAGGGACCTACATGTAGGTGAAATATTACCTCTACCAATGAGAACCCTAAAAGTGTCATCCATTGGTAGTAGTTTGAACTTCCACGTTGGTAAAAAAATAGTATCGAAATAAAAACAGTATGTATCTCCTCATATTTAACACCCGACTCTCATTATACACAAATTTTCCTGATTTACAATAAAAAGAAAATATTGTCCTCCACAAACATGACAATGAAACACTGAAATATAATTTACAATTCATTTGAAACAAGAATTAGCATTTAAAAAAAGTTCTAAGGTTCACGTATTGCCTTTTTTTTTTTTAAAAGCAATTTGTTTTGATAACTCGGTTTTATCCATATGAAATCATAAAAGATATTCTAGGTGTTCATTGCAAAGCAAGTAATGCTGCTTTATTGTAGAGCGGAACTTTGCAGGCTACCGTTGTGGTAAAAATAATAATCTCATTTTATTTATTAAAGTTTTTTTAACATATGTAAAGGTGTGAAAACTTGTATCCAAAATTTTCTGGCAACTGAAAAAAAAGAACCCATGTACAAAGAAATTTATTCTATTTTAAACAATCTGGGATTTTCAAACCTAGCTGGGGGGGGGGGGGGGGGTTGTCTATTAAACAATGTTCACCCAGTATTAACAACGAGTATTTGATCAGTACACACAGGGGGGGGGGGGTTGTCTATTAAACAATGTTCACCAAGTATTAAACAACGAGTATTTGATCAGTACACACAGGATCAACCAACAAAAATTCATGAGTCATCAAAACTAAAACTTTATCAATAATTTCATAATTCAAATCAGCGTAGTTCTTATATTGATGTTCTAAGTAATATATTAGAAAGGTCATCTCTGTGTAAAATAAGATTGTGGGCACACAATCTTGCTATTGAAAAAGGGCGATTTAGGTGTACCCACCTATGAACGAGTTTGTCATGTATGTAAATCGGTTGTAGAAGATGAGAATAACTTTTTACTGAAATGTCAAAAAAATGAACTACAGAATAAACTTTAAAACTATTATATTAAATATATTTCCTACATGATGAAGTGAAAAGGAAATTCTTTGAAAGGCCCGAACGTGACAAGTTCTTATCTACATAAATATCTGGTATATAGAAATGTGAATTTGACTTTTTTTTAAACTATAACATATTTTAATTATGCTGTATTCATTGTTATAATGTATAATGTACTGAAATATGTAATTGTGTTTTTGCCAATAAAGTATTTGTATTTGAATTTATTCTGATTTAAGAGCAAAGTCCTGTAAGACCCCTTTTTAATATTTTAAAAAATGATGATATTTGCGTTAAACCCCAAAAGTGACGCAGGAACATGCAGAAATATGATCACTTTTGTCTTTTGAACCTACAGTAAAGTCCCTGAAAATGTTTGGCGTTCTTTGGATGAATAAGTACGCAGCCACGTCAGAAAGGAGATTTTGCATCCTTTGTCTCGTGATGTGATAGAGTACCAGGCTCTCTGCAAGTTAATAACCCCTGGAGGAACTTCTACTGGCAGGGTCTGGAGGTGGGCTGTTAAAAGGCTTAATTTCAATTTCTCTATCCAATACACCCTCATTTTCCAGTTTTATTTCAAATTTGTCGACATTAATTATGGCAAGGATTTGTATATCTTACTATACAAATCCTTGATTTCGGTTAAGGCCTTCTGGTTGTATTAATGATTATTGATTTGATGTCATCATGAGCATGCATGAAATATTTGATGCTGAACGTAAAACAAACCACATCAATTAATTTAATATTACTGTATCAGTTAAATATACTTAACACATGACATGAGTAAAATCTCTTTGTTCTTACTGTGCTAATAATCTATAATCTGGATAATGCACAGCTAAGGTGTGCATTCACTACCTCATATATACTGCACAGTTCAAATCTATTTTTACCTTTAGGGGCGGTTCCTAGATTTTGGACGGCGTTATTCTATCAAATTAAAAAAGATATCGTCGAGTGTAGCGAGACCAAGAACAATATTGACTATTTTTAGCTAAAACACGATAATTTGTCCGATACTAGGGTGACGACATGTTAGCCCTCCCCCCCCCCCCCGAATCTTCCATCTGCCTTGAAATTACGACAAATAGGGAAAATGAAAGGTTTCTAATTCCTTTTTTCATCTTAGCTTGAACATAAAATGAATTATTATATTTTGTGTACAAGATAAATCTTAAACAGTGTTTTAAATTCAGAAAGATGGTTAAACTTTTTTTTGGTAATTTCTGCCAAAAAAGAAATGTATCTAAGAATATCCGAATTAAAGAATTCTGATTTGGATTATTTTTAGACATAAAGGAAATTATAACGACTTTTTGAATATCTATTTCCCATATTTTAAGATCGAATTTAAAGGGGGTCACGTTAACGGTTTCTTTTAAAACAGGGAGATTAGCTGGAGATCAAACAGACTTCATTTAGATGGACGTGTTTTTAAAAAGTAATACAGTAGATACAAAGCAATTTTGGGGAGGGGAGTAAAAGATTGGAGGACATTGGAAAGAGAAACGTATTTTCTGTTTATTTAACGTTTAAAGTTTAGGTAATTTTCCTCGGTTTATCTTTCTCTTTAAAAGCAGTGAGGGAAAGAAATTCAAAAGCTCAATAATTTCTTTTTCATACAACGATTTGAAAGTACACAATTTGTCAAAGTCTTAATCGTCACTTATTCAATAAAAAATGGGAAGAGATTTAACAGAAACATTAAAAAAAATCTACCATTAAATCGCAATTTTACAGTAAGTCTAAAGCAAAAAAAAAGTTATCAATTTAAAACTTACCCAAGTCGTTTTACCCTACAAGCCTACAAGGAACTATCATAGGATCTGTGGATTGCGGAACATCGTGCACATCTAAAACGTTCTCATAAATTAATGACGTCATGTGTTAAAACAGTTATTGGCTAATCAAATCGGCATGTAGAGGTTAATCTGCACGCTCAGGGTGACCCTCTAACCCGAACTCCTTCGTCGTTCGAGTAAATAAGGGTCACCTGAGCTGTGCAGATTAACTTCTATATACCGACTTGCTTGTTCAATAACTATAACTTCTTCTGCTAGTGTTGTGGGGGTATACAATACATTTACAATAATAATGTATTAACGTCTCACCATCAACAATACAGTATACACAATTCACATTATAAAAGGAAACCTTTTAAAATTATTAATGCCATATGAGAGACGGATTATATAGGAACGGACATTCAGTCAATACATGCTCCTCCGTTTCAATTATATCGTCACAAACAAAACATGTTCTTTGATCTATTGGGAGACTCTCGTAGCGTCCCGTATCCACCCGTATTGAGACAACACCAAAGTGAAACTGATAGTCAGTAAATGTTGAATAATTGAATTAATTACTTATCAATAAAGCAAATCTTGGAACGCAAGAAAAAAGATAAAGCAAATTTGTTCATGCATCGTTGAAAATTTAATGGAAATTGATGCGACTGTCATATAAGTGAGAGGTTTAGCTAGCTATAAAACCAGGTTCAATCCACCATTTTCTACATTAGAAAATGCCTGTACCAAGTCAGGAATATGACAGTTGTTACCCATTCGTTTGATGTGTTTGGACTTTTGATTTTGCCTTTTGATTTTTGATTTTCCTTTTTGAATTTTCCTCGGAGTTCGGTATTTTTGTGTTTTTACTTTTTTTTAACACTAGTGATATTAAGGTTCCTCTATAAAAATATAAGGGAATAAAATGCATAATGATTGTATGTATTTAGGCAACAACCATTTGATTTGAATCTATTTTTTTCGCGACAAGTCGAAAACAATTTTTTACTTTGATTTTTAGCATTACATATAGTGGCAGCTGAGGGTAAAACAAACATTTCTTTTTCTCAGAATCAAAAACAAATTATTTTTTTCTCCAAAAAACTGGAAACAAACTTTTTTTCCAAAAAAACATAGCTCCCCCACCCCCAGCAAATCAAATGGTTGCTGCCTTATACAAATTATAAAAAACATTTACACCATGATTACATTGAAAGTAAAAGGATACCCTACATTTATCATGATAATCATGTTCACTTTTTTTTTAATCATGTTCACTGTGAACGAAGTCAAATTTTAGAATGACTGTCCTTCCCACTTTTTACATCTCGTAAATTACTCAAATCATCGTTTTGCATTCCATGCACTCATTATAAAATCATAGATACAATTATATTAATTGTGTGGTTAACTTCTTTTAGTGGTGTCCAAACAATAACTTATAGTCATATATTTTAAAGAAATATAAGTTAATTTCTTCCTTTTATTAAGTTTAAATAATTTCATTTCACTTGGTTTTTGTCGTTGCAAGATTAATACAAGCTATTGTTTCCCAAATCAATATTTTATATACTATTAAAAAAGCCAAAACTTTTAAAAGTGAATTAAAATTTTACAAACCATTTAAATCATACTTTCCTGCAATCTTACATTACTTATGCTAGCTGTTATTTAACTTAATTAATAAAGTAACATGGCATTAATTTTTAATTTAAAACCCGTTAGTGTACAAAGGGAAGCAACTTTAGTTGTTCTACGTAGGGGTAAAATTGGCAGGTTAATGGTGCAAAATCAGCAAGTGCCATATCAGCAGATGAGTGATCTAGACCCGTCTCATTTTATCTTATTGCTGACCGACTAATCAATTCCCTAGATTGAAGGAAATTGCAAAGTAAACATCTGAATGCACATGTGTAATTAGAAGTGATGACAATAATTATTGGAGTTTATAACCATTATTACCTATATAAAAACATCATCAAAGTTTTGAAATATAAAATGACATACATAGTCATGGCTAAAATTAATTGTAATTAATAGTAACTGCTAAAAATAAATACATAATTTGCAAGAAGTGTAAGGGAGGTAATCAAACATGCACAACATTTTCTTTAAATGGATTTGGATTACCTCCCTTAGACTGCTTTAAATTGTCTTAATTGTCCTTTAAACAGAAAAAAAAATATCCTTGTGTTCCCCTTTTTGCCCCTACATTGTAATTCCTAAATGGTTTAAGCCATAATCTTCCAAAGTCCTAAATAACCATCCTTTTGTCAAATGGAAACTTGTGGTATATAATTCATACACATAAACACAAGTTATTGTCTGTGAACTAAAAGAATGCTTATTTGGCCCTTTTTTGGTCCCTAATTCCCAAACTGTTGGGACGATAACTGCAAAAATCAATCTTTACCATCCTATTGTGGTTATAAACCTTGGGTTAAAATTTATTGATTTTTTATTTACTTATACTAACGTTATTATCCAGACACCATCTGTCTTCGGATGACACTGACGAAGATGATGTGATACAATATACGACCACAATTTTTATTTTATTTTTGCAGACATATAAAAATGGTCTTTTCATGGCAATAACATCTTCAAAGAGTCTATAACCAGTATATTTTAGATACAAGAATGTTAAAATGTGGAATTCAAAGATTTGTTATAATTTAGTATTAGTTAAGATATTTAGCACTAGCTTAAGAAATAATTTACTTCATAAATAGTTAATATAAATCTTCACAATTTTAGATAAGTGTAAAGCAAATTATTATGTAATCCTCTGAGGGCTAAATTGACAATAGAGAATTAAGGATTAAAGAAGTGTTATACATACAAAGGGTGTCTTCCTCGAATGCCAACATTTTAAATGTTACCTATTCCTTGAATGCCAACAAAAATATTTCAATGGATGTTTATATAATAACAATAGGTGTTTTTATAAGTATTTAACTGTAAAAAATAATAAGTGAACTTGATGAAATTGCTACATTTTATCAGTTTTTAATAAGAAAAAAAATAGCAAAATTCAAGGGTTTAAATTACTTAGGTGTTTTTATAAGTATTTAACTTTAAAAAATAATAAGTGAACTTGATGAAATTGCTACATTTTATCAGTTTTTAATAAGAAAAAAATAGCAAAATTCAAGGGTTTAAATTACTATGAATTTAAAGAAAGAAAGAAAATGATTTTTTTTTACTAAAATGTATTTATTGAAAAAAATTTGGAGGAATAAAAATGTTTATTAACATGATAAGACATATTTAGATGGAATATATGAATATTTTAATTGAACAATTAGCTAATTTAAACTTCAAAAATCATCAAAAATAATTGAGTAAATTTGATAACTTTCAAGATGGTACTCTACAAAGTTTACAAAGTTTGTAGAAAATCCACAAAATAGGGTTACAAGAATTCAGTCTAAAGAGACCTGATTTTTTTTATAAGTGTACGTGACTTTGAACTAGCTGTCAGTAACTGCAAGTTTTCTCAGAGGCTGTTCTTAAGTGTCTTTTTGTTGTTGGGATATACAAGTACCTGGCCACGTCCATTCTTTGTAATATTTCTATTTGCATCCATCTGATGAGATAAGATGTTTTCAACTGATTTTTATAGTTAGTTCGACTATGTGGTATGGGCCTTGCTCATTGTTGAAAACTATAGTTGTTAATTTCTGCGTTATTTGGTCTCTTTTGGAGAGTTGTCTCAATGTCAATCATACAACATCTTCGTCTTTGTTAGGGCACTGATGAGTTGCAAATGCCTGTTGATAAACCCCTTATCAATATCATTTCATGAACACTTGCAAAAAGGGTGTAGTATTACTACCAAGAATAATACCATGAACAAACTGAACATAATAAAACATAGTTAAAAAGTTAAAAGTCCAAAGAGGCTGCTGTATAGTTTGTGTAAAATGATTATGCACATGTTGACTTTGTGATGCAACACTTTTCAAAATTTCATTTGAAGAGAATCCATATTCGTTCAAGCACAGTATCAGCAAAAATATTTTGTTAACAACGTGACCAATTCAAGATGAATTAGATTTTACCTATCTGTTTAATTAGTATGATTGTTTTTATAAGCATGCACTTTTGTTGTGATAACTTCTTGCACCTATTCCTCGAATGCCAACATTATTTTACAGGTAAATTGTCGGTAGATCAAAGGATGTTGGCATTCAAGGAATAAACCATACAAAGGGATTTCTTACTTTTTAAGATGATTTAGGTTATGTCACAAAGACTTGATATTTGGGAAATAGATAAACTAGTATTATTATGTAAATTAGATAAATGAGTATTAATGTTATGTAAATTAAATAATGAATAACAATATATATTAGTTGACCATGTAGTAAGGGACAGTCAGTATTGACACTTGCTTTATAGACACGTATTGGACACTTGTGTTATAGACTTGGATTTATATTAGACATGCTGTTTATTATGTCTCATAAACTTATGTGATTATTGTGATTGATAACTATATTGAATGCTGATTAATAAACATTATATATTGAACTTTGAATCTGTGTTACGTTGACATGTATTCATGTCAAAGCTACCAGCTAGTTCCCCCAACCTAGCAAGATGAATAACCAGGTCAGGAACGAACATAGTACTGGCCTTGGTTATACGTGGCGGAGTGACCCAGCTTTCCGGTACTAAGGAGAGATACACGTAGGATGCGAACCTGAATACCTGAAGACAAGAGTCAGCATATCTCCATATAGGAAACAGTGCATTTTCCTGAGTGTGCAGAGGTGAGTCAATCTTTTATTTATGATCTTATATGACACAAAATCTTTAAATTTTACTTTATTTTGTAATTAAAGTTGTCAAGATCTTTTAATAGGATTTTCCCTCTACAAAGACTTAACATGTCTAATTCAGTTTATCCTGACCCCTCCTTAGCTCTGATAGCCCTCCTCAAGGAAAATATCATAATAGCCCCCTTTTTGGAAAATATTATACAGTTGAAACTAGGTAATCATAGACATAAAGTTAGATATAGAAAAATCAAATATCAGCAAAGCTTGAGAATGTGAATGATAGTAAAATATTTTTGGATAGACTTTCTTAAAGCTTATAAAGCTCACATAGATTTTGAAAATAATATGTATAAATAAAAGAAATGTATTCAATGTACCCTTAAATAATACAAAGAGAAAAAAAATTAATGGATAGACTTTGCACATATATATCTAAATTCTGCTAGATTAAGTAGAAAAACAAATTGATAACGAATAAGAGAAAAGCTAAGGATTTTGAAGTAGAAAATAATATTTTGTTTTACTTTAAATGAAAATGTGTCAATGCAATGAGACAATGCTTACTTTTTTGTGTTATTGAAAAGCGGTTGTTTTGTTCTGAATTATGGATAACAGTACACAATATTCAGATTAGTTATAGTGTCTGTTAATTTAATCCTGCTGGACAAATGTATTCATTACATTAGTAGTTCTTACTATTAGATCCTTAAATATTGCAGGTAGACGGCACATCTACTGATGTACTTTAAACCAATTTTAATTGAGATCATACAAGATGATTGCTAGCTAATGTACAATAATGAAAAGGCTGCGTAGAATTTTTTTTTTAAATTTAACTGGACTTAGGCACTAAGTATAGAAATATAAAAAGGGATGTTATAACTTAAGATATTCAAGCAGTATATTATAAGCATACATAAATTAAATGCATTGTGACAATATTCTTTTGTATCGTTGAAAAATGTTATTTTTGTTCTGAATTTCTGGTTAAAGTGCACAATATTCAGATTAGTTATAGTGTCTGTTAATTTAATCCTGCTGGACAAATGTATTCATTACATTAGTAGTTCTTACTATTAGATCCTTAAATATTGCAGGTAGACAGCACATCTACTGATGTACTTTTAAACCAATTTTACTTCAGATTATACAAAATGTACTTTATCAATGATACAAATAGAACTTTCAAGTGTTCCCTATACATACATTGTGTATAGGCATCACTATTTTTGAGCTGTGTTTTTTTTATTATGACTTAAAGATTTTTAGCTAAAGAGAAAAAAAAACCAAATAATTAAGGAGTACTTAATAAGGAAGTACAAAATAAACTGGCATACAGTTGCTAAATATATAAATTAGAAATAAGAAGAGAAAGTATAGGAAATTAAGATGAAATATAAAAGGAAGAGAATTAGAAATTCTTACATGTAGATTGTTATTTATTGTAATATTTACAAATAGGTAGTTCAGTTACTGGCCTAAAATTGTTGTATTCTTGTGAATATTTAAGATATAAATAAATAAAAAAAATCCCTCGATTCAAATGAATTAATTATAATAAGATATAAGGGTTAATTGGTGTCATGTTTGATTATGATATTGGTTGCACTTGCATTCATGAAGTAACCTACCAATGGTGGACCCACAAAATGATGAAATGGTGGACCCACACCATGATGAAATGGTGGACCCACAAAATGATGAAATGGTGGACCCAAAAGTGATGAAATGGTGGACCCAAAATTGATGAAATGGTGGACCCACAAAATGATGAAATGGTGGACCCAAAAATGATGAAATGGTGGACCCACAAAATGATGAAATGGTGGACCCAAAAATGATGAAATGGTGGACCCACAAAATGATGAAATAGTGGATCCATAGAAGTGACCATATTGTGCTTTTAAAAGTTAATGAAGACAAACAATGATGGACATATAATATTTATCTAGTGAAAATTTATTATATATCATAAGAAATGAAAAACAATCTGATCTTTAAGGGATTGCACAGAGTTCCGGGTGAAGATACGGAAGAGCTTTTGCGATCTTTTCTATACGATGAGCTGAGGATCGACTACAGGATCGAATTCGGCAATGTCCATCGATTCCGAACAAAGGGGGACAACAGAAGAGCACCGATAGTTGCAAGATTCCTATATCACCGTGATCTGGAATATGTATTAGCAAATGCTACCAGACTAAAAGGTAGACCATATGGAATACGGGAGCAATTTCCTCATGAAATTGAACAAAAGCGGAAGGAACTTTATCCGGTGTAAAAACAGGCCAAACAGCAAAATAGACAAGCCTCTCTTGTGCGTGATAGGCTATACATAGACAATCAGCTCTACATTCCTAACACGTTACTAGAGGACAATAGAACGGAGCATACTGGCTCTTCATCAACAAACCATGACACGAGCCCAAAAGGGTCCTATTCTAGTGATACCCCTCCTAGCAAAAGACAGCGTCAGGGACCGTCTCCTGGCCCACCGCACACAGATGATTCACCAAATTCTGGCAGATAGGGGAATGGTGCAAGAGGACAACCTCAAAAGAAATCGAAAAATTATGAAACTGTCAATAAGAAAAATACAATTAACAATGATAGTTTAAATATTTGTTTTTTAAATGTTAGTGGACTTAAGAAAAGACTATTGTCTCCTGATTTCATTGACATTTTGCTTGAACATGATATCTGTCTTTTTTTTGAAACGATGTTAACTGATTTAGATAATTTAAACTTACCAGACGATTTTATTTATGTCACAAAAAATAGAAAAAAATTTAAAAAAGCATCAGGTGGAATAGTTGTTATTTATAGAAAGAGTTTAGAAAAAGAGTTGAATTTCTATAATACTGAGAGTCAATTTGTTTTATGGTTTAAACTTTCGAAATCAATTTTGTCACTTAATTCAGATGTAATTTTATGTTGTGTTTATGTACCACCTGAAAATTCTAAGTATTCTACTATAGAAGCTTTTGAAGAATTGGAAAATGAATTGAATATCCTTACAAACACTGAAAATTGTTATATTGCCCTAGTCGGCGATTTTAACTCAAAAACTGGGTCTTTACCCGATTATATTATACCTGATGAGTCAGTTGTTAGTATGTTTGATTTAGATTGTGATGCTGATATATTAGATTATTTGTATGATTATGAGCATCTGGCTCGAAACAAAATCACCTTACAAAGAGTGTCTCATTGTACATGTAGACCTAATAAGTATGGTCATAGACTGTTAGATTTGTGCAGAAAAAATAATTTATATATTGCAAATTCAAGAGTTGGATCAGATAAAGATATTGGGGAGAAAACATGTAACGATTCAAGTGTTGTTGATTATTTAATTATTGCATCAATTCTCTTCCCTTTGATTGTTTATTTAGAAATTGCTGACTTTATACCGTTATATTCTGATTGTCATTCTTTTATAAATTTTAGACTTCAGGCCACATTTAGTAAATCAGATTCAATTGTTATCAACAATAGAAATGATAAAACTTTTGTCAGGTGGAAAAGTGAACAGAAATCTGAATACGTTGATCGAATTCACAGTGATCCCGAAGGTATTTTGACCACTGTTATGAATAAACTGGACGAATTGTCCGTAAATAATGATGCAACTCAAAATGATATAAACAATATAGTTTTAGATATCAGCAAACATTTTAAAGATACGGCAGCAGAAACGTTTGGGAAAGTAAATAAACATAGACATTTTTACAAACATGAAAATTCAAAACCTTGGTTTAATAGAAAATGCTCGATGAGTAGAAAAAAATTTCATAAAGCTCGAAAGAGATATAGTTTTTTGAAAAATGCTGAAAACAGAAGTAAAATGAGACAAGCTAGTAAAGAACATAAAATAACATTAAATAAATCTTTTGCAAACTATCAACAGAGAGCTGCTGATGAGTTGCGTAACATTTCTAAAAAGGACACAAAAGCTCTATGGAAAATCCTTAATAATCTAAATGATAGTAAAAAAAAAGATAACAATGACGATATATCTCTAAAAGCATTGTATGATCATTTTAAAATACTAAATGAAACTGTTGAGACAGAAAATGATTTCGAACAAGATTTGGAATTTGATACTCTATCAGACGATGTTGAGTTATTTTTAAACAGTCCAGTAACAGAAAATGAAATTAAAAAAGTTGTTTCAAACTTAATAAATGGCAAAGCTTCAGGTAGTGATGAAATTTTAAATGAGTATATAAAGAATATAATTGACGATTTAATGCCAATTTATGTTAAGCTATTCAATTTGATTTTAGATACTGGAATTGTTCCAGACAGTTGGTCTAATGGAATCATGATTACTATATTTAAAAATAAAGGATCAAGATCTGATCCCGAAATGTACAGAGGAATCACTTTGAATTCATGCTTTAGTAAAACTTTTTCTGCTATGTTGAATTACAGGTTAAATAATTATGCAGATCACGTAGACCTGATTTCAAAGTCACAAGCAGGTTTTCGTAGAGGATTCTCTACTGTTGACAATATATTTGTATTGTATTCTTTAATTACTATATATTTTTTCATTTGGTAAGAAGCTATTTTGCACTTTTATAGACTTTAAAAGCGCTTTTGACACTGTATGGAGGTCAGGATTGTTGCAAAAAATGCAAAAATCAAACATTAAAGGTAAACTATTTAATGTGATCTATAATATGTGTCAAAATATAAAAACATGTGTCAAGAAAGGAAATGAATTTTCCGAATTTTTTATATCTCATATAGGAGTAAAACAAGGTGAAAATCTATCACCTTTTTTTATTTTCTTTGTTTCTAAATGATTTAGAAAGTTATTTTGTGGAAAATAATATAGAAAGTCTAAATAATATTTCAAAGCTGTGCTTGGAATCATTAGAAATGTATGTTAAATTGTTTATTATACTGTACGCAGATGATACTGCGCTATTGTCTGAAAGTGCAGAAGGATTACAAAAAACCCTTGCATGTTTTGAAGAATATTGTAAAAAATGGAAGCTAAGGATCAACACAAGCAAAACCAAAGCAGGGATTTTTAGTAAAAGGAAAGTAAAACGAATCAGAATTTTATGATATATGGTGAAAAAATTGAAATAGTTGATTCCTACTGCTACCTTGGTGTACTTTTCAATTACAACGGTAGCTTTTGTACAGCACGAAAAAAACTTCTTGTTCAAGCACAGAAGTCTTTGTATGCTCTATACCGAAAAATAAAAAATATATGTATTCCCGTCGATTTGCAGCTAAAACTTTTTGACTCTTTGGTTAGTCCTGTTTTATTATATGCTTCAGAGGTATGGGGATTTGAAAAAAAAGAAAGCATTGAGAAAATACACCTTCAATTTTGCAAAAACATTTTGAAATTAAGAAGCAGTACACATAATTATATGGTGTATGGGGAACTCGGAAGATTCCCTTTGGAAACCATTATTAAACGTAAAATGGTGTTGTTTTGGAATAACTTGTTATCGGAAAATAACAAGTTATCTTCCATTATGTATAAATTAATGCTCAAATTACATTTTCAAAACCCCACAAAATTTAAATGGATTACGTACGTTAAATCCATATTTGACGAAAATGGAATTAGTTTTATTTGGCAAAATCAACTTCCATTGGATAAACTGGGATTAAAGAACATTATTTCACAAAAACTGAATGATCAATTCATCCAACATTGGTTTTCACAAATGAATAACTCTTCAAGAGGTGCATTTTATTCATTTTATAAAGAGGAATTTCGTTTGGAAACCTATTTGATAAAGTTGAAGCTGTGTGACAGGATTTATATGGCAAAACTCAGATGTTCAAAATTAAAAATTCCTTTAGAAACGGGAAGATGGTCCGGAATTCCAAAAAATGCACGAATTTTTCATCTTTGTGGAAATGGAATAGGGGATTAATTTCATTATCTTTTTAAATGTCAAAAACAGGAAATAAAACTGCTTAGAAATAAATATATTCCACAATATTATACTGCAAATCCAACGGAGTACAAATTGAAACAGCTTTTAATATTTTGTCATGTAGAACTTTACAAAAACTTAGCAATATTTTTAAAAATTCTTACACGATACTTGTGATGTATGATGGTTTTTAGTTGAAAGTTATGGTAGTTTGTAAATTGACATTTGCTATATTTTCTCATGTATGTAGCATTATTATGTTTAGTGTGAATGT
The DNA here is from genome assembly GCF_036588685.1 of Mytilus trossulus. NCBI lineage: Eukaryota > Metazoa > Mollusca > Bivalvia > Mytilida > Mytilidae > Mytilus > Mytilus trossulus. Next base: position 33,741,624 of record NC_086379.1, on the reverse strand, counting down.
ATTGAGTACAAACATGTGTATACGTGTATATATGATGTCCTCTTGTACACCTATGTGTCTGAGGTTTATTAATAAAGTATATTGTCTATAGAACTAATTAGCAGAAATTTGTGATATATATAATATATATATAGTGACATTTTTATAACCGTACATGATTAGTGTCAGATGAAGATGAAGAGACAATAAAGTTAAAACTTGAACCAGAAATATATGAACATGAATCCGTAAAACTATCAATATGATGTTTCCCCAAAAATGATGTTAACATGGAATATGACGATTGTGCTCAAAAACAAATTTATTGCCTAAATATTGTATTGAATATGTTTTTATTACAAAACAGTTATTATTACTTATTGATATGTTTTGCTTATAATATTTTATTGATATATTGTTTTGTGTTTCAGTTATATTAATTAGATAATTCTTTGATATATTACATACTTAGGGGTAAAGCATAGAGTAATTTTATTTTTAAGAATAATATTTATGATATGATTACTAATATTTTTAACTTGTAGGTGATGACCGATATGGATAAAACATTGATAATCTTATATTTCAGCTGTTTTGTATATATTGCTATTTTTATGCCCCCTTATGCACCCAGAAATACTTCATGAAGTATGCAATGAGCTCATTGTCATTAATTATGTGAGAGTTGGACTTGTCAATATTAGTGAACTTCAGAGAACTTCCCTGATATGGACAACCTAAACTTGACCATTCCCCCTCCATGTACATGTATATATATTTAGTAATGTTTTATTACAGGAATCAATGAATTTTCACACTATTTTTTTTATATGTAATATCTTATTGGCAGGAATCAGTGATTAAATTGTTTCACAATATATTGTTATATTTTATTGACAGGAATCAGTAATTCAATTGTTGCTATATAATTTATGTGTAAAATATTATATTTTTTTATTATGCATTTTGTATTTTAATTGAAGATTGCAGGAGCAATCTTGGCGACGAAGGGAAGGGTATAACCAGTATATTTTAGATACAAGAATGTTAAAATGTGGAATCCAAAGATTTGTTATAATTTAGTATTAGTTAAGATATTTAGCACTAGCTTAAGAAATAATTTACTTGATAAATAGTTAATATAAATCTTCACAATTTTAGATAAGTGTAAAGCAAATTATTATGTAATCCTCTGAGGGCTAAATTGACAATAGAGAATTAAGGATTAAAGAAGTGTTATACATACAAAGGGATTTCCTACTTTTTAAGATGATTTAGGTTATGTCACAAAGACTTGATATTTGGGAAATAGATAAACTAGTATTATTATGTAAATTAGATAAATGAGTATTAATATTATGTAAATTAAATAATGAATAACAATATATATTAGTTGACCATGTAGTAAGGGACAGTCAGTATTGACACTTGCTTTATAGACACGTATTGGACACTTGTGTTATAGACTTGGATGTATATTGGACATGCTGTTTTATTATGTCTCATAAACTTATGTGATTATTGTGATTGATAACTATATTGAATGCTGATTAATAAACATTATATATTGAACTTTGAATCTGTGTTACGTTGACATGTATTCATATCAAAGATACCAGCTAGTTCCCCCAACCTAGCAAGATGAATAACCAGGTCAGGAACGAACATAGTACTGGCCTTGGTTATAAGTCTACTGCAATTCAACTAATGTTGTAGATCTATCTTATGTCTAACTGATCATAATTTCTTATAATGTCTACAGTTTTTCTTTATCATTTAAGGCCTAAACATGCTGAAGGTATAATTATAACCTGATTCAGCAAATGAAATTTCTCTTTCTACATTTTCAAGATAAAAGACACTACTTGCATTTTATATCTTTAAAGTGTTATTTTCTACGAAAATATCAGGGAAATAAAACAGGACCAATATTTATTTACTCTTTTACACCCCAATTAAAATATCATGACTACTGTCTGCAGGAAACATGTAGGTTTTAAATTGACCCCATATTTCCTATATATTTTTCAAATTAAATATATTCATGTAAGCAGTATGTACAAATGTAAAGTGAATCAAAATCGTGTTTATCAAGTAAATCTATTTCATACATATATTTTCTCTGCTTAGGCCATAGTTATTATAATTTTAGTTTTATGAAATCTTTTGACAAAACCAATGGGTAGGAGGACGAAAAAAAAAACAAACAAAAAAAACTGCTGCTGCTGATTTTTTTTTAAATACCAACCGTCAATATCAAAAAAAAAAATTTTTATTTCACCAGGAGATTTTCTACTAGTGTAACAACTACTTTTTTTTTCTTGACAAGGTTTGAATTGAAAATCAATGTGCAACAACTTACTAAATCACCAAGAGCATACATTTAGATTCTTTCATGCAGTTATGAACTAAATTTATTTTTTTTTGCATGAAAAACACTGGGTCGGAGGAGAAAAAAAATATAAAAATCAACATTTTTAATTTTACATTTTTCCTATTTGGCAAAAATTAGGGTAGGAGGTTCGTAAAACTAAAAATTAAAAAAATTAAAAAAATAAAAAAAATACGGCCTTAAGGAAACACATGTTTTATAAAAGTTCTATGGCCATGCTGGCCAATAACATATACTTAGTACATAATATGTAAATTTATTCTAATTTATATAAGTAACAGCTGACAATGATCAAATTCTTAAAAGCAAACCAGCCTTTGCAAAATAAGTAACTAATATAGATCTATCTATTTTACGTCCTTTTATTTTCATTCGTGACTTTTATTTCAATTCAACCAAATTCTTTTTATTTTGCCATTTTACATGATTTACTGTTAACTTTTTTATTCATTTTTCTTCTTCTTACTTTAGCTTTATGTACTTATCTTAAGACTTTATCTAGGGATATTGACATGATTGTCATAAGAAAAGTTTTACAGCGACAGGTTAAAAAATCTATTAATAAGCTTAGAAACGAAAGAAACGAAGTAACAACAAACCAGGAAGAAATTTTGGAAATGATAAAGAATTATTATAAAGTATTATACACTACAACATGCCCCGATAAAAATTTGTTACATTCATACGTTGCTGATACTATTATGGAAAAAGATATAAATATTAATGACTTTAAAGAATGTGATGGGGAAGTAACTATAGATGAATGCACTAGTGCAATAAACACGATGAAGCTAAATAAATCACCAGGTCTTGACGGCTTGACTTTGGAATTTTATAAGACTTTCTGGGGAAAATTAAAACTAATGTTAGTTAAAGTTCTTAATAAGGGACACGAGGAAAAACTTTTATCGTATACCCAACGAACAGGTGTACTATCTTTATTATTTAAAAAGAATGACCCATTATCTTTGGACAATTATCGTCCTATATCACTATTAAACGTAGATTTAAAAATACTATCCCATGTTTTGGCACAGAGACTTAAAAAACTGCTTCCTAAACTAATCAATGAAGATCAAACTGGGTATGTAAAAAATCGTTTTATTGGATTCAATTTAAGGCAAATTCAAGACATTATGGACTATGCAGAATCATATGGAATAGATGGGGCTATCGTATTTGTTGATTTAACTAAAGCTTTTGATTCTTTGGAATGGGAATTCATGTTAAGCGTTCTAAAACATTTCGGTTTTAATGAATCATTTATATCATGGGTGGAAACTTTATATAAGGGAATACAAACATGTGTAATAAATAATGGATGGGTCTCTGAGATTTTTGAAAACTCTAGAGGAATCCGTCAAGGATGTCCTTTATCTGCTTTACTTTTTGTTTTGTCAGTAGAAATTAAGGCTTTGAGATTACGACAAAACCCCGACATCAAAGGTATTCGAATTACTATTGATAAAAAAACACATAGCATAAAAATATCTCAATTGGCAGATGATACAACTCTTTTTTGTAGTTCAAAAACCGACATATCAAATGCTATGAATATAATAGAAACGTTTGGTTCTTTCTCAGGTCTGAGATTAAATCGTAGTAAAACAGAAGGAATATGGATAGGGGCGCTTAAACATAGTAAAGATAAAATTGAGGGAATACGCTGGACGGACAAACCAGTTAAAGCCTTAGGGATTTATTTTGGTCACAACATAAACGAATGTGAAAAGTTAAATTGGGAACCTAAAATTGATAAAATGAAATCCTTACTGAAGGCATGGAAAAAAAGAAAATTAACAACAATTGGAAAAATATTAATTATAAAATCTTTGATCTTACCTAAATTTACATTTTTGGCTACTTCGTGTATTGTTCCAAACAAATACATAAAAGAGATTGAAAGCTGTTGTTTTAAATATATTTGGGAAGGTAAAAATGACAAAGTAAAAAGAAATACACTTATTGGCGATTATCAAAAAGGGGGGTTAAAAATGGTTGATTTTGATAGCTATTTTACATCACTGAAAGCTTCATGGGTTTCCAAATTCAATCCAACCACTATGCCGAACTGGAAGATTATTCCTACCAAATATTTCAACAATCTGGGAAAAAATTATCTTGTCTTTAACATGAATTTAGATAATATTAAATCACTAAAAGAATTTGAAAATATACCAGACTTTTATTTGCAAGTAATTTCAAGCTGGGTGAAAACAGGGGGAGGTTTTACAAAATTTAAAGATCATTTTTCAAATATAAGAAAACAGATTATTTGGGGAAATAGATACGTTAAACATTGTAACAAAAGTTTGTTCTTTCAAAACTGGGTAGCAAGTGGTTTGATTTACATCAACGACATACTTGATCGTGAGGGAAAGTTATCAGAGGGTTTTATTTTAGAAAAATTAAGCAATAAGTCTAATTGGATTGCAGAGTTTACAATATTAAAATCTTCCATCCCAAAGGAATGGCAGCAAATTCTAATTAAAGAAAACTCTTTAAAGAGTAAAATTAGTATTAATAAGGATAATTTGAGTTGGGGAAATAAACAAATACAAGCACAAGATATCTTTAATAAAATGTTATATAATAGTCTAGTAGATCAAAAGTATACACAGCCGATTGGTATCAATATTTGGACAAAAAATTTAAAGCTAGATAGCAAGCCAAATATGTCATTCGTAAACGATTTTATATTTAAATTTTTAAGAGAGAATAAGATGAAAATGTTTAGATGGAAACTGCTAAATTATATTATTCCCACAAAGCAATTACTATTTAAATGGAAAATTTCTACTAATAGTAAATGTAATTTTTGTCAAACAGAAGAGGAAGATTACTTTCATTTCTTTATAACATGTTCTTTTTTAAAAGACTTTTGGGATGAAGTGGAACATCTTCTTGCACAACTCAATTTTAAAAATAAGATATCAGTTAAACAATTAGTATTTGGATACAAAATATCAGATAAAGGTTATTATGGTTTTAACTATTTTTTGACAGTTTTAGGTTTTTGCATTTTCAAGTCATACTATGTTTTAGAGCAAAAATTGAAATATATAGATGTGTATGAATTGTTTATAAAGGAATTAAGAAGGGTTATGAAGGAAAGCAAAATAATTTCTGAAAATGTATTTTTCATTAATTTGAAGAAATTGATTTAATAGAATAAGTTGAAAATATTGTAATAGTTTATGTAATATTGTTTATTATATTCTGAGTATGTTCCTGGCAACTCAGAAGTTTTTTCACAGGAATACTCCACTGGCGCTTGGACAGTGAAGTATAATTGTAACAAGATATCTTTCGTATAAAGACTATATTTGTTGTTAAAAAAAAAAAATGAAAAGTTTTACAATGACCTTTGATTAGTTTAAACGCCATCAAAGACTACATATTTAAGTAGCAGTCCAGTTAAGAGTCATGCAAAGGGTGATACATCCATAGTGAAGGATATCCATCTGCTATATTTTAATTGATTCAACTTGTGGCAAAAATAATATTAATGGCAATTTGTACACAAAAAATCAAGCTGTTGCTATGGAAACGGCTGTTCCTAGCAACAAGGTGTTTAATGGCCTTAAATACCCAAAATTTGTATATTTTTGTAATTGGAAAAAGTGCAATACTGATGAACTTTATAAAAAGTATATACCAGATCCTTCAATCTATGATGTTCAACTAAATTAGGAAACATTTGAAAAGATGGATGCAAAAAGGGAAACTTGGTTACCATGACAACCAAATTAACAAATATTTTCAAGTTTGAAAATTGTCAAAAATTTAAAATTTTCAAACTCTATTATCTCCCTAGACCCTGATGATAGAATTGATTTGTTTGATCATTCTATTTCAGTTGACTCTTGTCTGAAACATATCAAAAATAAAAATATGTAGTCTAGTACAGAATTTTCATAAAAATGTTGATCATGTCGTCACGTTTTTTACAATATTTATGCACTTTTTTCTCAAAAATTATATAAATAAGCTGTCTGTAGATAACCTTATTTACTTTTTATTGCTAGTTTAATGTGAATAACGTTCTTAAACCATTTTAAAAGATAGTCTGTTAAATTCTGAAGCAAAAGCATATATAATTTTTGTGAATATGGACTTTTTAAGGTAAATACGATCCGTTTTTTTGAGAAGTTGATTTTCAGGTTCTTGAAGACACTTAACTAGTAGAATGGTAGAATGGTAAAAATTTATGTGGCTACACTTATTTAAAACAACCTTTTCTTAATAGATGAATTGAAAAAAGAGCATGTCTTTACATCTTAAGAATCAATTGCCTGGGGGGGGGGGGGGGGGTGAACTCACTGAAATAACTTAAATTCATCAGTACTTGAACGTGTCGGAAGCATCATCGTTTTTACTACAAAATGGAAAGATAACCAATTGTCATTCAAGTGGCAGGTTAATTTATGCTTGCTATATAGCTAGGTTTGACCCAACATTCTTTTTGAATGATATCTGTATCATGTAAAAAAGAAGGGGGAGATCCTAAATCCCCCGCCCCCCCCCCCCAACAAAAAGGGGGGGAGTCTAATCTTTCAGAAAGCGGAAAATATGTTGTATACCGGTAAGCGGAGCAAAATTACACATTTTTTAAAAAGATTTAATGAACAACTATACAAAGTGACGCCCCAGAACTGCACTCTGAAGTAACTATATTACAGCAATGTCAATTTATGACTTTCTTTGAGATATTATTGTGTCTGGGAGACGTAATTGATGCCCCCCAAAGATGCAAAAGTGTTGTTCTAAAAATAACTTTAACATTCAACCCCTTATACCCTAAAAAAAGACAAAAGTTAAACTCCCGCTGGTATCTCCCAAAAGAATAAAAATCAAACCCTAACCACATGCACATCTTCAATATATGTACAAACAGATAGCAAAGTGAAAACTTCCTAGATTTCAAACTTTAGCTGAATAACTATGTACCCATAAAAGGACGAACATGGGTATAACAATATGCCCCTCCCCAATGTTCAGTTGCGGGGGCATACACATATTCCTTTTCCATGGTATACGCCATCTACCCAACAAAGGACGATTATCTGTTTCTGATTGTTAGTTTTTAGAACATACAGTGGCAAATATTTCATGCCTGTTTCTGACAATTAATTTTAATGAAATATGAATGATTAAAGAACGACACTTAGTCTTTTTTTAAACTGCAATATGTGCAAGCTGACAAGTTGAAAGACTCCACAAGAAGAAAAATTCCTAGACCAAAGTATTTGTCCGACTCCTAGCAAACATTATTTAGTACTAATATATGCTTCTACTCTAAAATTTTCAAATATTCTGTCTTGTCCCAGCTGGAGATGGAGGTAAGTAAGAACCCGACAAATCTCAAAATAATACACCTTCTAATACCTTTGGTCTGTAGAGGTGTGGTGTCTCATACCACAATGACATCTTCTTTTTTTTCATAACATATATTTCAACTCATAACATTTAAGATGCTGACTAAATATACAATTCTGTTAAGATCTGTTAAGAAGCGACGAAATTATTATTAGAGTAATCATGGTCATAAGAAAGACTAACAGAAGACGGATTTACAAACATATTGACAACGTTTAGAGCACCTTGCCAAGGGTATGAGTTTTGAAAAATGCACAAAACATGAGGTGAATTTTGATGTTTAGACAGAAGTTTATTCATGCTTTTTGGGTCAGATTACAATGTAGCTAAATATTTGACATAGAAAGCTAAAAAAATACATTTCTTATTTTTAGATCTGCAACTTCAAAACAATGTCGATACCTATATTTTAGCATTGCACAAGCTTGTGTTTTCCCCCCGACTGTTTAAGACGTTTGTACACTAGATTCATTGGATGTTGGATGTGTACTGTAAGTGTACTGACTGATATTTTAGTGTTTCAAACATATTTTGTACTTATTGTTATTGGCTGTAATCTAGCTCTTAGCAAGCGAGTATTCTCAGATCTGTACTTTAAATACTGATTGACAATAGATATATTTATATTTTTTAAAGTGTACACACTGTACCAGTGACCAGACTTCAACATTTGACTTTCAGTACCAAACAAATCTCTATTTTGTTGGTGATGATTAGGCAGATATTTTGGTATTCAAAAGACATGCTTTATATTTCAGAAATGACATGATATTTGGAAAATCAATTTTTCGACTTAAGATTTATATGACCATATCATTATTTGTTTGGTTTCATTATGTTCCTAAAATTTGAAAGTGTTATTGATCAAATTGAGTGAAATATTCTGACTAAAATAAAAAATATTTCAGTTTTCTTGCTTTGACATTAGCTGTCTGATAATTGTGACATATTTGTGTTGTTGAGTTGCTGTCTCCCTAGTGTATACTTCAGTTGTTAGGATTATCTCTTTTTCTTTTCTACATACCGTTTTCATGTTCTTGATACCTTGTAAAACTGATGAGTTATCAGCATTAAGGTTATTAAGGGAATAACATAGTTAAAAAGGGAGCCACATTTTTTTTGTATTAAACCAAATACATGTACCACTAATCTATTCAAACCATTGCCTTTCTAAAAAAATTGGTTTTGTTGTTTCATAATAGATGTGCTTGTGTTGTTTGTTTTCTGTTCCATTGACTTATACATAACAACCCACATATCTTTTCTTTCATATAGACTTGATTTTTTTATTAGTTGTTAGTGGTTTTGAACTAGCTGTCAGATAACTGTAAGTACTCTCAGATCTGTCATTGTGTCTTTTTGTGTCTGGATGTATAAGTACTCGGCCACGTCCACTTGTATTTATGTCTATCTGATGAGTAAAGCCCTTTTCAACTGATTTTGATAGTTCATTTTTATGTTGTACTGTTATACCACTGTCCCAGGATAGGGGAGGGTTAGGATCCCGCTTACATGTTTAACCCCGCCACATTATTTATGTATGTGCCTTTCGCAAGTCAGGAGCCTGTAATGCAGTGGTTGTCGTTTGTTTATGTGTTACATATTTGTGACCTATAGTTTGTGTCATTTTGGTCTTTTGTGGATAGTTGTCTCATTGGCAATCATACCACATCTTCTTTTTTATATTGAAATAACAGCAAATGCCAAATGGTGACTAGCACCTTTGGTCAGTTATTTGGGGAGGTAAGGAACAGAAAAGTACATTAGCTATAGTTAACAGCTGGTATTGTAATTGACTTTTCTAAAAACCCATTGCAGTATTCAAAAGTCATGCACAAAAGATTATTCAAAACAGGAGGAAATGAAAATATGTCTTCTCAAAAGATTTATTATTCATTTATAAAGTTAATATTTTGATATATTTTCTACATATAGCTTTGTTCAATCAATCCCTCAATGTTCTGTGTACTGTAAAATTAACATCATTTGTAGATAAAGACAAGCAAGAACTTTCGCGAACAAATCACTTTTTCCTCTCACATGAACCACCATTGTGTGTGTGTAAAACCTGAAATAAAAAACAGAATTTCCTAAATATAAAAGAATAAAGTCAGTGCATAATGTATTTATGTAACTCCCCTTTAAGATATATGAAAGTAATCATGAATGGAAAAACAAATATAGCTTGATCAAATGTAAAGGGTAGTAGATCAGAAACCTTGGTTAGCAAAGATGTTACCTAATGAAAATTGAAGAAATTTATTAACTGCTCTCAATCTCATACATACATGTATATACATACAATCTCCAAATTTAGAGAGAAAAGTTGAGAAAATGAAGTGATGCTTGAAATCCAAGGGTGGATGTACAATATTTTACATTACAAAATTCCTTACATGCTTTTTTAAAGTTGCAAACATGAACAATGTATAAACCAGTTATTTTTTTTAAATATTAAGATAAATGTATATGCTTTAATGAAACAATTTCACTGTATACATTCATGACATTGTAGGTACATGTACACATGAATTGCTGAAAAATTGACCATCAGTTTTATAATCCATTTATTATTTATTTATTAAAAAAATATCACTTACCTTATTCAGTACTAGTTTTCTTGGTAGACTGTGGGTAACACTGGTTAGAAATACATGTTCCTACAAAATAAGACATACAATGTTGAACATAATTTACATGTACATCATGATCAGTACATGTATAACATAGAAAATACAAGTTTTCATTTTGTTAAACAATGTTAAAAGATCAGGATGATCTTCAATCAGTAAATACAATAATTTGTAATAATAACATTTATTACATTACAATAAATAGAATTTATAACATACATGATACATGAGATATGGGGAGGTGGTTTTTAGTATTTAGTCATTAAAAAATTGTCATTTTAGTGGTCATGGTACAAATTTAATAAAATTTCAATCAAACAGTTGTAAATCTCTCGCAACAAAGAAAGGTAATTTAAATTATCCAGATTTTTTTTCATTTCCACAACTCTTAAAAATAGCATCAATTTTGATGCTATGTTAGATGGGTAGCAGTTTATTTTTTTAATTGAATGACAGGTTCTGAATTTCATATCCATGTATATACAACTGATGTACATTATTAGATATTATCCGACCTGTAACAATGTAACAGAATAAACACCTCACTTTATTTATATATTTTTTTCAAAAGGGGTAGAAGGTACCTTTGTAGCTATTTTATTTGTTGGTTTACATTTATTTAAAAAGGAAAAGTTGGATGAGGGGCATTTGATACAATACATGTCATGCATGTTGTTGTCAGAAGGGGTAACTAAAATATGCAAAACTACAAGAAAATGATTTAAAACTTTGACTCTTTAATATGATTATAGATGTACATATACAAATTTATTGTACATGTAACTGGAAACTGATATATTTTTCTTAAATAAATTATTTGATCAATTGTAGGTTATCCATGCTGTAGAAAAAAACATGTACATGTAGTTCATTACATGTACATTCTATACCTAGTTATTTCTTTAGAATAAATGCAAGTAACTGTTACTATACATTTTATTGTAATATATTATGGCATCATCCCGCCGCATGTATGGTCTGAAATATAGTTTGGAGATGAGTGAGGTTTTGGCAATTATAAGATTATTATGGTTTACCCCATTTACAAAGTCAGGCTAAATCATTGTAAATCATATACATGTACATGAACATTTAATAGTCACATTTTGCCAATTTACCTTTTTTGTGTGTGATCATGGTGCTGGTCAATTTCCACAAAGTTTTAAGAGGTACATGTAGTTACTAGTACTTGTTTTGAGATGAAACATAGCAAATGGAGGGGTTGGGTAATGATTTACAGTGTACATGTATAAAACATTTGTTTTAGTTAACTGTAGGTAACAATAAGTTACATCATTATTATTAGACATTTTACTGCACTCTAATATCATTTGAATTCATTATCTGGCAATATAAATCTATCCTCCATAAAAAAGAATATTTAAATTAAATTAAGTTAATATTACTATTACTTACTATTACTTCATGATTTATGGATCTTTCTGTTTTGGTCATGCCTGGATACTCCTGTTATTGCTCTCCCTTTTCACAGTGGATAGAGGGTACATACACCATGAACACTGTTTTCTCTGATTTATTCCAATAAACAGGATACTGTGCCTAGCACCTTTGGTCAGTTATTTGGGGAGGTAAGGAACAGAAAAGTACATTAGCTATAGTTAACAGCTGGTATTGTAATTGACTTTTCTAAAAACCCATTGCAGTATTCAAAAGTCATGCACAAAAGATTATTCAAAACAGGAGGAAATGAAAATATGTCTTCTCAAAAGATTTATTATTCATTTATAAAGTTAATATTTTGATATATTTTCTACATATAGCTTTGTTCAATCAATCCCTCAATGTTCTGTGTACTGTAAAATTAACATCATTTGTAGATAAAGACAAGCAAGAACTTTCGCGAACAAATCACTTTTTCCTCTCACATGAACCACCATTGTGTGTGTGTAAAACCTGAAATAAAAAACAGAATTTCCTAAATATAAAAGAATAAAGTCAGTGCATAATGTATTTATGTAACTCCCCTTTAAGATATATGAAAGTAATCATGAATGGAAAAACAAATATAGCTTGATCAAATGTAAAGGGTAGTAGATCAGAAACCTTGGTTAGCAAAGATGTTACCTAATGAAAATTGAAGAAATTTATTAACTGCTCTCAATCTCATACATACATGTATATACATACAATCTCCAAATTTAGAGAGAAAAGTTGAGAAAATGAAGTGATGCTTGAAATCCAAGGGTGGTTGTACAATATTTTACATTACAAAATTCCTTACATGCTTTTTTAAAGTTGCAAACATGAACAATGTATAAACCAGTTATTTTTTTTAAATATTAAGATAAATGTATATGCTTTAATGAAACAATTTCACTGTATACATTCATGACATTGTAGGTACATGTACACATGAATTGCTGAAAAATTGACCATCAGTTTTATAATCCATTTATTATTTATTTATTAAAAAAATATCACTTACCTTATTCAGTACTAGTTTTCTTGGTAGACTGTGGGTAACACTGGTTAGAAATACATGTTCCTACAAAATAAGACATACAATGTTGAACATAATTTACATGTACATCATGATCAGTACATGTATAACATAGAAAATACAAGTTTTCATTTTGTTAAACAATGTTAAAAGATCAGGATGATCTTCAATCAGTAAATACAATAATTTGTAATAATAACATTTATTACATTACAATAAATAGAATTTATAACATACATGATACATGAGATATGGGGAGGTGGTTTTTAGTATTTAGTCATTAAAAAATTGTCATTTTAGTGGTCATGGTACAAATTTAATAAAATTTCAATCAAACAGTTGTAAATCTCTCGCAACAAAGAAAGGTAATTTAAATTATCCAGATTTTTTTCATTTCCACAACTCTTAAAAATAGCATCAATTTTGATGCTATGTTAGATGGGTAGCAGTTTATTTTTTTAATTGAATGACAGGTTCTGAATTTCATATCCATGTATATACAACTGATGTACATTATTAGATATTATCCGACCTGTAACAATGTAACAGAATAAACACCTCACTTTATTTATATATTTTTTCAAAAGGGGTAGAAGGTACCTTTGTAGCTATTTTATTTGTTGGTTTACATTTATTTAAAAAGGAAAAGTTGGATGAGGGGCATTTGATACAATACATGTCATGCATGTTGTTGTCAGAAGGGGTAACTAAAATATGCAAAACTACAAGAAAATGATTTAAAACTTTGACTCTTTAATATGATTATAGATGTAATGTACATATACAAATTTATTGTACATGTAACTGGTAACTGATATATTTTTCTTAAATAAATTATTTGATCAATTGTAGGTTATCCATGCTGTAGAAAAAAACATGTACATGTAGTTCATTACATGTACATTCTATACCTAGTTATTTCTTTAGAATAAATGCAAGTAACTGTTACTATACATTTTATTGTAATATATTATGGCATCATCCCGCCGCATGTATGGTCTGAAATATAGTTTGGAGATGAGTGAGGTTTTGGCAATTATAAGATTATTATGGTTTACCCCATTTACAAAGTCAGGCTAAATCATTGTAAATCATATACATGTACATGAACATTTAATAGTCACATTTTGCCAATTTACCTTTTTTGTGTGTGATCATGGTGCTGGTCAATTTCCACAAAGTTTTAAGAGGTACATGTAGTTACTAGTACTTGTTTTGAGATAAAACATAGCAAATGGAGGGGTTGGGTAATGATTTACAGTGTACATGTATAAAACATTTGTTTTAGTTAACTGTAGGTAACAATAAGTTACATCATTATTATTAGATATTTTACTGCACTCTAATATCATTTGAATTCATTATCTGGCAATATAAATCTATCCTCCATAAAAAAGAATATTTAAATTAAATTAAGTTAATATTACTATTACTTACTATTACTTCATGATCTATGGATCTTTCTGTTTTGGTCATGCCTGGATACTCCTGTTATTGCTCTCCCTTTTCACAGTGGATAGAGGGTACATACACCATGAACACTGTTTTCTCTGATTTATTCCAATAAACAGGACACTGTGCCACACAGTCAAAAGACAGTCAAGTGAAAAGCCACACATACAAAAATGTCCTTAGAAGTTATCAAGTTATGTCATGCTTCATTGCTTGCTCATGCAGTCATGGACATTGATAATGATAATGATATTGTCTATATAATCTAGGTACTTCTAGTTCTATACAATGTATGAGTTGCAGTCTTATTGTCTGACTAGCTGATCTTCGTTGGGATGTCTTTGATCATGATACAGTCCTGATAAATAGAAAACTACAACAGGAATTCTCAAGCTTCTTTACTGGCATCGGACTCGGTAGCATGGTATACACATCAACAAGGCAGCATGACATGCCACTGACACTGGAAAAGTTGTGAAAGGACTCGCCTTTGTCTAAAAATGTTCTAAAATATTTCCACATCATGCACAGTATCTTCTAAAAGAAGATATGGACTCCCGTAACAGTAAAAACGGAATAAAACTGTGTGATATCAAATGAAACACAGCAGATGCAAAATCTTTGCAAACAGGAAATGAGTAATTGTAAACATTGCAGTTCAGGGGTGAATTAAGAAAATATAGTCTTTATACTATTTATTCCTTTTAATTAAATAGGAACCACTCTGCATTTTCATAAAAAGATAGAAAATGGTACAGCTATGTTTAATTCAATTAAAATAACGACTTTAGATGTTTTTAAGTCACATGGCAACTGTTGTTATGTAAGAGAAAGTAATGTTTCTTCAAAGAAGTTATCTCCCTTAGACCATTTTGAATAAAAAAGAAATCAAATTTACTCAAAATCAGTACTAGGCTACATATTTTATTTTTTTGATATTTTTTAAAGAAAATTATTCTCTTTAGGTTGCATATAAACATTTTCCTAAAAACATCCGGTCGTAGGAGAAAATAGAGAAATTCTTACACTGCAATAAGTGGGGAAAGTTCATATTTGTCCAATATTCAATACAGCACCAAGAAAAATATACTGTGTTCAATGGTTTCATATTACAAATTTAGCTCTTACTGCACAATATCTTTCAACACAAAAAGTATTGTGGCAACATTAATTTAAACTATAAAGTATTGTGATTCAACTTGAGGCAAAAATAATATAAATGGCAATTTGCACACAAAAAATCAAGCTGTTGCTATTAATTAGTATGGATTTCTGTGATACAGTGTGTATCACTATTTCATCATTTTGCATGATTCTTAGCCAGACTGTTACAAGTAGCAGTCCAGCTAAGAATCATGCAAAGGGTGATACATCCATAGTGAAGGATATCCATCTGCTATAGTTTAATTGATTCAACTTGAGGCAAAAATAATATAAATGGCAATTTGCACACAAAAAATCAAGCTGTTGCTATGGAAACGGCTGTTCCTAGCAACAAGGTGTTTAATGGCCTTAAATACCCAAAATTTGTATATTTTTTCTAATTGGAAAAAGTGCAATACTGATGAACTGTATAAAAAGTATATACCAGATCCTTCAATCTATAATGTTCAACTAAAAGAGGAAACATTTAAAAGATGGATGCAAAAAGGGAAACTTGGTTACCATGAAAACCAAATTAACAAATATTTTCAAGTTTGAAAATTGTAAAAAATTTGACATTTTCAAACTGATGATAGAATTGATTTGTTTGATCGTTCTATTTCAGTTGACTCTTGTCTAAAACATATCAAAATTAAAAATATGTAGCCTAGTACAGAATTTTCATAAAAATGTTGATCATGTCGTCACGTTTTTTACAATATTTATGCACTTTTTTCTATAAAAATTATATAAATAAGCTTTCTGTAGATAACCTTATTTACTTTTTATTGCTAGTTTAATGTGAATAATGTTTTTAAACCATTTTAAAAGATAGTCTGTTGAATTCTGAAGCAAAAGCATATATAGTTTTTGTGAATATGGACTTTTTAAGGTAAATACGATCCGGTTTTTTGAGAAGTTGATTTTCAGGTTCTTGAAGACACTTAACTAAAAAGAACGGTAGAATGGTACAAATTTATGTGGCTACACTTATTTAAAACAACCTTTTCTTAATAGATGAATTGAAAAAAGATCATGTCTTTACATCTTAAGAATCAATTGCCGGGGGGGGGGACGGATTTCCCTGAAATAACTAAAATTAAAATAACTTAAATTCATCAGTACTTGGACATGTCAGAAGCATCATTGTTTTTAATACAAAATGGAAAGATAACCAATTGTCATACAAGTGGCAGGTTAATTTATGCTTGCTATATAGCTAGGTTTGACCAAACATTCTCTTTGAATGATATCTGTATCATGTAAAAAAGAAGGGGAAGATCCTTAATCCCCCCCCCAACAAAAGTGGGGGGGGGGTCTAATTCAGAAAGCGGAATATATGTTGTATACTGGTAAGCGGAGAAAAATTACACATTTTTTAAAAAGATTTAATGAAAAACTATACAAAGTGACGCCCCAGAACTGCACTATGAAGTAACTATATTACAGCAATGTCAATTTATGACTTTCTTTGAGATATTATTGTGTCTGGGAGACGTAATTGATGCCCCTACAGATGCAAAAGTGTTGTTCTAAAAATAACTTTAACATTCAACCCCTTATACCCTAAAAAAAGACAAAAGTTAAACTCCCGCTGGTATCTCCCAAAAGAATAAAAATCAAACCCTGACCACATGCACATCTTCAATATATGTACAAATAGATAGCAAAGTGAAAACTTCCTAGATTTCAAACTTTAGGAGGAGTTAAGCTGAATAACTATGTACCAATAAAGGGACGAACATGGGTATAACAATATGCCCCTCCCCAAGGTTCAGTTGCGGGGGCATACACATATTCATTTTCCATGGTATACGCCATCTACCCAACAAAGGACGATTACCTGTTTCTGATTGTTAGTTTTTAGAACATACAGTGGCAAATATTTCATGCGTGTTTCTGACATATAATTTTAATGAAATATGAATGATAAAAGAACGACACTTAGTCTTTTTTTAAACTGCAATATGTGCAAGCTGACAAGTTGAAAGATTCCACAAGAAGGAAAGTACCTAGACTAAAGTATTTGTCCGACTCATAGCAAACATTATTAGTACTAATATTTGCTTCTACTCTAAAATTTTCAAATATTCTGTCTTGTCCCAGCTGGAGATGGAGGTAAGTAAGAACCCGACAAATCTCAAAATAATACACCTTCTAATACCTTTGGTCTGTAGAGGTGAGGTGTCTCATACCACAATGACATCTTCTTTTTTTTCATAACATATATTTCAACTCATAACATTTAAGATGCTGACCAAATATACAATTATGTTAAGATCTGTTAAGTAGCGACGAAATTATTATTAGGGTAATCATGGTCATAAGGAAGACTAACATAAGACGGATTTACAACCATAATGACAACGTTTAGAGCACCTTGCCAAGGGTATGATTTTTGAAAAATGCACAAAACATGAGGTGAATTTTGATGTTTAGACAGAAGTTTATTCATGCTGTTTGGGTCATATTACAATGTAGCTAAATATTTGACACAGAAAGCTAAAAAGACATTACTTATTGTTAGATCTGCAACTTCAAAACAATGTCGGTACCTATCTATATTTTAGCATTGCATTGCACAAGCTTGTGTTTTCCCCGACTGTTTAAGAAGTCTGTACTAGATTCATTGGATGTTGGATGTGTACTGTAAGTGTACTGACTGATATTTTAGTCTTTCAAACATATTTTGTACTTATTGTTATTGGCTGTCATCTAGCTCTTAGCAAGCGAGTATTCTCAGATCTGTACTTTAAATACTGATTGACAATAGATATATTTATATTTTTAAAACTGTACACACTGTACCAGTGACCAGACTTCAACCTTTGACTTTCAGTACCAAACAAATTTCTATTTTGTTAGTGATGATTAGGCAGTTTTTTTAGGATTCAAAAGACATGCTTTATATTTCAGAAATGACATGATATTTGGAAATCAATTTTTTCGACTTAAGATTTATATGACCATATCATTATTTGTTTGGTTTCATTATGTTCCTAAAATTTGAAATATATTGAAAACAACACGTTATTAATTTCTTGCGTCCGAAGCACTTTTCTGGATTTACCTTCATCAGGAACGCTCAAAGCCAAACATTTGAAATCCGAGGATGTATAAGTACCGAAACCGTTATAGAGCTGTATGTCAAAAATACCTAAAATCAATAGCCAAATTCATCTAAAGCCAACTTTGCCTGAGGGAGTTGAAAACTTAGTTTCTTAATAATTTATAAATTTGTAAACGAACAATTTTAGTACAGTTTGTTTAATCATGTCAGGACCGAAATACTGACTACTGAGCTGATGATACCCTCGGGGACTGATAGTCCACCAGCAGAGGTATCGACCCAGTGATGTAAAATATTGAAAACAACACGTTATTAATTTCTTGCGTCCGAAGCGCTTTTCTGGATTTACCTTCATCAGGAACGCTCAAAGCCAAACATTTGAAATCCGAAGATGTATAAATACCGAAACCGTTGAAGAGCTGTATGTCAAAAATACCTAAAATTAATAGCCAAATTCATCTAAAGCCATCTTTGCCTGAGGGAGTTGAAACCTTAGTTTCTTAATAATTTATAAATTGGTAAACGGACAATTTTAGTACAGTTTGTTTAATCATGTCAGGACCGAAATACTGACTACTGAGCTGATGATACCCTCGGGGACTGATAGTCCACCAGCAGAGGTATCGACCCAGTGATGTAAAATATTGAAAACAACACGTTATTAATTTCTTGCGTCCGAAGCGCTTTTCTGGATTTACCTTCATCAGGAACGCTCAAAGCCAAACATTTGAAATCCGAAGATGTATAAATACCGAAACCGTTGAAGAGCTGTATGTCAAAAATACCTAAAATTAATAGCCAAATTCATCTAAAGCCATCTTTGCCTGAGGGAGTTGAAACCTTAGTTTCTTAATAATTTATAAATTGGTAAACGGACAATTTTAGTACAGTTTGTTTAATCATGTCAGGACCGAAATACTGACTACTGAGCTGATGATACCCTCGGGGACTGATAGTCCACC
Organism: Mytilus trossulus; assembly: GCF_036588685.1. Classification (NCBI taxonomy): domain Eukaryota; kingdom Metazoa; phylum Mollusca; class Bivalvia; order Mytilida; family Mytilidae; genus Mytilus; species Mytilus trossulus. The sequence goes on along the minus strand of NC_086379.1, from coordinate 33,722,153 downwards.
AGCAGAGGTATCGACCCAGTGATGTAAAATATTGAAAACAACACGTTATTAATTTCTTGCGTCCGAAGCGCTTTTCTGGATTTACCTTCATCAGGAACGCTCAAAGCCAAACATTTGAAATCCGAAGATGTATAAGTACCGAAACCGTTGAAGAGCTGTATGTCAAAAATACCTAAAATTAATAGCCAAATTCATCTAAAGCCAACTTTGCCTGAGGGAGTTGAAACCTTAGTTTCTTAATAATTTATAAATTGGTAAACGGACAATTTTAGTACAGTTTGTTTAATCATGTCAGGACCGAAATACTGACTACTGAGCTGATGATACCCTTGGGGACTGATAGTCCACCAGCAGAGGTATCGACCCAGTGATGTAAAATATTGAAAACAACACGTTATTAATTTCTTGCGTCCGAAGCGCTTTTCTGGATTTACCTTCATCAGGAACGCTCAAAGCCAAACATTTGAAATCCGAAGATGCATAAGTACCGAAACCGTTGAAGAGAGTGTAATTGATCAAATTGAGTGAAATATTCTGACTAAAATAAAAAAAAATATTTCAGTTTTTCTATCTTGACATTAGCCATGTTAGCTATCTGATAATTGTATGGTATTCAAAATAATTATGACATGTTTGTGTTGTTGAGTTGCTGTCTCCCTAGTGTATACTTCAGTGGTTAGGATTATTTCTTTTTCTTTTCTACGTACCTTCTCCACGTTCTTGATACCTTATAAAACTGATGAGTTATCAGTATTAAGGTTGTTGGGAATAACATTGTTAAAAAGGGAGCCACATTTTTTGGTATTAAACCAAATACATGTACCACTAATCTATTCAAACCATTGCCATTCTCAATTGGTTTTGTTGTTTCATAATAGATGTGCTTGTGTTGTTTGTTTTCTGTTTCATTGACTTATACATTACAACCCACATCTCCTTTCTTTCATATAGACTTGATTTTTTTATTAGTTGTTATTGGCTTTGAACTAGCTTTCAGATAACTGCAAGTACTCTCAGATCTGTCCATTGTGTCTTTTTGTGTCTGGATGTATAAGTACCCGGCCACGTCCACTTGTATTTATGTCTATCTGATGAGTTAAGCCTTTTTCAACTGATTTTGATAGTTCATTCTTATGTTGTACTGTTATTCCACTGTCCCAGGATAGGGGAGGGTTAGGATCCCGCTTACATGTTTAACCCCGCCACATTATTTATGAATGTGCCTGTCACAAGTCAGGAGCCTGTAATGCAGTGGTTGTCGTTTGATTATGTGTTACATATGTGTTTTTCTTTCATTTTTTTTTACATAAATAAGGCCGTTAGTTTTCTCGTTTGAATTGTTTTACGTTGTCGTATCGGGGCTTTTTATAGCAGACTATGCGGTATGGGCTTTGCTCATTGTTGAAGGCCGTTCGGTGACCTATAGTTTGTTAATGTTTGTGTCATTTTGGTGTTTTGTTGATAGTTGTCTCATTAGCAATCATACCACATCTTCTTTTTTATATTGAAATAACAGCAAATGCCAAATGGTGACTAGCACCTTTGGTCAGTTATTTGGGGAGGTAAGGAACAGACAAGATCATTAGCTATAGCTAACAGCTGGTCTTGTAATTGACTTTTCTAAAAACCCATTGCAGTATTCAAAAGTCATGTACAAAAGATTATTCAAAACAAGAGGAAATGATAATATGTCTTCTCAAAAGATTTATTATTCATTTATAAAGTTAATATTTTGACATATTTTCTATATACAGCTTTGTTCAATCAATCCCTCAATGTTCTGTGAACTGTAAAATTAACATCATTTGTAGATAAAGACAAGCAAGAACTTTCTCCAACAAATCACTTCTTTCTCTCACATGAACCACCATTGTGTGTGTGAAACCTGAAATAAAAGACAGAATTTCCTAATATAAAAGAATAAAGTCAGTGCATAAGTATATATAATGTATTTATGTAACTCCCTTTTAAGATATATGAAAGTAATCATGAATGGGAAAACAAATATAGCTTGATCAAATGTAAAGGGTAGTAGATCAAAAAACCTTGGTTAGCAAAGATGTTACCTAATGAAAACTGAAGAAATTTATTTGCCAAATCGGCAACAAAAAACTATTAGACGAATAAAATTTTGAAGTTAATCATTGATTGCATGTTTATCAAGCAAAATAATTACCTTTCACAGGTCATTATTTTATGCCCTGGAGCATATATCATTGAAACATGGTATCGTCCGGGTTGATTCTGAAAAAGAATGACCTGACGTTCTGAAAGAAAATAACTCCATATAGGTATATAAAGTAACATAATCTTTTATGTTATAATTTGTTAACTTTTCATTTCAGGACCAACCGACCCACTAGTCAATAAAAACACACCAGCAAACACAACACAAGGTTAATATCATTCTGTTTTGTGTTTAAATTTAACTTTTCAAACTAGAGATGTCTAACATGTAAGGAATGCACATCTATATGGTTACAGTTCTCTACATAATAGACGAGGTAATTGTCTATAGGAACTTCTGTGCCACTTTTACTTTGTTTTTAATAAAAATTATAGAGTGGAAGGTTAATGTTCATATGCAAAACTATATTTTTTAAATCAAAATGTAGGGTTGTGCGGTATATTTTCAACGAATGAATTTTACACTGAAATTCGGAACTACTCCATCCTTGAATTAAAACTTTCCGCAGATTTCAATATGATCAAAATGCATATTTATTTTCACTGGACACATTTCCAAGTTATCTCTCTATGAGATGGAAAATATAGATCATAACTGGGAATCAATACGTGAACAAAATTACATATATATGAATATTACAAAATAGATCCGTTATGACTTGATATTGTTCCAGGTATCTTAGGTAACTTTACCTTGAATAACATTAGGTAATGCACAAACAGGTGTGGGAAGGTTGATTTACTTTACCCACTTCTCCTTTGCAAATGCATTCTACCTTGGATGTTCCTGTTGCGTAGTAGTTGCAGTTGGTTTATGGAGAAGATGAATATGTTGAGATTATATCAGTTTAAATACGCAACTTTTCGCTTGATCAATTTAATACTGAAATATAATAAATTATGTAATGTAATGAGCTTGCTCTTTTTAAATGAGTAGTTTTAAATTAACACAAACGATATGTGCGCTGTCAAATTGTTTAATTCACGTAATAACTGTTAATAATTTGTTAATTGAACATGAAACTAAACAGTCATATCAATAAAAAAAAATCGTCTATAGACTTAGTTTCGAAAAACAATTATTGTTATTTTGATTAAGTACAGATTTTTCGTTGACTGAATACATTCTTGACGTATGATCTCTAATTAGTTTCTACAACTATCATAAAATATATATAACAACTTACCATAATGATGATCCATCATTTTGTTATTTTTCCTCAGATTACGGACTTGATATGATTACTCTGTTGGCTGTAAATGTAACTATAGAAAGTGAGTTCCCAATTATACTTGTTCAGTATGAGAGACTTACGAATATGAAACATCGAATTGTAGAATTAATGTCTTCCTTAATTCGACAAAGGATGACAACGTTTGGTTTTCATAATAATGCTTTAAACGCGCAATTTCAATTGTATTAATGACGCACAAGAACAAACGATGTTAGTTGCTTGTTTTTGAACTTATTGAATTGTTGATTTAGTACCTTTTTTCAAACCAGTTAATAATGGTCATCTATGAACCTTATTTCAACTGCCGTAATGGGTTATTTACAATACAAATCAACTTTGTTATGGTTTGCAATCTGAACGCATTGTTTATAAGTTTTGGTAGATTAAGGAAACACTAAATCTTAAAAGATTACAATCTATTGTAATGGTAAATTTATGGTACTTTTGATAACTATGACACCGTTTAAAGAAAACGACAGACGAATTTTAAAATATGTAATTTTGTGTCATGCGAACTGTATGACACCGTTTAAGGTATTTGATAAAGGTACATGCATACACATGTTTAAGAGATAAGCTCACATTATAATGAAAGCTTATATCTTAATTTTTGTATCTTACGTAGGCAAAAAGCAGCCTGGACTGCGTCTGGATAAGGACAGCCGAGTTGAAGTAGGACTGTATTCGCCCAAACTAAACTTCCACTTTTGTAGTTCTGGGTGGGATGATAATGATACAACAGTCCTCTGTAAATCTCTTAATAGGACCTGGTAAGGAAACGCAATAGCTGTTGAAAAATTGCGAGATGTACCGATTTTTCCTTATTCCTTTGATTGTTGTGGATTAGAACCTAATTTGTTTGCATGCAATATAACAGAGGATGAACACATTTGTAATACCACAAAAGTAGCTGGTGTCATGTGTTATCTAGGTATATTTCTCGTTTTATTGAAGACCTGTTGGTGACCTTCTGCTGTTGTTTTTTTTTTTTATGGTCGGGTTGTTGTCTCTTTGACACATTCCTCATTTCCATTCTTAATTTTATATAATATGTTAATTAACAGACTAATGATTGAACGATACATTATATATCGTGATCAGGCAAATAAAGATTGTTAGGTTTCAAGAAATGAAACAATGTGTTTAAAATTTCAAGCGCTTTCGGGGATTAAACCTTCATCGATTGGTTACACCAATGTTAGTATAGTAAAAAGTAGTTATGTATAAGAATTAAACTAGTAATGAGCTATATGCCCCAACGGATCATTAGAAAAATAAACGAATTATTTTCAAGTTTCAAAGTTATCGAGCACAAACATTGACTCGTTAATTCACATTCTTCATGCGCTTGGTCAAGACGATTTTCTTGGCCAATTTTCAGAGAACCACTTAAAGTCAAGTTCAAGACCGAATTTTACGTGGTCTTTTTACAACTCCATGCTGCATCTCTATTGAATGTTTACTGTGTATGAACCTGTACATCTAATTTTGGATGTGAAACTAGCACAAACCAGTGTGTATTTAAACCACATTTAACAGGGTATTCTCGTTAATTTGATATATGCTACACATGTTGTTTGATATTTATGAGCCAACAGCCATTAGTCAATTACTCAAAACAACAATTGATATTTTAATTATGTTGAAAAATATAAACCTGGTTATGCAGATATTACTACACTTTAAGGGTCAGGAAAAGCTGGCAAATGTGTCACGATTCATAATCAAGAATTATCCACAGTCGAATCAGGATCCCCGTTTTCAGGTTTGCTTTTCTTATTATCTATGAGTGATGCTTACAAACGAGATAATGTTCTTTTTCGAATTAAACAGGCTTCATTTTGTAATAAGTTTATTTCTATTCATCAAACTTTTACTTGTTTTCTAAAAAAAAAATATTCCTTCAACTGTAAAGTCGTGAGAACTTTGTAATATAAAGTTGATCTGTCAAAAATGCAAGTTTTTTGTCGCGTGCGATTAATCAAAAAAGAACGTGGCGATTTTTTTTATAAAAAAAAAAGTTAAAAAGTTAAAACACATAATGTTTTAATAATTTATATTAAAACATATTTCAGAAAAGTGCTCACATTAGAATGAAAGCTTATATCTCAATTTTTCTAAAGTGTTTTGTATCTTATTATAGGCAAAAAGCAGCCTGGACTGCGTTTGGATTCGGATTGTTGTCTCTTTGACACTTTCCCCATTTCTATTCTCAATTTTATTACATGTATTATATTATGTAATTAGTATCGTGAAACTTAAATGTTTATACACTCGATTGTTTATGTTATCATTGTGAAACTTGAAATTCAAATTGTATTAATCCATGATTAAAGTCACAAATATTTTTATCTTTATTTCAAAGGAGTTTCTGTTGGGATATCTGCGGCTTTTATTGTAGTTGTGTGCATCATCGTAGTCGTTGTGATCATTCGACGAAGGTATAAACAAAGATTTTCACTATATCTTTTAAAATATGACTCTTTAAAAAATTATTAAAATATTAGCTTGTTTAATTATAATCAATCGTGAAGAATAAGGAAACAATAATTCTGTTTTACGTTACCTAAAAGACTCACATCTTGTAAAGGCAAAATATTCGTTTTTTTTGTGATCATACTTTTTAAGGAAGTAAAAATTGTCCAATATTAACACGGAAGGTTGTTGATTGTATGTTCTCTTTACAAACCAAAGAAATAAATTTAAAAAAAAAAAAAAAAAATAATGGTACACTAAAATAACAAAATATACGAACTCTCAGGAAAAATCAAAAGGGATATTTCCTTAGCAAATAGACAAACCAAAAGGTCAAACACATCAAACGAGGATAGAACAACTGAAATATATCTGACTTAGTAAAGGCATTTCATTATGTAGAACAAGTGTATTACATTACGTTGTATAGCTGGGTAAACCTCTTAATTGTATTACAATCGCACACAATTTCATTATATTAACAACATTGTTTAAACAGAACTAACAGATATAATAGGTAAAAATTTGAAACAAAATAATAGATATAAGAAGGTGTGGTATGAGTGCCAATGAGACAGCTCTACATCCAAGTAACAATTTATAAAAATACACCATTCTAGATTAAAGTATGGTCTTCGACATGGAGCTTTGGTTCACACCGTTCAACAAGCTCAAAAGGACCAAACAAAATATTATACGTCTTTACAGAAGTATTCATCACAAATGCAGTAACAATAACCTACAGGCCTAATATTCACTAGTTTTCCTATTGCAGGTCGGTAAATATATATCACAAAGAAGATACGGAATCCTTCAGAAGAGAGGGAGAAGAGGTTAAAAGACAGGAAACTAATTTGACTGAATATACAAGTGGTGCTCCGAGATTAAATGACCACACCTATGACGTGTTTGACTCTGATAAATTGAAATGTTGCTCTCTAGACAGTGATTTACAGAAGGAAACTATAGCATCTTTCACAAATAAAAAAGAACAAAGCAGATACCAAAAGACCAGTTTCGATGAATTTACAAAAAATAAACCGAGATTGTCTGACCACACTTACGAGCTGCTGGAAATTTCAGGATATAACACAATGACAAATGTGACTGTTCCTTCTGCAAAATGAACCAATGAAAAAGGCATTGAAAAAGGATCAATACGTGGATTTCGTAAATAAAAGTTTACTATGGTGGTTCGCATATAAAACTCACAATATAGTTGTTTTAAACTAATATGCAATTAAGAATCAATGATTGAAGCAAATATACTTTTAACTAAACTATTAATCATAGTGCTTAATGAGCTTCCGTTAATCTGTAATGTTTTATTTAGTGTATGTAGGGATTTCGTTACTGTAAATTATTTAAAACTTTCACTAATTTCTTTAATAGATACAAAAACTTATTTAGTTAATGTGATTGTACCTGTAGAAAACTTATTTAAAGCGATATGTTACATCAAAATTTTAAAATTATATTGTACTAAAAGCGCGGAAATCACTAAGTGATCCGTGTTTACACATCAAACATAATTAAAACACAGTCACGTATTAGTTAAGGCTATCTTATCAAATCAATATTGTAATTGGATCTTTGAATATAACTTATATTTGCATTAATATCGATTTTTTCATCAGCAAATTAAAACATAACTACATTCATATCTTTTTTCAACAAACTGTAATAACCCGAATTGTAGAAATCGAAGTAGGTATAACTGATTTAACCAGCAAGCAACTCCCATAGATCTTCCTATAATACTTGTACCCTTCTCATAGAGCTCAACTCAGTGTCTTTTTGTATCATTGCGATGGAAACTAGAGGAAGTTTAAATAACGCATCGTAATTATGATAATTCTGAATTTATTTCGTACTCATGATTTTGATTTTGGTTACGAAAGTCTCTTGTGTACTTGTTTGCAGGATAGCGTATGACTTATAAATTTGTCATAAATGCAATTAAAACTATGAATAATAAATTTGTAAAATGTGTTTATCGATTCGGGCATACTTCAAATATAATTTTATAAACAATTAAGTACACACCCATAAAGATGTTTGCCTTTTATATTAAGCTTTCGAAATTACATTAATGACCATTGATTTGTTTTGTGTTCTCTCTGAAGGAATTAAAAGTCTTTTGTTTATATCTTCCTGGTTATTGTAGAATGATGACAGTAACCATTGTTCTACAGAACAAATTGTTTCCTTGGGAAAAATTGTTATTGGGGTCATTTATTCTTCCTGGTTATTAAGTTCACTAAACTGTTCATAAACTTGTCTTAATATGTGCCGTAGTTTAACATTCCATATAGGATAATATATTTTATGAATATTGTTACAAATGCAGGCAAGTTTTTTTCACCTTCCGAATAGAACATTTTGATGTTTTAGGTTTTGTGCAATTTGTTTTGTTTATAGTCACAAGTTTTCAATGAGCCTTTTACTAGTAACTAATGTTTTAGTGGTTAACTTTTCTTTTATTTAAAGAACCCTCTAATTATAAAATTAATTTATTTATAAATAATGGCATCAAATTCACATCACATTAAACAATCTTATAATCAATATTTGTCTACCTACAATAGCGAGGCTGATTTATGTAACATATCATAAAAAGAATATATATAAATGCTTTATATTCTAAAACTTTAAGCAATAACTAAAAAAGCTAATGACAAGATGAATAACATTTATTTACCTATCAAAAAATTAAATTGAATTCCTCTGTTTGAATAACGATTAAACCAATTAAAATTACATAGTTTGTATGAAAGTGCATAAATCTAACACAAGGCAGAAATGAGCAATAAACTTCCAAATACAGCTGCGTTATAGTCGTACCGTATTATTATACTTAAATGATTATTATAAACTAGAACATCCCCGTGAAATCGCTAAATACAACTTTTGGTGGTGCGCCTGTCAGATGCGGAACGTACAGATAAGGTAATAGGTAACAGGGGATATATATTATAATATCGGTGTCGGTATCGGATTCGACCCGGAACTTGTTAATTATTGGCAACATTAATTATGTGGAAAATAACAGGGTCTGGAGTGGTGTAATTTTTAATCAAGACTATTGTCATATACTAGCTACATATAAAGTTAAATTCTTGGATTTGTCGTTTTGACCTCGTTATTTTAGTATTATAGATATAAATTTTATCCAAAAAAAAAAGTTTCTTCTTTAAAAATTCATGGTAAAACGTATGTTTCAAATACCTTGTTTAGTGTACACAGAACCACACAAGATCTACGTTGACTATTGACTCCATGAAAACAAAACATAATTTAAACTACATGACTTTGTAAACATTGAGTGTTATCAATGGGAATGTAGTTGTATTTAGTTTACGTTTGATTAACAATAATTACAACACTGAGTTTATGTCAATGAGATCACGGCCTTAGTGTATGCATTTATTTACTAAACTTCAAAAACTTGTTGTCCTTTTTTTTCTATTTTGAAAACAAAACTGTATAACAAAAGAGATGATTTCGGCTTCTTAATTGAAACTTTTACTTTCTAAGTAGCATTATTCCAGCAACGCCTTCATACGGAGTATATATCTCCAAATTGAAACGATATTCTCGGGCTTGTATTTCCTATCATGATTTCCTTGATAGAGGATTGCTACTCACAAGGTAGGTATTAAACAAAGAGTTGCAAATGGTTAAGTTGAAATTATCCCTTCGTAAATTTTACGGGCGCCATCACTAGTTGGTTGAACGTTATGGATTAACCGTTTCACAGATGATATCGGATACGTTACATGTACTTCCGTTGTAACTACAATAGCCTTTCGTTTACACGAATGAGAACTACTTTTACATAAGAATAGAATATTAAAAAAAATAGAACTACAAACAAAAACAAATTTAACAATATTACAGTTATTCAATAAGCTTAGGAAGAGTAAGTATATTGCTTTATCACATATTTTGTACTGATATGTACGTTTTTGCATGGCCAATAATAGCCGGAAGTCAAGGTTGGTTATCAACCCTCGGATCCGATATCGAAATCAGCCCTCGAGATCAATATCAAGCCCCAGAGTTTAACTTCCGGTAACCTGTCAATCAAAGACTATTTGTAAACAAGTTGAACACAATGAAAAGAAATTGGGAGAGATACGTATCTGCTGTAGAAGAAAAGTAGAAATCAACAGTGAAAATCACAAAAGTGTTCGTAAAACTTTGACGTCATAAAGAATTTAGAAAAGTCACACTGGAATGAGTAGCGATATAGGATTCTTCTTAAGCATTTTTCAACATATATTTGCAATTCTTTCAATTAATATATTTATTGTTAATTATCTCTGAAACTTTTCACAAAACATGCAAAACGTTATTACCTACTGTGATAAGAACTTTTTTTTTTACTCACAGTGATACATTTTTTTTCCCCGTTAAATATCTGTTTGATTTTTGAAGAAATATCAAACATAGCTTGGTGTAAGCTATTTGTTTTCTCTTGCTTAAAAATATGTGATAAATAGGTTATTACAAGTCATTTTTCATATGGTCCATGGTATCAGCCCACGACCCATATCAAGCACTCGGACTAAAGCCCTCTGTCTTGATATGGGAGTCTAGAGCTGATACCAGGGCCATATTAAAAATGCCATGTAATAATCTATAATTATACTACCAGCATACTGTCATCGATCAAAACATCTATCAGTCAAATAAGGTAAGTATCTAGAAGGTATATAGAAATGTTAGAAAATAAGCAATTATCAGATTATGTACATGTACCGGTAGATTGTTGACCTTCAACAAATATACAGCCAATAAAAACAAACTAATCATCAGTTATAAATTAAATCAAGGATTGAGAAACAATTATAAAACGTTGTAAATATCTGTAACAGGTAAAACAAATCGTATCTAACAAGCATTACTCGAGAAGATTACAAGTGTATGTTATTTCGGTCGCATTAAAAATATACACACATATACGACGTTGATTCGACCTTGATACTGTCAATGCTTCATACGAAAAGATCTGTGGATAAATGTGTAGGTAGTCACCGGTGTCACAGTTTTTATAGCTTTTAGTTTGTCGACCATTTATCAAACTCATTATTCTAACAATTGCAATAGAAATAACTGAAGAGATTTACACTCAAATTACTATTAGTTTGAAAATCTCATTGAAAATTTTCAGATGCCAAGTGTACGTTTCCGGCAGACTTGAGGGGTTCTTGGATAAGTGCAGACCGAGGAACACTAACCTTTGAAGCAAATACACTTTCTGGTTATTCAATACAGCTGACTGAATCAATTGGTTCGGTAGATTTTAATTGTCAAACTCTATCGAATAATCGGTATCATCTAAGGTGTGGTAAACATCTATCACAAACAAGCGAACAAATAAATAATTCAGTCAATCTAAACAAAAAGAGTTTAAAAGAACAAAGGCAAAAGAACAATTTAAAATGATCAATGCTAACAAAGCAACACAATAATGGACAACACTATTACCCAAATGAAAGGACCAAAAAGTTGACAAATTTACGATGCAATATAGAGACAAATAATTTTGAAATACCAAGTAGCAGCATACTTCCAAAACTTTCAATTATTTTTACATTGTATGTCGTGTACACTTGTAAAAGACACGTCATAACCGAAAACGAACAGTGAACATTAACATGAAACCCTGTTTGTTTGTGGTTAAGTTATATACAGCATATAAATACTCATTTATGATTCGAGTATTTTAACTGTACCATGTAAATATGGGATAACATCGGAATAGGAAAAGAGATGGCCCTCATATATCATGTAATACAAACTTCTGTCGGTCTCTGTTGATAGAAATGCGAAGACAGATTATGAAATATATATTGCAATTTTGATTAACTAGTCAAAATATTTATCTTATGTGTTTTTGTCAAAGAGAGGCAAAAAATATCAAAGGGACAACGTATACAAACATTATACAGGTACAAACAAGACAAATCAATCATAGTTAGTACATATGCCACAACTATATATATAACACTATATAAAAGATGTTTATTTATAATCGTATTGATACGTAAACTTAGTTACTAATTTCACATCAATTAAGAGGTCTAGTTAATAAACAAAATTAAAAGCCTTAAGTGTAGGTAAAATACTAAATACTTATAAATCTTTCATATTTTTTTTTAATCTTTTCAGCGGTACTGAAACGTTTAAAATGTTAAGTAATGGTGATAGTTTTAGGCCACATATATGTCTGGAGTTTTACAACTTGACATCTGAAAAATATTACTACCATGTTGTCACAGGTAAATTCGTGCGTGTGTGAATATATGTGGGAAATAAACGAATTTAGCTTTTCAAAATTTTATGACATTGGTATGTACGAACGACGTCAACTTTTTAGCAATCAGTTTTATAAAAAAATTGTTTACCGAAAATCAGGGAAGTCACTGCCTCTTTTAAGTGACTATAAGTACAAATACTAGTCGCTAAACTTATTATAACTTTCTCATACTCATATACAGACACGCATGCAATCAATGACACACGAATATAAACCTGTTACAGATAGTCGCCTACAATGCTAAAAAAGCAAACAGTGTTATTTTGACTTATTCGTTGAAATATTCCTTTTGTATTTGTTAGATCAATTTTAAGCGAAGACATAGATAAACTTACTTTCTTAAGATAAGATTCTGTAGTTCAAACTCGCACCCTCATAATGTAAGTGTCTGTTGTGTCGTATTTTCCCCCTTATATTTGATTTGTTTCCCTCTGATTTAGTTTGTAACCCGGATTTGTTTTTCCCTTAATCGATTTATGAATTTCGAACAGCGTTATACCACTGTTGCCTTTATTTAAAGATCAATCATGTATATGATGACAAGAAACAGTGAAAATATACTTTATATGTTTTAGTCAAAACATTCGTATACAATTGAGAATTATCTCTTTTTTTTATTCCAGTTACAGAACCTACGATCAATGACAGAATTTACACAGATAAAAGTGAAAAATCGTTAAGCACAGCGATGTGTGTAATAGACATACCCCTTTTGAGGCAGGAACGTATATTATGCTAATAAAGGACGGTATGTTTTTAAGAAATTACTGTTTGCTAATATTGTATCGACACTAAAAAGTTGATAATTCCTTACGGACTTTGGTTGTTCCTTTTGTGATATGTAAGTTTATGATAATGTGTCTAACAAAATTGTTTGCAAGGTCAACCATGAATGAAATTTAACACTATCCACAACCGAAAACGTACATCTAGCATGTCTATAGTCACATTTTTTCAACAAAAACAGACAACAGTTACGCAGTAAAAAAGAAGACAGTATTAAACAGATAAGACAATCCCGTGTAGGTTGCATAACCTTAAAAATATATGTGGAGTTTTTGTCTTCAGTTAAAAAAACTTTTCTAGAATGATTCTCGATAGAAAAAGCATTTTGACATTTTCACTAATTATGTTTGAAAGTTTTGTTCACACATCGTTGTCAATGTAATGAAATTTGATGCAACCGTCATACAAGTGAAAGTTTTTTTACCTATAAAACTTAATTAAATCCACAAATTTCTCCATAGGAATATGCATGGACATAGTGAGGAATATGACAATTATCGTCAATTCGTTTTATGTGTTTGGGAGTTTGAATTTGCCATTTGATGATTCTGAACTGTCCGTTTCCATTTTTCCTCGGAGTTCAGTACTTTTTGTGAACTTACTTTTTACCAAATCTTACAATATATATAACATATTTAATAGTAAAAACAAGTGATTGTTTTTTTTTTTTATTAAAAATCCCCTATTGATGACCCATTCATGTTTTATGTGGAATACAAAGATAGCAGCCTAACATTATTTTCTAACAAAACCAAACAAAACTAATTATGAGAAATTCAACTTATTTATCGTCAACCGTAGAACATGGTCAAAACCGTACAAATAATATTTGTATATTATATTATATGAGAAGCTGTTATAATAAAGCATGCGACGAAGAGACCAACAATCTTCTGTAACCACCAACAATTAGTAGTAAAAAAAACTATAAAAAAAAAATGCAAATGTCTCTTAGAAAATGTGTACGTATTGTGAAGTGTGAACAGCTTTAATAAATAATACTATTTTCAGCATACAACAATTTTATTTGACCTAATAAATCCCTAAAGTAACAAAATACCTCTTCGCATTTATTCATTTACGACATCACAATTTTACTTTTATTTACAGGAACATCGGATACTAATCTAGCAGTTGAATGTCCTAACGATATTTCAAGAAACTTTCATAGTGTAAAATTAAGTGCGTTTGATGGAACATATAGCTGCTCAGGGAAATTAGAAATATTAACTGACAAACTGAAGATGAAGATGAACTATACATACAACTTTTGTGATAACCGTCTAAAGTTTTCAGGTGCGTGTTTTTCTTAGGCCTATTATGGATATATCAGTTAACTATGATAATGTAAACAAAACGATAGAAAAACAAATGGAAAACTCTAAATATCGTTGAAAACATATACTGTGTATTCATTAATAATCGTTTGATACCAATTTTCGTTGATTTCGGTGAAAGTGGAACCACGAATTTGAATGTTCAACAAGTTACTTTTTTCCTAACTAATGTATTAACCACGACGTCAATTATCCACGAATATGCAATTTGTCCACAAACCACGAAAATGTATACCCTCGAAATAAATAAATCCACAGTATGTCTTGAACATGTTGAATATGAATAAAACTATAAAAATCACAAAGTAACGGACATATCATTATATAACTATACTTTTTCTTTATTCAATCTTAGTGGATGGATTATGGCGTTGTTTACATTACATTACCTCTGGCAGTACGACATACCTTGCCACATTGAATATGGATAGATCCGTTGTTGGTGGTCAAACATACAGTATGGTTTGCTATGTAAGTTGATTTTTACTGAATTTCGGTTCTTATCCAGCACAATTTGCGAGTATGGTCTTGAGAAACGATGCTACTCCGTTTGGAGGAAACGATAAATGACTGACCCGTGTTAAGTGAGAGCCATATCTCTTACACGTAAACGTCAACCTTGGTGATTTCGAAAAGTAGCAAGCTAATGTCGATAGAAGGCATAACTAGTACCAGAAAAGTGAAAAGAATTAAGTTGTTATAACGTGTTTCCCAATCAACCATAAAGGAATATGTTTAAACTAACGTCATTTTTTAAAGAATTTTTACGATCGCAATTGAAAATTCACAAACACACAGTCACCCGAGACTCGTGGCTATAAACTTCAAAATAAGATTATCGTATTCAGGTTTAGATTTGGATAACAACCAAACATATTATATGTATCAAAACTGAACTACAACTATTTTTTTTCTTAAGCTAGCAAGAATGTTTTATACATACATGACTACTTACCAAGTCAAAAGAGTGTTAAGAATTCGATCGCTTTGTGTTTTTATCCATTTGCATTCCTTAAGATTGAAATATACTTTTTAAATCTCTTCATGTTATTTTATTTGGGATTTCGAGAAAATTAAAAAAAATATCAAGAATACCCTGAGGGCTGCATAGGTGGGCTTAAAGTTGTATGATTGTCTTTCATCATCATGGATTGTAAAAAAAACAGAGAATCAAAGGTCCATATTTTCGATCAAGTTAGCAAAATGTGATGCAGGAATGCAGATATTTAATGTGATTTTTCATTTAAAAGAACCAATCTATAAGAATATTACTTACAAATATAATAATTTTAGCAAACGTTGGTAAGTTTTGGTTGGTTTTTTTTTGTTTTTTTTTATTGGCGTTTCAAGGAAAGGTAACTCTAAAACAGTGCATTTTCTGAAGGAATCTACATGAAATTTTCCTATTTTGTATTTTAGCCCAAAAAAACGGACGGTGATCCTATCTTTTCTTTTGATACAATCAAAGCTTTGTCTGAAAGCTATATTTTCCTTAAGTATTTAACAATTCTATCATTTTGTTTAGTTTCTAATCACAAATGGTGTTTTCCTGTATAATCTATACAAAATGTGAATTTTTTTCACGTCCTGTAGCTTGAGAAAATGAGCGGTGACCTATCATTTTTATTATATTTTTCAAAATATATCAATAGTTACAAGTACTAAGTTTTGGCAAAGTATGAAAAAATTCTATAGGTTTTATTTAAGACTCCTATACCACCTTAACCCACTGTTTTACTAATATATAATACATAAGTTTCGAACTGAATAATCATGAAAGGTATACTTAGATATGTTTGGTATGGAGTAAAAAAAAATTTAAAATTGTTTTTTTTCAAATCATGTATTTCAGTTCAGACCACTCATACCCTTTGTGAATGTGTAAATAAAAGACATTACTCACAGCTTCATTCTTTTCTCTTGGATTAATATATGGTGTCTGACAACAATAGTTTACAAGTCATTCGGTTTTTGTCTGTAGTGATGTTTTGAAATGTTAAAATGAGTCGGACCCTTGCAGTTATCAAATACATGTATATTGGTAAACGGAGGCATATATAAGATGTCTTAAATTTATGATAAATAATAAATCCAACATTTTGTCGATATAACCACTGAAATCATAATTACGTCTCGTTTTTCGTGTGAAAGAAACTACCTTCATAACTTGTATCTCGCAATCGTTCCAATAAATATCAGTCAACTGTGTCTGTTTAGAGACAAATAATGGGGGGAATATATCCTGTCTCTACTTAAATTGAATTATAATTATCATAAGCAACTAGTGTATTAAATAAAATAATGTGTTATCACACTCTACGAACAGAGATAGACCCAAAGAAAAAAGTTAATTAATCGGACCTAGTTGATCTAAACTTACATTATCTTTCCTTCTTTAGATACCTGATTCCCACCCTTAATAAGCTCTACAAATTGTACATACTATACCATCTATGTATAAGTAAATGTATATAATAAATATTTGTTCCAAGTTAAGGAAAAATCGGTGTTATGATCATATAAATATGAAGGTTCCAAAACTCCATGTACTAGCATGGTAGGATTAAAATGAATGACTCATTACATGTTTGCTTGCTGCAGTCTTCAGATTGTGACTTAATGACGTGTTATGAACTCGCATTTTTTTATTCCAAAAAAGAACTTCAAAACATCTGATTTACAAGAGTACTATGTAAATAATACTGTTTGAGAACAAAACGTCATTATATTGATTTCTTTTACAAAAAGTATTATAAACACTAGAAGGTTATTTACTTTATTTTATTATACTTTTTAAAATAATTTTAGACATTACAACGGCAAGACAGAATCTTAAAGGCAACACTATATCCTAGATCATGTCGATCAGATCAAACTGCGACATATGTTGTTTCATCTGGTGTTCACGCGGAAATGTATGACATTTTAGGTAGGTAAAGGGTATGTGGTTAGCAGGTAAACTTATTCCCATAGGCTAAGTTCCGTATAATGTTCACTCGCATGTTTCAAGTTTTAGAATTAATATTTTTTAAAGTATTAGAAAAACGCACTTACAGGCCTGTATTTGTCCAATTTGTCCTTTTGTATACAACAAATTAGTTATCATTTCATCAATATTAAGATTCTGTTTGACCCTATGCGTGTGTGATCCCTTTATTTATTTTATTCATCTTGAGCTATGATCTCTCTAAATAGGTAATACCGACTAATTGTTTACATTTCCTGTCGACCTATGAAATGCATGCTTAACATGTATATCCTACAAATAAATTTGCTGTTCGGTTTCTACTCCAATACACTACTGCCCTATAGAATGTCAACGGGATTTTGCATATCACTAATTTAAGTCCCTTTTGTGTATATTGATATGAATATAAAGTAAACCGGAAAATAATACTACTTTGTGTCATTCAATTCTTTAGATCATGAACTTGGACTGTTATAACTTATGAAGGTAAGTTGCTTGCGATTTCTTCCAAAACATTGAAAAGTTAGAATTTCAAAGATATGACATACTGATCAGATAGTCTTACATGAAAAAGATCAGGAATAGAAAATTCAAGAGCCCTCCCTGTTCACTGACGGATTATGGATATTATAAAAAGTGACAACAAATTTGAGACAAATTATTTCTTGGGTTACACGGTATAGGCGTTGTTGCAATTGATAGAATTGTAAAATATAACAATGCGAAATGAAAATAATAATCTGCATATATTTTTTCATGTTTTGTTCTATAGTTTGATAAAAAGACATAAACAGAAAATTCAGTAATATGTACGATATTGTCTTTTCTTTCTCGTGAACATTTCTGTATCCTTTAAACGAAAGATAATGTCTCCAATGAGCATAATGACTTTCAAATTCGTGTAAAGATAATATTCGTTGTCAAAATATGTTAACACTACAGTTTAAGGGTTATTTTCAAAACATAGAAATATCTAAACCGCTGGTGTCATTAGGTACATAACATGCATATAGTTCATTCAGTACAACGAAACCCAACCCTAGGTAAAGAATGCAAAACAATGACAATATCAAGCAACCAAACGGTAGTACCTATAAACAAGAAAAGGTGTAAACAGAACGATGAAACTATAACAATTTACTATGGATTTAACAAAGTTCCAACGATCAAATCTAGCTCTCTATAGAGGTTTAACAGATCTTGAATGCAACCAATATTATAAGCGACGTAAAAAATGTTATTCAAACAACATTGAAATATGTTTCTTTCTTTCTCTTTCATGTCTTTCTATATAAGCATTGATCCTAGAACGTATATACTAATCTAATTTGAAATAATATAGGTGGACACACGATATTTACAGGAGTTGCTGTAGGAATATCTGTAGCCGTTATTGTATTGGTATGCATCATCGCAGTTACTGTGTTCATCCGGAGAAGGTATGATCATACATATGATAATTTGATGAGTATTTTTTTTTTCATTTTATACATTCCCTTTATCAGGATTAATCAAAATTGAAGTTTTTAGAAAACATAATATAATTTGAAAAAAAAATGAAATAAAAAAATTGAGGAAAAGTAAGAATGGGAAGTCCATAAATCAAATCCTAAAACACGACCTAATAACTTCTGACTTTGTACAAGATGAAAAAGGATACAAATTGTGTATGGTTTTAAAACACCCCCTAGAATGAAGGTTTGATTTCAATTGACTTTTATGAACAACTAAAATGTTCAATTACAAACACGTTTTGCAGTGTCTCAATATTGACGACTTTCAGTCTAATCCTCCTGATTGCACTTGTGCTACTTTCAAATTCATATTATTCTTGTTGCTATGTTATTACGGGAAACATAAACATGATCAAAAGCACTTCCCTGCGAAATGTGTAATCCGAGTTGAATATATATCTTTATTCTCATAACCATTGCAGATACATAGGTACAGAGAGAGTGCAAAATATGTACATGAATGTGCATCTATTTACAAAACATATATAAAATACAGTGGTTTCAAAATAATATACATTTTAGCCAGGAGGACCCACATGTTTATTTATACACTTTATAAGCTTACATAATCTTTTTAACTCTGACTTTTTGTTTGCTCATCAGTTTTCCAAATTTTAGTGTATTAATACGAGCCAAATAATATTTATCAAGGTATAATTTTCTGCTGTCGTTAAAAAATGGACATTCTAGCAGATAATGTAATTCGTCCCCAATACTACCAATATTACAAAGATGACATTTTCTATCATTTCTATTAACATTATTCCACCTCCCTGTCTCTATTGGGAGTCTGTGGTTTGTGGTTCTATATCTACATAAAATAATACTTTCGTGCATATCCAAGATATCAAAATATTTTTCAAAAATCAATTCTAACTTAAAAATTCTATAATTTACTGCTTTTGTAGACTCTTGTAATTGTGTATTCCACAACTGTTTATAATGGTCTTGTAATCGCAACTTAAGTGCATTTTTTAACCATATATCATTACCAAAACATTGAGAGATCCAAATATTTGAAAAACCACATTCATCCAAAATATTTTTAACTTTACTCACAAAAAATGTACATACATTATTAACAGTAAATAGTGTTTTTAATAGTCTATATGCGATAGAAGATAGCTTAGTCTCTTTAGCAGATAATAACTTACACCAATATGACACTATTTTTATTTTAATATCAATCTCCAAAGGATATCTACCAAGTTCA
The DNA here is from genome assembly GCF_036588685.1 of Mytilus trossulus. Taxonomy (NCBI): domain Eukaryota; kingdom Metazoa; phylum Mollusca; class Bivalvia; order Mytilida; family Mytilidae; genus Mytilus; species Mytilus trossulus. Next base: position 33,702,113 of record NC_086379.1, on the reverse strand, counting down.
CCGTATACCATATAGTTAGGTGTGGAATTTTTCAGTTTCAAAAGAAGTTTACAGAATTTCAGATGGATTCTTTCTATAATTTCAACATTACCATGCCCCCAAATTTCACATCCATACAAAAGTTTCACAACTTTATCAAAAAGATCTAAGTGACATTGAATAGAAAGATTATGCATGCGGCCTGCTTTCAACACATTAAACATAGCTTTTGTTGCTTTTTCTGCTAAGTGTTTCTGTGCTATTTTAGTATTACCAGTTCTAGATAATAATATGCCCAAATAGTTAAATTCTTTAACAATTTCAATGTCAGTGCCGTCTATATCAAAATGCAGTTTTGATGGCATTCTGCCTCTAGAAAAAATCATCACTTTAGTTTTCGTGACGTTAACTTTAAGCTTCCAAACATTACAGTATTCACTGAAAGAATCCAGCTGTTTCTGTAAATCATCAGCACTTTCTGCCAATAGTACTGTGTCGTCTGCATAAAGGATTACAAACAGTTTTAGATAAATTTGAAGCTTGGACTCCATTTCCTCAGAAATACTCTCGAGCCCCTGCAGGCTTTTGTCTTCCAAAAAGTGTTCTAGGTCATTCAAATATAATGCAAATAATATAGGGGATAAGTTTTCACCTTGGCGGACACCTTTGTTACACATAAAATAGTCTGACACATTATTGTTATATACAATATTTGATTTAATATTTTCATATAAATGTATAATTACATTATACATTTTCCCATTTATATGTTGAGTAAGCAACTTAAACCAGAGTCCATCACGCCAAATGGTATCAAAAGCTCTTTCGAAATCTATAAAGGCTGCAAATAACTTCTTTTTCTTTTGTTTCAGGATATCAAAAAAAGCCGACAAAGTAAATAAGTTGTCAGTCGTACTGTATCCAGATCTAAAACCACATTGACTTTCATTCAAAACATCAAAATTTTCGACAAATGCCTTAATTCTTTCATTCAAAAGTGCAGTGAATAATTTACTCATACAGCTTAGAATAGTAATAGGTCTAAAATTTTTGGGATTAAGTCTATCTCCCTTGTTTTTGTATACTGGTTTAATATTGCCAATCAACCATTTGCTAGGTATAATACCTGTGTCAAATATCATGTTAAACACTTTTTCATAAAATGGTAAAAAAACATCAACAGTAGATTTTATATATTCATTTATAACCCTATCTTCACCACATGCTTTATTGTTTTTCATTTTTCTAATACATAATATTATTTCATCCCTTGTAATAGGGAGATTTATATCATTATTATTTGACCCATGTTGATCTGGGTCAATACCCGGTAAATCTGTGGTCGCTGTGTCAACATCAACAGCATCTAGACCTTTAAAAAAATCGAATAAAGACTCTATAGGTATATCAGGTTGTTGTTTTCTTTTCCCTTGGTTTAATAATTTCCAGAATTCTCCTGGATTTTTCGATTTTAAATTGTTCATATCACTCATCATTTTCTTTCTATGTAAATTGATTTTTTTATCTAAAATTTTTTTATATTTTTTTTCCGTAAGTCGTAAGTTCTGTTTTTGTTGAACAGATGATTTTGATGAAATATTTCTCTTTAGTTTTCTATAATTTTGCCTAGCAAATCTGCACTCCTCATCAAACCAGGGTTTATCTACTGGTTTTATTTTTTTTCGTATCTTTGGTTTGAAAATACCAAACGTATTTCTGCCAGAATCAAGCATAATTTTACAAACATCATCAAAAATCGTATCAACCTTCAATTGGTCAATATTATCACTTGAAATTTGATCTAGACTTTCAAAAATCATGTCTTTTCTTTCTTGAGACAAATTATTTTTAAAATCATTTTGTAAATCCCAATTCCACTTTTTAATTTTTTCATCTTTTTCATTTGTGTTTTGTGAAATATTTCCAGAATCAGAATGTTCTTGATACGTGTTCTTAAAGGAAACTGTTATAGGACTGTGTACATCAGAAAATAATCCAGAAAAATCGTGCAGAAAAAAGTTGCACACAAATCTCAACAGATGTACAGATGTGATCACATAATCTACAACGCTAGCATTTCGACAGGTAAAATTTCCCGAGTTACCTCCCATTCGCCCATTTAAAATAAAAAGTGAGTTTGCCCGACAAAACTCTAATAAAAGATTTCCATATCTGTTTTTCGCCTTATCTAAACTTTGTCTTAATAAAGGAATATTAAGTTCATCTAAAACTACATAATCGTTCTCAATAAACCCAAAAATTTCAGTTTGACTCTCTTTATCATTCATTGTTGTATAATCAACGTCGTTACCCGTTCGTGCGTTAAAATCCCCAAGCAGGCAAACATTAATACTTTTCGCTGTGAGGTCTATATATTCATTTGCAATTTGTCGAAATGCATCGTCTGTAGAATATGGACTGTACTCAGGTGGGACATATACAATACCAAAATAAAGATCATCATCAGTTTTTAAATAAGTTTTACATACTTTAAACCACATTACAAAATTACAGTCAGTTTCTAAAACCTCAATATATTTTGACAAATTTTCTTTGTAACCTAACACTATTCCACCTGACCTTCTTTTAGCAATTTTATATCTGTTTTTCATAACAAATTTATAGTCATCTAATTTAATTTCATCGATGTCATCAGTTTTAGTTTCAGTAAAACAAACGATACTATGTTTTTTAATTAGTTCTTGAAAGTCCGGATATTGTAATCTGTTCCTGAGACCACAACAATTTAAACATAATATATCTAACTCTAAAATGTTTGGACGCTTGTTTAATTCAACATGGTTTTTTTCACTTAATGTTGTGTGTTCTCCCTGGCGTTCCTATGAACCACTTTTTTCAGTTGGAGATGAACCTGCTCTTGGACGTTTATTTGGGCGACCGTTCGTTTGTCGAATAGGTGTTTGATGGGTGATCTGACTATCCGATCTCCTGTCAGTATTTTGCGGTGCGATAACTGTTGTATTCATATTGTTTACAAGATCTGAAGTAAACGCATTATCTTCTGATATGTATAGTTCATTGTTAATGTACAGTTTGTCTCTCACAAGGGTTACTCTGTTCCCTCCCCTTTTAGCCTCTTTCATCACTGGGTAAAGTTTGCGTCGTCTATTTTCGATTTCTTGGGGAAATTGTTCTTTTATTCCGTATTGCGAATCCTTGAGATAATATGCTTTCTCAAGTACATGCTGGAGGTCATTTCTGTAAAGGAATCTTGCAACTATAGGTTTTGGACCATTTCTAGAATTTTTTCCTAAGCGGTGCACATTTCCAAATTGAATATTGTGCTCTATACCAAGTTCTTTGTACAAAAACACGCGTAACTTTTCCATAGTGTTTTCATACTTCTCATAGTATAAACCGGTGAAAATAAGGTTGTTTTTCATCGACCGGCACTGTAGGTCTAATACAGTTTCTTGAAGTGCCTTTATTTCGTGCGATATGTGTTGCTCATTTGTGTTTGTTTTTTACTTAACTTTCTCATCTATAGCTTGGATAGTTTTTGTTACCTTGGTTATTTCCTTAGTGTTTATTTCACACTTTTTTTTCGTTTCGTCAAAAATGTTACTCAGGCCTTCAACGTCTGTTTCAAGTTGACCACATGTTTGTCGGATTTCTGTTACGTCTTTTTCTACTGTACGGACTTTGTAACCGAGGGAGAGTATACTAGATTTTAGTTCTTCAATACCTTCGACACTGTTCTCAATTTTTTGTAGCCGTTTATCTATGTTTGTTACAAGCCCTACGAGGAGATTAAACATAGCAAATGTAGATTCTTGCCCATGGTCCGTCTCCAATATAGTTCTACTCTCTTCAAGGAGTTTGGAGGTCTCATTTAATGACATTTTTACTGTAACTAACGGATATGGTAATTATGGTAAGTATATGCAAGTTTAAAGGTCAATTTGCATAATCAATAGTCGGGAATGTCTTCCAACAGATGATACACATCAGTTTAAAGTTCTGTATGGCCTGAGGTCACAATGAACATTACTCAGTTGAAAATAAACAGGGTCTTATTGGCTTCTGAAAATCATCTTTTCACAATCTATATTGTTTTTTTAAACTTCGAAAATGTATTCTGTGATAAATAAAATAGTTCCTACCGAAGTTTCAGGAATATCAATTAGTTAAATCCTTCCTTTTAGGCCAAAAAAACCTCGGAGCTCAGAAGTAACACAACTACATTTCAGGGGCCGTAACAATCCAAAGGTCCGAAATATCGTGAGCTTAAATCGATAAATTGGAACTTCAACTTCAAAATACTGCTGGATTCAGTCGATGATTATGCCATGCAATGATATAAACGAAATATACTCTTTCCGAATGCATTAAGCCCAAACAGCATTGTTTTTGTGTGTAAATCTCATTACATCAACTACTTGATCAATGAATTAAGTATTGACAATTTACTCTGAAACTCAAAATATACCCTCACGACACGTAGAGTAAATATTGGATAACAATAAGTCTGTTTAATGTTCCTTTAGAATTTCAACCGAAGATGAAACGCTTGAACTTCCATCACTGAATTGGATGTCTAAACTACATAAGTGTTCTCACAAACAACGGTAATCAGCTGGGTCTACCAAGTTCTCCACGAAACGTCTTTCTAAATTATCAACATATATTTTTCCAGCAATCATAGCCTGCCTTCAAAGTTATTGTGAAACTGCTTATTCTCAAGTTGGCGTGAGTCAGATGCGGAAACAAAAAAAATCCGAAGATCTTTAAGAGTACATACAATCTACGACGCTCACATCATGCAATAGTTTTAAAATATCTTACTTTTCTACACTTTTCACAAGAATTCCCAATTCGAAACTGAAAGACAAATTGAAAAGTTGTTATTGACTTGTTTCATAAAAAAAGAAAGTTGCATGCTTTGTATTTGCTGGTTTATTCGTGAATTTAAGCAAACGAAATTTACAAATCTATGTTTTTGTATTTTTAAAAAGAATGTATTCAATGAATAAAAATTCGAAAATGTGAAAATGTACTTGCTTGTTTCAACAGCCTGACATTGAACATAAATGTTCAACATCGCTTTATTGGTTCAGAAAAGGGCTTTTGCTGAAGCAAAATGTCATTGTCTCTTACAGTAATATCATCATCAACAGTATCATTTTTAGCTCACAATTTTCTTGATATACCTTGACATACTTGACTCTGAAATGCAAATTACATGCAACTTAATAATAGAGTCATTTTAATCATATGGTAACACGAAGTAAGAATACTCCCATGTAACTAAAATGTAATTCATGCGACATTACTTGTCAAATTCAAATATTCAAATCTTGCAGCAAATCGATTAAGAAGAGACACACCAAACCAGAACTGACAGAACCCAATGACATCAACTCCAAACGTGAAACGAAGTAAAATGCGTCAATATGGTATGTGTCTACTGCTGTTTATGCGTTACCTGCCTTAATGAATTCTTGCTATTTTTTTGAAACACTTCTTTAACAATTTTAAAATGAAACTCAACTGATCTATTAATCGTTAGTCTTACATATTCACCTATCTCAAAACTGAACCAATATAAATCTCAGTTGCTAGTAGATAAATGATTTAGTGTATGATTCATAATTCATGAAACAAATAGTTAAAAGCATTGATGACCCAAAATTCTAAAAAGTAAAAAAAAAATACTAAGGTAATCTATGCCTGGAATACGAAAATCCCAAATATTTCGAATAGATATTACTTTTTTAAAAAGGAAATTTGTAAAATTAATAATATAATTGCTATTCGTGTCAACCGATATGTTGACTACTAGGCTTGTAAAACCCTCGTGGATGAAACGTCCACCAGTAAGGTCATCGACCCAGTGGTGAACATAGTTCTAAATGTACCAGGTTTATCATTTAATGCGTTAGATGCGCAATTCGCCGACATATGACTCATCAGTGACGCTCATATCAAAATAGTTATAAGGCAAAACAAATAGAAAGTTGAATAGCATTGCGAACCCGAAATTCTAAAAAAATGTTCCAAATACGACTCAAGTTTTTTATCTATGCCTGGAATAAGAAAATCCTTAGTATTTTAAAAAAAATTCATACTTTTTAACATGTTTCGTGAAAATAGAATCATCTAATATGTCGTAAATTTTACTTATTCATCGACCAACAGTGTATGAATCAATACAAAAAAACGAAACAATCTTTTGGGTATTGGGGGTTGGAGTGATCGATAGAAATATTTTAATTCAAACGTTGTTGTTCCTCTTAGTTCGAATTTTAGTTAAACATTCATTTGGAATTGAGTATACAAGTATCATCATTTGGAACAATAATAAGCTTTAGTGTGCCAGTCCTTCGATTGATGAGTTGCAATTATTTATCTAGAATGTTTATTCACAGTGAGTTTTAGAAATCGCAGTTTATATGGCTTTGTTTCACAACAATTGGCAAGAACAAAAACTAACTCGCTACTTAAACACAAATACTGACCAAATGTCTTTTCTTGTGTCGTTTGAGTTTTAAATCAAAACAGAAAGAAAGGTAACCGTTGTTATTGATGATGAAAATCTACAATGTATCAAAGAATAAGTATCTTTCATGTTTGTTAGCAAAGAAATGAATGCTATATCTTACTCTGATTTCAGTTTTCACAATTGCTCAAATTTACTATTTTACGAAAATTTAATGTCGCTGTTTGTGATTTGTTTTAATTTCAGGGTGTCTCATCTAGGATTTTAAAGTTTTTTTAGATTTAGATAAACATATAGATTATTAAAAATTAACTCTGGTTAAAGTCGTTCTATAAAAGAATTGAAAAGTGGACAACTTCTACAATGTCTGATAGCTGACTGATAAAGCTAAGGTTCAATATGCAATCTTGTCTTTATCCGACGGGTTCACTTATCAGTCAGTATCGTAACAAAATAAATTTCAAAATTTTAACGGATCAAATTGAAAATTTTGTCGTTAATATTCGGTAACTTTATCATGAATCGCGACATGGCAAAAAGTGAAATCACAAATATACTGAACTCCGAGGAAAATTCAAAACGAAAAGACCTTAATCATATCGCAATATCAAATTATAAAACACACCAAACAAATGGACAACAACTGTCAAATTCCTGAATTGGTAATTCAGGCATTTTCAAATGTAGAAAACATTCAACCTCTTACTGGTCCGACAGTTGCATCTATTTTCATTATGTCGACAATGATACATGAACAATGATACAATGAACAAAATGTCACAAATAGGGGTACAAAAACTATATGGACCCCACTAACAACTAGGGATGATTGCAGGTGCTACAGAAGGGGAAGCAGATCCTGCTCATAATGTGGCACCCGTCGTGTTGCTCATGCTGTTGCAAAGCCGGTAAATAGTCTTATTCGGTAGGTTGCATGGGTGAAAAGGGAAGGTGATTGGTGATTACGAACTATTCGATATCATCTGTATAACAAATATTTCATTACGTTCAACCAATAGCTCGTGATGGCAACTCGCAAAGGACCTTGCGATGATGAGGGTCTAGTATTAATCGAGGAAACGATATGACAATTAGGCAAGACAAAGCCATGATTTTAAATGCTAGGTTTTTGTATGCGTGGTTGAAACAAACAATGGAAAATGAAAGCAGGATAAGACATGTATTTTACAACAAACCGACACATCCAGCATGTCCAATAGAGAGATTTAGATATGGTGTGAACATAATTATGCGTCTGAATGATTTATATACAAAACAAACTGAAGTTGTAAGCATGAGTTCAATATTATATTTAGACGTAGTTATCATGATTATCGCAAATGTCTAGTTGTAGTTTATATAAAACCTGTCCTAAGAAATGTCTTTGAACATGTCTAATGGTCCTCGTATGACTATCCGAGGATATATCTCAAATCTCGCATTGAAGCTGTCTTAGGATAACGTCAGCTTATATATCATTAACCTGTCGCAAGCATATTTATTTTTTGAAACATTCTTGTAAATCTGGTATGTGTTTCCCATAAATTACTATAAATATTGATTAATATAACATAAAACATGTAAAACAAATGATATAAAACGGGTAACGTATACACAAAAATAATTGTAGTTTACATAAATAATATATTAATAATATAATACACCAATTTAAATAAATAACACTAAAATTCAAATGCAAATACAAATTTAAGGGTAAAAAATCAATAAAGTGAGTTGAATTCATTTCATCACTGTATTGGTAACGAAAAGGTTATGTAATAAAATAGTGCATTCTTGATCAAATATGATTTTTATTGATAAATCATTGTTGATAATCCGTCAACCTATACAGATTTAGACTAAAGATTATGAATTTAAAAGAGTAATCGAATAATGCATACAGATATTTCCTACTTTAACCGAAGCACTGTTTCTTTACAAAAAGAACTGGTTTTGTGCAATTTCGAGGCCGTACGGTGATATGATAATTGCTTCTTTTTACGTCATTATGTGTCGCTGGTGGCAAGCGGTCACAGTTGCAATTACAAATAAGTCTTCATAGTTATATTCAAGTAAAAAAACAACACTCATAGTGCTAATTATGATATGGAATTGAATAATTAAAACAGTTATTTTCTTATTGTAAAACAGGTCAATCAGCGCACAGCCACATTGTTGCATATTTGTAAATAATAATATTAGAATTAAAAACATTATTATGAGTCATGTTAATAAATTGAACTAACTAGATCTATGTTCAGTATCTAGATTTTTAAAATAAAAATTGAATAAATACAATAGTTTATATCAAATTAATCTATTGAAACTGATGACATATTATTTTTGTTTCATAGTCAAGAGTTTATTTCCCGTACACATACATGTATGGCTACTCAATTCTTCCTGGTTGACAGTCTATCTACTTATTGTCAAGATGGTTAAAATATGGATATACTTTGTCTGTGAAATTTTGCTTTTAGCCAAAGCCATCAGTGAGTATTATTGTTACTTCAAATAATACCATAATAATCATGATAATATTAAATGGGTATGTTTATGTCAATTTAATAATTTAGCATATACTTATACATTAAGATTTGTACAACGTTCTTATAAAAATCTATTTACAGTCTATATATAGTACATGATACAGTGTGATTTACTTGCAATCATAACGTGTTCATTTAACAAAAAATATTCGATACGGATTGATATAATATAACTTTCCGCTTGCAAATATGCATTTGAAAAGCTATGTTTTGTGTCCTGCTTTACAGTTGCATTGTAGTCAATGTAAAGTTACTCCTTTTTAATTCAATTGATGATAAATTTTGTTTTTACATTTCCATGCAAGTGTATACTGCAATAGGCTTTAATTTTTTTAATACATTTGAAAACGAAATAATACACATGTACAAGATAAACATAGAAAAATAATGATACAATGTATCGTGTTTCCTTAACACAAAATTAACACCTGCACAGCGAAAAAGCACACAAAAGTAAAGAAACAAGTGGTATTGCTGTTCCTCCTCATTTTAACTTTCACTGCACATTAGGTTAAAGACGGCATTTATCACCGCGATTTCAGCGTATTACTTTACAATATTAGATGTACAATGATGTAGCACCTCAGACACGGTAAAAAAGAGCATGTTAATTTTGCAAGTAGTAAACACTTAAATCAAAATATTTCCTATTCATCGGAGTTAAAGAATATATTTTATCATTTAAGGTAACAAATGAAATGTATTAAAATTATTGATTAAGGTATCAAATAACATATAGAATTATTTATTTAAGAAATAAGAATGCTTTATCGCCGTCAGTATTTCAAATCGTAAGAAATGATTGTTAAAAAATGAGTTCAGTTTACAATTACAGATATCTAAATTACACTAACAATATAAAGTTAATAATTTCGTTAAATATCTACATCAACATTTGTAGTTACATTTATATTTGTCGCATATTATTCCTGACATTGATGTATGAATTTTTCGTTTTCCGTTTTTCTTTTTAATTTTTTTCTTTGCTCCATTTTAGTATTTTTATTTCAGTAATTATTAAATTTCATTTGAGTTTCCATTCATGTGCCTTATCCATTAGTAGTTTTCGAGATATGTGTGTCAGAATTTAGTTTGATAACATCACTAAGCGAACATAAATAATTTGTTTTTGTCAGGCAAGGCAAACATTTTTTTCACAGAATGATATCCTTAGTCGACATCAATTTTATTTCCGGGAATAAAGACAAACATTGCAGAAAAAATAAAATATAAATTCAAACTTCATGGGTAGAACGCCTAGTATGTATTTTACTATGCTTCACAACCAAAAAATAGAGTGTCCGTTACCATGGCAACCACTCGAATTTTCCCACTCATATCTATTCTTTGAGCAGTATTCAGTTACTGCTTCTTCTAGGCCATTTATAGATAAAGCCTGAAACCCTCATATATCACATGTATATGGCACCCTGCCTGGTTCTTACAAAAAGCTGTACTTAAAGCATTGAAACCCAATATTCTGAAAAACTGTGTTAGAAATGTATAAATAGAAGAATTAATTAAAATTTAAAGTACTGACTGGCAGATGTCTTTCTATCGACACAATATTTAAAAGACATACAAACACACGCTATCCACCCATAGAAGAAAGAAAAAAAATCAACTTAGATGAACTGAAATATTATTTTTATTCATACTAATAAAAGTACTTCAGTTTGCATATACGCATACTAATATAGTTTTATGATTGTTTATTAAATTTTGTAGAACAGTCAAAGATAGCTTTATGTGAAAACTCTGAAAAAGGGTATAAGATAATAACCTGTCCTGAAAACAACACAATCAGTTTGAAATCAATAACGTATGGTGAATCTCCATGCCAGGATGCCGACAACAACCGCATATGTCATTCAAATATAGATAATTATTTCAATGACCATTGTGCTGGACAAAATAATTGTACACTTCCAGTCGAAATTTTGTCAAATAATAGTTGCAAACCTCCACCAAGACGTTTAAAAGTCACATTTAAATGTGATAGTAAGTATTCCTATTTTACACATTTATTACATGGATGTATTTATATTACTATAAATCATAGTTCTTTTAATTATAACTCTGTGTAAAAGAACATGTGTATTTAATGTCAACGATCCATCAACTTAACCGGTATCAATGATAATTATCAAACAAAAATAACCTTATATATTCTACGCTACATGTATGTCTGACGAAACATAGATACTTGCTTGTATCTCTTTTAAGTGTTTTTCCTGCTTTTCAATATTTGTTCAAAATGTTCAATGGAAAATAAGTAATTTCCAAAAAAAGAAAAAAGAAAATAATGCAATATTTATTAAGCAATAAGTCTGAATAGACCAAATCAAAGGTCACCATATCTGAACAACTTACTATGCATCAATACAACTTCAGGAAAGTTTCTTAAATGTTTGTACGTATTTGGTCTGGCACAAAATTACGAAATTAAAAACAAAATGTCTAAGTTGAGGAAACAATCTGAATTTTGCAATGTAATCATGCCAATATGAAATGTTCTAAGTTTTATTTAATCATTATCAATTGTGATGAAAATTATCATTGTGTTCTGAAATATCGTTTACTTCTCATTCAGTGTAAGATAAATTTAATAAAGACCATCATTTTATAAATATTATTATCATATACTAAAACTAGATAACATATGATTTTTACCGTATGATAATAGCATTACATTGAAGTATATTCCGTCTTTTTCGAAATTGGTGCTTAACGAAAAGTTTATCACATGCTTCGATTGTTATCACATGCCTTTCTCTTGGTTACGTTATCACATGTTATTTAGGTGATACAAGGCAAATTCCGGAAAATAGACCCCAATGCTACGTTTTTAGTGAAAACATTACAAAGTAGTCTACAAAACAATTATTTCAATACTGGAAGGTATATTGTGTAAAACAATAAAATAAATAAAAAAAGATGTTTAATGAATTTAAAAAAAAATATCAAATAAATGCATTTTTTAAGTTTTTTTGAAACATAATTTAGAAAGTTGATTTTTCCAAACCATGTTCATAATGTATATAGTTGAGTTATAATTTTGTCGATTCTTCCATATTAGATTGTTTTTTTTTCTCTCTGTTGAGGCATATGATAGAAAGATTTCATAGTCAATGTATCAAATTTTGGGTCCGACGTCCGTGAACTTTTTTACTCTTTGAACTTCTTTTTCTCTACTGTTGAAGCATATGATAAAAATACCATTACATGTTATTTTTCATATTACATTATTATCAGCCCTCGGTCAATATCAGCCCTCCAGCCATGCGGCTCTTGGGCTGATATTGAACCTTTGGCTGATAATACATGCGATATAAAAATAAATGCCATGTAATAATCTGATATAATTATTCTCCGTAAAACAAAGCATTGTTTTCTAATTAGTTTAATCATGCCTATCAGATATATAATGTTTGTATAGTGCACTTAAAAAAAAGATAGTGTATACCGCCATTTTGATAGTTGCAAAGCAAGTACACATTCGATCTTCCAGTTATTTGCCTAATTCTGCAAGTTAAAGACAGTTTCAGAAAATAAGTGATTTATAGCATTTGTTTTCACAAATTCAAAATATATTGTTTTTGTTTTAATCTGCTCATAGATATTCTAATATAGTAACATATTTTTGTCTTCACCTAAACTGCCACTTATAAATGTAATGAAAAGGATTAAATGTCTAAATGTATATAATTTTCATAATATAAATATCTGTCAAAAATATGCTATTATTTGATCATTGACTTTTTTTTCTGTTACATCTTTAGTCAGATGGTGGCCAGATGAACATTTTGACAACGTAGATACCTGTGCAAATTCGTTATCGAAATTCAGCTGTTCTAAAGGGTACATACGTATTGAAAAGGTTAATTCCTATTGGGATGCAGGAGGATGTGATGAAATGAAGAAAATATGTGTCAAAAATATATTTAAAGTCTTGTGTGATGACAAAACCTTCTGCTCGAAATATGCAACTACATTCTCGTGTCTTTTTCATAAGAGATTCGCCATTATTGACTATGTTTGTAAAAGTAAGCAATTTGTGTAAATGCATTGAATACGCGTTTTAAAACGGTCAAAACACTTATATTGTGATATAGAACAATAATTTCAGTTAACAGTAGTATGCAGTAAAAGATTGGTGTAATGAAAAATAAAATCATGCATTTGCACTTAAGCTTACCAAAATAATACAAGCATTGCATCATAAGAAACGTTACTTATTTCTAGTTTTTGTGCTCCTGCATTCCTGTCTTATTAAAATATTTAATACACATCATTAAATTCTTGTCGATAAATTTGCTGATAATGTTCAAGTTAGATATCAATTTTCTATTATGTATAGTTTACTGAATTGCATTGTCTAGATTAACGAATTTATGCCTATTAGTATTAATTGTAATTTACCATTCCCTGTTGAAACAAAATTTATTAAAGTATCTATTTCTTTAATTTGTAGCTCCATCCGATCCTGAGGTTACAGAAAGCATTCCAGGGACATCATCAGGTCATATTATATTTTAGTTTCGTATTCAATCTTGTTTAAAGTTTATTTCGAAAGTAACAAAATGCGGATACTCCTCATTTGAAATTCAGAAATTCCAAAATTTCAGTTTGAACAATTTTGAAAATTTAACAACAATTTCACAGTTATTTAAAAACAAAAAGTTTAAATATATATATATATATATATATATTTGCAACTCGTCTAAACATCAACCCAACAATGTTAGATCTGTAAATTTGCTTTCGCAAATTTTTGGTTCTTCCCTCGCCGGGATTTGAACCCATGCTACTGTGATATCGTGACACCAAATCGCCTGCACTGCAGCCGTCCCGCTAGACCACACGACCACCTGGGCTCTCAAAAAAAGAGCTTCCGGTGGGCATGTGTTACCTTTCCACGTCAGTTTTAATCTAGCGGCGTACTACAGTACATGATATATAAGGCATGAAAATGTTATTGTTACAGATCAGCTAAATTATCTGTAGTAAAGGATCCTACAAATAAATGTAATATACAGTCACAGAAAATAATTATATTTATAAGTACGTCTGAGTCAGTGACAACTCTACAACAGATGTATCCATCGGATCGCAATCAATGATGGTGATACATGGCTGAGTACATAATGTATGTACAACTCGTCTAAACATCAACCCAACAATGTTAGATCTGTAAATTTGCGAAATTTTGGTTCTTCCCTCGCCGGGATTCGAACCCATGCTACTGTGATATCGTGACACCAAATTGCCTGCACTGCAGCCGTCCCGCTAGAACACACGACCACCTGGGCTCTCCAAAAAGGAGCTTTCGGTGGGCATGTGTTACCTTTCCACGTCAGTTTTAATCTAGCGGCGTACTACAGTACATGATACATGTATATAAGGCATGAAGATGTTATTGTTACAGATCAGCTAAATTATCTGTAGTAAAGGATCCTACAAATAAATGTAATATACAGTCACAGAAATATATAGTATATAAACTATATATATATATATATATAGGTAAAAGAGGGACGAAAGATACCAGAAAGTTTTCAAACTCATAAAAAAAGAACAGCAAAACAATAGAACACAAGACAATACATAGAAAATTAAGGCTAAGTAACACGAACCCCCACACAAGCAGGGGATGATCTCAGATGTTTCGGAAGGGTAAACATACCCTGCTCATTGTGTGGCACCCGTCTTGACTAATCTGAATTGGTATGTCACATTCCAGGAAAGGGAAAGGGATTGTAGTTCCAACATAAGGACCATATCCGATATTACTGTGAAACGAATATACCGTAATGGTTAATCAACTCATGATGGTGTCCATAACATGATCTTGCGGATGTTTTCAACTACACCATTTGGAACTCTTGGTTTAATAGCTTATCTGTGAGCACACATCCTATATGAAGGGAACAAGATCGGGAATATCGTTTTTCAAACGACAGTTATTGCCATTTTCGAGATGCTAGTTAAGGTATGAGGCAGATTGAACTCTATCTGTTGTATCCTTTATCTCTATTTGGATCGGATAGATGAGTTGAGCATAGTCATCCAATTGTGAATCAATTATACATAGTGAGGAGTTAGGCGCTTCAAAAACAGGTTCAATCTATCATTTTCTACGTTTGAAAATATCTGCACCAAGTTCGGAATATGGATTTGTGGTTCGCTCGTTTGATTTGTTCAATCATTTCATTCTGCCATTTGATTAGGGACTTTCCATTTTAAATTCTCCTCGGTGTTTAGAATTTTTTATGATTTTCCTTTATAGTGAGAGAACATCATCTTTATATCGGAATGTAAAGTTAAAAGATATTGCTTCGTCCTTTTCTTTCTTACTAGTTTCCGTGTGAAGTCTAAAATACAACAAGTAGACATGAAGAGGGCACAGTTGGTTCATATTGGAATGCTCATTGTTTTCTGTTGTTTTTTTTAAGTTCGTTCTCCAAACGTAACAAATATGTTGTTAATCAAGAAATCAAGTATCTTGATAATGTCAGTTTAAGTTTAAAAAGAGTGATTTTTTTTCTTTGTAGGATGTATGCATCCCTATATGAGACAAGATACTTGTATCTACGGTTGAATGTTCTTTTTTATAAAACAAAACAATACTAACTGTTTCAATTTGTCCTTCAGTTCTAAATGGAGAATACTGGCGTAAAGTATAAAAAAATCAAATTTTGAATACTTTTGAAAGATAAAAGAGTCTTGAATTGTATGTACTCTAAAAGATCTTTGGAACTTTCAACGCTTCTACATCTGATATATGTCTTTTCTAGAAAAGGCAGTTTCATAATAATTTTAGGGTCCGGATTTGATTTTTTAATTTAAAAAAAAGCTTTCGTGGTACACTTTAATGACCCTTTGTTTGTTAAGACACTCATCATATTATTATGTTCCTAATACAGTAATGGACGATCCAGTTCTTCGTTTTTGGTTTCAATTCCCATGTTAAAAAAAATTTCAGCCATTTTTCTTAGAACAAAACATTTTTGATCTGTCTTCCACCTCATCTGTTTTTTGTGTGTTTTTTTGTTTTGTTTCTCTAACGCTCTTACATTTTTTACGTTCTTTTATCAATTTATAGTTTACTCTTTGTTATGTTCTTATTCAGAACCTGCACTTGATATGACCACTATTTCGACTTTAAATACTATCACTGAAGGTAAGTTGCTAGTCATCTTTGTATGATTTATGAAAATATTTAAAATATTCCATCTGAAGTAGAAGAAGGTAAGTATAATTTCCGAATAGCAGTATATGCAAGTCTCAATTGAAAACAGCGTTCAAATCTATGATTGCGTTCGCTAAAAATCGTGTGCATGTAAAATAAATTTTGTTGTAGAGTGGTTTCAATACAGCACCAACATTTTTTTTCCCAAAAGAACAAAAAAGTATATTTTGACAAAACACATTTGACTAACAGGTGGAACATCTCCTGACTGCCATTGACGATTGCCAAATTCATTGATCACATGATGTAGCAAAATGAATCTAATATTAATTTTGATACCAAACAGAAAATATAAACTTGCGGCAATGTTTCGTGCATTATTGATAACCGAATATGCGAAATAATTTCACAAATCTAGCAAAACAAATGATGCACGATTTCTGAAATTATTTCGAAGATAATATGATGTATTGTTGAAAATATTATTTTCTTAAAAAAAAACGGAAGCCTTTGATACCGTTTAGTTTCTTTTTCATAGGGAATGACAATTTGTCATATTTTACCTGAACATTATTATTGTGTTTTGTGACAGGTGACCAGCAGGTTGTACTGGGTCTCGATGACAATCACCGGATAGAAATTTTCCAACCTTCGCTCAACAAAAAGCTGTACCTGTGTAGCTTGGGATGGGATGACAATGATGCTGGAGTGTTCTGTAGATCTCGTAACAAAACATGGATAGGAAATGCTAAGTTTGTTGACAAGTTGTCGGAAATACCAACTCAACCTTATTCAATGCAATGCGATGGAAATGAATCTAATTTGTTAGCATGCAATTTTACAGAAGATGAAAACGGTTGTAATAAGACTATCGTAGCCGGTGCCGTATGCAGGCAAGGTACAATAATGTGTAATACCTGAATGATTATGAGGAATTAAATTAATTGCAACCAGTGCTAATATGAAGTTTGAGTTGGTTATCTTTCTAAATCATTATATACTTAAAAGTCAGAAAATATATATAGTATACAAGTCGAAAACTTGATTTACTGTATCATCCAGAGTAAAAAGCTTAAAGTCATATTAGTTATCAGAATAATTATCATTATAGTCTTTCATTAAAAGGCAATACAGCTTATAGTTTACATATACAAATAGTATAGCATCCGTGATTAATCGCATATTACATGTTTCATAATGGCAAACATAAATGAGATGACTAATACAGCAAGATCTGCTCATATCCGTCTGGAATAAATTTTAAAAAAAAGAGTGTGCCTTATAATTTGTGGATTTCGTGTTGCGTAGTCTGTCTTATGGTTTTTTTGTTTTTTGTATTAATTGTCTATACAATTTCCAAATTATCTTCAATCGATCGATCGTATAGTTGTAATTATATATTCCAACTATAATCGCATATTAAACCGTTTTATGTAGAATATTAAAACTATTTGTATACTGTTTCCATAGGGACCAACATACCAGCGGAAGGTGTTAGGAATACTTCTTCAAACAAATTGACCTCAGTAAAATCAGGATTTCCAACCATAGGTATGCGTTATACAACATTTATTTCATGAATTGTGACTTCTATCGAATAAGGTTTTATTTTGAGATAAACCTCAAATCCGATTTAGTGTTAATAGATTGGTTAAATATTGTGATTCTTAATCAATGTTTGATTTTGCATTCAATTCTACAATTTAGTTTTGTAAGTGTTTAAGAACAGATCGAAATGAGTTTAAATCCTAACTTAATTCACGAGTAACATCAAACACTCCTTAAAGTCATAAGAAACCTCAAATCAAAAAAAAAATGCATATGTTTTTTATAACTCAATGGATAGTTTTCATTATAAAACTTATGTACATATACTTTTTTCTGAAGAAAATTCTTTAATTTATTCATATTTAGAAGAAGTTTACTTTATTTTAAATGCTTGCTTCCAGCAACCAATTCCCCCGACATATTTTCCGTATGCAAAGTAACCTCAGTGTGACCCATCTCGTAAAAATCCGGTGATCACAATACGCATGGATGTCCTTAAAATAAACTATTATCTGAATTCACATGTTAAACACGTGCTCTCTTTCCATGTTTTTTTGTTTATTTTTTGTCGATTGTTGACAAACAGGTGACCATCGTTAAACTTCGGCTTCAAAACACGAACTTTAATTACCTGCCATATTTTCACAACAACACTGACCGATTGAAAAAAAAATTGACGATTATACGAAATTTACACGAAAAAAATGATAAATTCGTGCACAGAAGTCTAAGTTTATGATATGTGTATGCATTGGTTCAAGAATTGGAAGAACATAATTTTTCACCGGTCACTCGTTTCTTATGACTTTAATTAATCAACACGGTGCAAATATCGTAATGCTTGACGATCAAAATCGATAATAACTTACCAAAACCCTACGAAAGTTATATCTATCAATTCGTTTATGATTTACGTTCATGAATACAATATCACTCAAAGATGAATACAATATCACTCAAAGATGAATAAAAGAGTCTGTGTTCAAATCAAATTAACCCACTTGACATGTATATTCACGTTTTAATTGATTTTAACTCAATAATAACAAGAAGTCTTGAGATAAAAAATATACATGCAAGAATATAAAAGAGCATTATATATTTTTTTTATTTACTAGGAGTTGCTGTAGGAGTACCGGTTGGTATAATTTGCATGATCTGCATTATTGTTGCCGTCGTGCTCATCAGACGAAAGTATGATATAAATATGTTAGAAATTAGTATTGGTAGAAATCATAAAATATACTTGACGTTTATTTAGCACTATTTATAAAAGGGTAGCTTGATACCAATATGATATTTTGAAATTTTGAACAATGTATATACCATAAAACAATAAGTTTTGAAATATTCTATAAAAAGTATTGCATCCTTCCCCCCCCCCCCCCCCCCCCCCCCAATTGTATAGTGATAGTGTCGGTACGTGGACAAATACGTCATTTTACCTTTAATATCTACCAAATAGGTTTTGTTGTAACCATGCTCACTTTTGGAAAGTACCATATCTATAAGGGTGAAGGTAAGTTACTATTTAAACGTTTAAACCCGCTGCATTTGTTTGCACCTGTGGTATGTCAGGAGTCTGAAGTTCAGTAGTTGTTGTTTGTTGGTGTGGTTTATTAGTGTAACTTGTTTCTCGTTTTTGATATAGATTAATCCGTTGGTTTTCCCGTTTGAATGGGTCATAAGTCATTTACGGGCCTATATAGATTGCTGTTCGATGTGAGCAAAGGCTACGTGTTGAAGACCGTACTTTGACCTATCATGGTTTACTTTTACAAATTGTGACTTGGATGGAGAGACGTCTTATTGGCACTCATACTGCATCTTCGTATGTCTATTGTACATATACATAGAAGATGTGGTATGAATGCCAATGAGACAGCTCTGTTTATATTTAATTAAATGTCCATTGTTGACATTTCAAAATTAAACACAATCCGGCGAAATGATATTTCATTTTTGGTAGCTAAAATATTATTTCATAGGCAACAGGATGGAAATTATATTGCATACAAAATAACAACACAGATATAGTTCATAAAAAGCTGATTTATACAGAGTTAATTTAGTAAATGACCCAGGTTATGAATGTGGGTGTCCATTTGAAGATTCGATTCATTTTTTCTTAGAATGTCCACTCTACATAAATTTTAGAAATCAGTTCTTTGAAAATATTTAAACACTTAGTTGATATTTTTCATAGAACATATAATATTTGGAACAGACGAAATAAGTGTTGAACAAAACACAGCCCTTTTCAAAAATAAACATAGCATTATTAGTTTTATACGCCATACAAACAATTTTTATGATTAATATTGCTGTATCTTAGAGTATACTCGTGTTCAACTGTTACTGTTTAAACATAACATAGTTCTTGTATATAATTTTTATCTTGTACTGAATCATATAATTGCTGTCATCTTCAAATTTTGTATATTGTACTTACTTGATGAGGATTATTTTAAGTTGTTATAACTTGTATCCAATCCTATTGTGTATTTTGACAATAAATTAAAATATGTTTAAACTAAAACATGAAATGTCCTTTTGACAAAATTGTCACATTTATAAATTAACTGTTTACAAAACTTTGAAACGGATCTGAGCGTCACTGATGAGTCTTATGTAGATGAAACGCGCGTTTAGCGTATTAAATTACATTCCTGGTACCTTTGATATTTTTTGACAAACTATGGATTATATACACCAGAACTAGATTACCATAGCTGTTGTATTTGTGAAAACCCTTCTGCATTGTTCTTGGTAATTAGTTAACTTCATCTAAATAATTTATTTGGCCTTTTAATTTTTCATTTCGATCGAACGTCATCGATGATACTTGTGTAGACGAAACATACGCCTGGCGTAAGAAGTATTTTGTATAAGGTCCCACGTGAATATTCATCGCATCGCGTTAAACTAAACTAAATAAGCAAATATTCATCTAGTGTTATTGAAAACATTTCCTCTATTTACAGATGTATACTTGAAAATTCGGATAAAAAATTCTCAAACTTCATGAGTAATGCAACAGGTGAGAACTACTTAGGTCAGCAAGATATAGCACTCCCTCAGTATCCAACAAACAACAAGGTATTGTACAGCCAGGTTCAAAAGCACGACACAGACACGACAAAGAACGAGGACGGACAGGATTGTAGTCATCCGTCCAAAGACACAGAATCCCCGTATGCCCTATCTGAGGAAGGGGTATATGACAAGACAGATGATAGAAGGCATGTTGTTAATGATACAGACATGTATAGCCGTACTGTTGATACCGTGTATGATTCTGCTGAACAACACATTAAAGAAGATAGAAAAGAGGAAACCTATGATCATTTCTTCGGTCAGAAAACGGAAGATTATTATGATCAAACGACAAGAACATAAATTGAAATACTTAAAACTGCGATGTTTAAAGAATCTCTTGCACCATTCATAGCGATTTATATACATTGCAAAAGACTCAACAAATGAAAGTAGTGGTAGTAGAAGGGTTACACGCATGAATTTGTCCGTCGGATATAGCAGTGACCAAAAATATAACTCAGAAGAAAATTTAAACAATGAGTTAAATTGATTGTACATATTAGCTTTAAGAAGCGGTTGGTGCATGTACATTTGTTAATTATATATAGTTATGTTTTTTGTCAGTTCGTCTTTCCAATGTTTGTGTCGGTTGCTTTTACTGTTCTGTCTATGTTTATACATATCCATTTGAGGTGACTCGATACTAACACATACCGTCATTAGGCTTAAGTATGGTAAATGTTTTTTTGCCTTTATATTTTGCTATTGTGCTTTGTTTATATGCCTTTTTTACCTTTCTTAACACATTAATGTTGCTTGTTTTTATAGTGATTAAGATTATAACACAATTTTGACTGTTTTATCCCCATTTTTGATATTTCTACCTAATATGTCCGTTTATTTTTTTCACGCAGCATTGTTAATATAATGAAATTGTATGCGACTTACTTACAAGTGAGAGGTTTCAAATAATAATATAATGTATAAAACCAGGTTTAATCTACCGTTTTCTAAATAACTTTAACAGTTGTTATTCATTCGTGTGATGTGTTTTGGCTTTTCAATTTGCTATTTGCTTACGGACTTTCCATCTAGATTTTTCCTCGGAGTGTGGTAATTTTGTAATTTTACTTAAGAATGAATAGATAAATTGTGACACAGAAACCTAATCACATCTTGTACATTTTGACTTTTATTTCATTTTTTCATCCCAATGGTTGTTGGTGTATATATAATATGGCTTTACACTGACTTTTTCATATCTGACCATTACAGTAATTACTTGATAATGCCGTTCTCATTTACTCCTCTACCAAATTCAATGAATCTGATTATTCACCATTTCGAGAAATTACGTATCTCCTTGGTTACATTTAACTGCATCCTATATGAGGTTTTCGCCTTCTCAAAACACTGAATTTGTGCGGAGTGGGTAAACTGGCATGAACATACTGCTTTCCTTGTAGACCTCTTGTTTTTGGGGTAATCACATGTAAATTACTTTTCTTTCAGTATCGATGATAGATTATAAAACGATTTCTGCGATGTCAATCAATTCACTAAATGTGCATGGTTGTTATTATTTTTAATATTAGTGTAAGCTTCTATTTTTTTCTTCCAACAATCATTTATTTAATTTTTTTCGTGTGTTACTTCCGCTCAATTTTAGAATATTCGCTCAAGTTGCTCTTTTAGAAAACAAATCTTTGGCTTATCTGTCTGCTCATCTATCCGTTGAATTAATTTGGTATTTTAAATTATTCTCCCTTGCTTATTTGGAATGAACTTTATAAAGATTAAATACATTTGAAGGAGGAAAGAATGCTAAAATTGCCATTACAAAAAAACAAACAAAAAATACCGTAAGGGTTCCGCAGAACCCAGTGTCTTGCCTAATTTTCATGTTTATCGCACACTCTATTTATTTTATTTTTTATTAACATTTTAAAAACTTTAACCACTGAGTGAATGTAATATTTTCTCTATATAACTCCACTTATAAGTAATATACGGAAAAATGAAATTTTAATCTTTTACAAAATTTACTACTGGATACTTTCTTATGAATATAAAGAAGCGCCTGTCCAAGTTTGGTAGAAAGCCAGGATAGTTTAAGAAAGTTATTTAAATTTCAAAAACTTTAACCACAGACTGAATATTTGTGGACGCCGCCGACGACGACAACGAAGCCGACGCCAACAGAATAAACGATCGCTAAAAAGGGACAAAAAGACGAACAACAGTCCTTAAAACAACACATAGGAAACAAAATTTTTAGCATATTAAAAAAGAACCTGAGTCAGTCTCAAGTGCGCGAGAAGGGTAAGGCGATCTTGTTTCACATTTGGCACCCGTTGTTTTTACAATGCAAGAAATCGTGTGCGGTATGTAGAACAAATTCTTATATTTACGATCGATAGATCAAACGTTCAATGTCACTGTTACTACACAAAAATTGTTTCAATACTTTTCGGATTTGTGAACATGGATGCACTCTATCGAAATGTAAAGTACTTGTCACTCAGTTTTAATGGTATTTCATTAATTCGCCATGTGTGGGCTATATGTTGATTGTTTGTCCATTTTACTTGGTTTATTTAATGTCAAAGCTTAAAAAAGTAGTTACAAATGTGTATTTACAATTTTAAATTTGAAAATATGACATTGAAATTGTACCCGTATGTCACTTTCGTGATGTTGCGATCTTTTTCACGCATTATTATATTTTTATTGAAATACTTGTGTTTTTTTTTTGTTTTTTTTTATTAAGCTTTCCCTTCAAGCTACGTTAAAAAAAGATGACAATCAGTAACATTAACAGTCATAACAGGGAAATAACACGATTTTCCCACGAATGTTACCAGACAGAAACAAATCCTTTCTAGATAATCGGAATCATCTTATTTTTCATCGTTAACGGAAATGTCTATTTATACTATCTGTTTATTTTCCTCAGAATTTCCTGACAAAATTCAGTTAACATGGATGCATCTATGAACATATTCTCTGATACATCTATAAAAGCACTACTTTTATAACTTTCATAATATTCGGCAATGTTTGCTGCAAACTTGTGGCAAATGTTTGCCATAAGGCTTATTGCTCGGTTAGGGTATAAACGATTCAATTGGATCATGTATAGTCAGCATTAAACAGTGAACTTTCCCCCACATTTGTACCGATTACAATCTTGAATTTACTTATTTATGTTTGTCTTGCCTAACATCAGAATACCAGAATGTCCGGGAGAAGGTAACCTGTCGAAAAAAAATTATTAATTACGGAGTCGGAAGTCGGTAATTTGAAAATGGTCTTTTACATTGACACGATCTCTGAAACGTAAATAAACAAATATACATAATCACAAATTCAGAAATGTAGAGTTTTATGAAACTAAGGAAGAAAATACGTTAATAAAATAATGCTTTATGAATTCAAAGTACATTTCACAAATCAAGAAACACAGAAATTCAATTTCAAGTAGCGGATGTAGAAATATACATATTACTACATGTTGTTAAGACATTGCATTCAACAAATTAAGAAATGAATAACCATGGCAGGTATTTCCTTTCAAACTACGGGGGTATAAATTCACGGGACCAAATATAGTAGGAAGATGTACATATTATACATAGTTTGTAAATTTAAAAACCCGTTTAAGTTGAAATCACATGTGCGAAACGATGTTTTGTATACATATATGTATTACATACTAGATACACTAATAAAAGTTATTGTGTTAATTCTTCGTTTATTATATATAAAATGGCGGAATTGGAGGGGCGTACGCCCCCCCCCCCCCCCCCCCCCTTTTTGCTTGCACTTTGTTTTGTAAAAATAATAATGATTAATCTGACTAGACTTTGTGAACTTTGCCATTTCCCGTGGTTTCAATTTCTTTACGACAATTCTTTACTTATAATGATATGTTTTGCTGATTTACTGATTATGTCAAAGTCATGTGCTTCGCTATGGTTGAAATGAACAGTTCGCCGAAAATACGTCACTCAGTATTTTGATATCAAATTACAGTAACACATTGTATAGTCTGAGGATGACAATCATCATGATATCTTCAAAGCGAGACAGGATTGAGCAAAAACGTATTGACTTCTATTTCACAATTCCACGAAACAGAAAGTTATACTTTATTACACTCATGAAAAAAAGTTCCACATCAATATTATTTACCTACGAAAATATGATTAATCCAAACGTCCAGCCTATTTTAATTAGAAATAACATACATGTAGCTGAATAATGATCCCCAGTCAGTATAAGCTCTAGATAGATTTAAAGTCTAAAGTACGAACCATGTGTTTGAGGAATCAGTCTGAGATATTTGAGAGAAAACATCTGATTCTGGTTTTTGCCTTAAACAAAATTTCTGGAAGTACATTATCTGGATTGAAAAGTTAACAATAATCTTGTCCAATTTTTTTTTTTTGCTACTAATATTAGAAACGAACATTTCCAACAGCATTTGTTAGCATTAAATGACTATGATGAATAAAAAACGTGCGTATTTTGTGGGGGAGGGGATTTGCATGTCTGATCGGAATGTCTGTTTCGCCGAACTGATAATAATTGAATCCTTTTCAAGACCAAACTGCAACCTGCCTTTGCGTGTGGCCTTTATGTCTTCATTTGTCGACCGTCATTCATTATTTCGTTGTCCTTTCAGAATTGGTTAATTTGAAACCCCTCACTTCCCTTAATATTGTTGGGTGAAACATATCAACCAAACATTTGGATAAAAAATGCTGGTTTGTCTTTCTTAACTCGTGTCGGTGGTATTGTGAATACCATTGATAGCCCGGCGTATATCTTGTTTACAACAAGAAATATATGAGGTTAATTATGCTTACTTACATGTAACACACATGTACAACAAACGAGAATTTTCAATGCCTTTTTTTACTGACAAGTCACAGACACTTGTCTCAAATATAGGATTTTTTTATCAGACAAGTGCCTGTGTGGCAAGTCCCACATCAAATATATCAGTGCATAGCTTTGGATCCATATTATCATTTTATGATAGACAATTAATAGGGAGATTACATTTAGCATCAAAAATGTCCAACCCTTACACTTTACAGCAACTTTAAAATATCCATGCTCCACGTTCGGAACCGTTTCAAATGTGCAATTTACACTTATTTTGTGTTTTTAACCCCCATAAAGTCCTCAAAAAATCTTTAAAAACTTCGCCTCCCCCTCCCTTTACAAAATCCTGGATACGCCCCTGATATGTACATGTACATACATATATTTTAAATCATTCCGTTACGCAGTTGTGTCCGGTATCGTTCAACTCTTGGATTTAAACAGTTTAAAATAAAAACAAGCAATATTTGGGAAATGTACTTTAAATCTTCACATTTTGTGAGTATAACACAATGTGTTTCTTGCAACTACAGATTCTGGAATACATTTGTCACGTATGCGTTTTACCAATGGAATACTTGTCCTCAACTGGAATACACCTAGTTTTATAGCGTGATCGATGTATTTGCATTAAAAACCTTTGCGTTAAGGAAAAGGTTTGTTATAACGCAAACATAGGAAAAAAAATGTGTGGCGCTAATACGCTTCCGTACCTTTGTGTCAAAATCAACTATGTAATATGTGTTTGGAAAAATGTTTAAGATTCTTCGCTCAGATAAAAGGTAATTTAAGTAAGTAAATGAGTTAGAACTTTATGATAATTTTAAAACAAGTATATATTATTGATCATTATGTAGATTACAAGTTAGAGTGAAACGAAAGGAGATATCTGGTCTTTAAGCGTATGTATTTAAACAGTGTGATTAAGTAGACTGTGTCAAATAAAATGCAGACGTTAAATTCACCTTCTGCATTGCTGAATAAAAAAATGGAAATCAAAGTTATAAATCGTTTTGGGCGTATTGCGTTTCCGCTAATTTTTCAAAGTCCCATTACTACGTTTCCGGAAATGTAAAGTAAACAAGTCGATAAGCGGAAGAGAAGGGATCCCAGGCGCGGATCCAGAGGGGGGTTCCGGGGATTGGAACCCCCTTTTTTTGGATGATCAATGTATTTGAATGGGAGCATGTGAATGGAACGCCCCCCCCCCCTCTTTGTCCTGGGTTAGGACCCCCTTTAAAATGGCTGGATCCGCCCCTGGATCCCTACGTTACGATCCATGAATTATGCATATTCTATTTATAGGCACATGGAAAATAAGAAAATGAACCGCATTACAGTAGCGTGTCCTCTTTAAGCAAATACAGATTCCTTTATAAGATATATATTTCATGTATAAATGACAAACAGTAGGGGTGCCTTAATTATGTTGTAAAGATCTGCAAATGTCCCATGCACGTGATCCCATGGCATTATATACTATGGAGTTAATAATATTTTTTTAATCCGCTTAATAAGAGTACTTTGATGTAGGCAAATTGAAACAAAAATGTAAGTTACACGTACTTAGGCACGAGAAATTTCCTTTACGGGAGTGTGAACTGGTGGCGGTAGTGTGTGTGTGGGGGTTGTCGTTTCCCCTATTAATTGTTTATATTGAAGGTACATGTTCTATTAGGGTGTTCTACGGGATCCTCTGGGCGTTCTACAAGATTCCCTGTTGTCTGAATATTATATAATATACCTACTATAGAACGTTCTATAGAAACCCTAAATTGTTTATTTAACATGTATATATATACTAAAGGACGTTTACAGGATCCCCTGGGCAGTCTACATGATACCCTGTTGTCTGAATATATTTATATATATCTACTGTAGAACGTTCTATATGATCCCTTATATTGTTTGTTTGTCTTGTATATACTAAAGGACGTTCTAAAGGATCCCCTGGGCAGTCTACATGATCCCCTGTTGTCCGAATATTATATATATCTACTATAGAACGTTCTATAGGATCCCGTATTGTTAGTCTATCATGTATGTATATACTAAAGTGCGCGTTCTATAGGATTACATGTGCCGTCTTCAGGATCCCTTGTTCTCTCACCATTATATATCTACTATAAGACGTTCTATATGATCCCCTGTTGTCTGGTTTCACATTCACATTTATAACACATTATCATGATCGCGATCCTGTTATGCGTGTAGTATTTGCCACTGGATGTCAACCACTTTTTAAAATTATCTCTAAATCAAATACCGCCTTGTACAATTGTATTTTTTTTTATTGTAGCTGGTTAATTTACAGTAATCTCCATTTATAGAAAGAAATATCACCATGACAGATGAAAATACATCTTCACAATTTAATTTAAAAAGCATGAAATTAAAAAAGTATGAAATCAAAAAACGAAGATGAGATATGATTCCTAATGAGACAACTCTCCACCAAACCCCAAACTAAGTAAAAGTTATCAACTATTATATATACGTCAACCTACGGCCTTCAACAATGACCAAAGCAATAACTGCATAGTTAACATAAAAGGTCCCGAAACGACAGATGTAAAACAATTAAAACGAGAAAATGTTCATTGAATCTATAGACAAGTTTAAAACAGACATCTTGGAATCAAAATGTGATTTATTTTGTCTTTTCAGAGGGTCGAACGAAAAGCAGAAGAGAAATTGTTTACCTGTGGAAGTTATGAAACTACTATAAATGTAATTAGTTGTTTAACAATGGAACCATTGAATAAAACTTCTACAGATATACAACTGAAGAGCGATTTCACACTTGAGCGTAATGCTTCGATATTCTTTCTATGCTCGGACATTGAAAGCGACTTATTGTGGACTAAGGATTGTGTCAAGTACCTTTCAGAGTCTGGAATAAAGAACCTTAATACATCATTCGAGCTGCGTATAGGATATCGCGAATATGATGAGCTAGAAATGCAATTAAAAACTGCCAATAAGCTGGTTATTATTCTTTCACAGTCATCACTAGATGTCTCGAAATTTAAGAAGATGATGCAGTGCGCGATTTTGTTTGTTCAGGAAGAAAATGAATCGTGTCGCATTATACCTATTTTACTCACTGAACAAACAGTGTTACCGTTAATTAATACTACGGGAAACCGTACCGTTTTACGCTTGGAGAGATGAGATTAAAAAATTACTTGAAGCAATACTCCTAACAAACGAACATCAACTATTAAAAACATACGTTCACAGCCTTAGCCAACTTTCTAATACCGGACAATATTTGCGCAATTTAAATAAATGCATTCTTCCACCAAATGTCTCTTCTCTAGAAAAAACAATTCGCATCCAATGTTTTAGAATGGTGGGGTTTGATGGTTTCAGATGCGAAATTTACAATAGATATGAGAAAAATGCAAATTATTTCTAGAGATCAAAAGCCACTGATAAATGATTTATTCAGCAGCATATTTTCGTCCGACAAAATTAAGATTATACGGAAAACTGGACTAACAAATTTTTCACTATGACGACTTTAGGAGAGATAAAAACTTATTTGATGAGTTAGTTGATATTTATCTAGATCACTTCAAAACAGTAACCCATGACTTTCGATTGAAATATTGGTATCATTACAAACGCCATCATGTGAGAAATTCTGATAGGACCCTAGATATAAGTGGTCCACTGTTAAAAAGCGTTCAAATCGATTGCCTTGTAATACCATGAAACCTGTCAAATGTTTTTCAAACAATGGCGGACATTGGCGGTTTTTCAAATCACGTGACTTGTTGTTTATATAAATTTATATACGGCAATACCACGACCACCTCCACTACCATGAATCCGTGGTGTAAATGCAAACACACTTAACGATTTAGTCATGTTAAGCCAAAAAAAGGCAGCATTATGACAAAATTTAAAGAAATAAAATGCGAAACTTCAGATACATGTAGACAATAAACAGAAAACAAATATGATACATATATACATGTATCGACCAATAAAATCCACATATTTTGAGGCTCCTGCCACGAAGAAGGTACATTCAGAACATAGAAACATCTGAGTTGATTTATACGCTTACGTTGGCTCTGCATATAGTTATTTAAGATATTCTGATTTAAAAAAAACCAAAAAGACATAGTATACGAATTAAAGTTTAACAATCATGAAAGGTTCATTTGGTTATTGTCGAACTCTTGTAAATTTTTTTGGGTTTTTTTTACGGGGATTCTTTTAAGGGAGGGGTTATTTTTACATATAGTCTTAATATTCTCAAATATATCTATACCTAGGTGGATTGATTTTTCTAAAACACCATTATTAATAAACGTATTGATTATAAGTAGATATAAAAAAAGAAGATGTGGTATGTTTGCCAATGAGACAACTCTTCACAAGAGACCGAAATGACATCGAAATTACAACGATAGGTCACCGTACGGCCTTCAACAATGAGCAAGGTCCATACCTCATAGTCAGCTATAAATGGCCCCGAAATTTCAATTTAAAATAATTCAAACAAGAAAACTAATGGCCTTATTTATGTAGAATTTTTTTTCCAACGTAACAAAATTCACCATCGACAAGATTTCATCTTTCGTTTCTTAAAAAACATTTTTCATGATCGGTTAAAACCATCAAGTCTCTCTGAGGAACCAGAAACAATGTAAAAGACATTTGATAAATATCATGTGTCCGAAGCGAGTTTCAGGATTTTCTGTCGTCGGGAACGCTGAAGGGCGAACATTTAAAGACTAGGATATACAATAATCAGAACATATAAAGAGCTATAATATTACAAAAAAGAACCTTAGAAATATCCAAATATATGACTGCGGCATTTGAATGGTAAGATATGTATTATGAGAATAAAAGCCTAACTACTAAATAGATAAGTAATTATTATACATCAATTACTTGGAGTAGTTATAATACTTTTTAGTCTTCACCTAAATATAGTGTCAAAACAAAATAAAAAGACGAAAATCAGGCACGATTGCCAATGAATTTAATTATTCAACAGAGTTCAAATAACAAACATACAGCAATTATGTGTCGTCATATGGTTTTCTCAACTACAGAACACCGTTAAATCAATGAGAGGAGTAGGAGTTGAAAAATAATAAAATAATGATGATTAAGCTACCATTGATGTCCACTTTTGACAAAAGATCATGGTTTATGATTAGTTATGAAGAAATGTTTCTGTTTTCCTACTGCAACGACCAAGGATAAGAGTTATTAAAATTAATGGTGTTTAAGCTACCATTGATGTTCACTTTAGACAAAAGATTGATTATGATTAATTGTGAATAAATATTGCTGTTTTCATACAAATGCGGTCAAGGATATCTTATCGGACCACTGTGATTGGTTAAACGCCGTCACGTGGTGACCCCCTATGAGACCGTATGGGGTTAGTAAGTTTCATATGGGGTTCGTGACGCGTTAATGGCGACGTCATCTATTAATGTTGTTGTGTTTCATTGTTTATTTTTCAACAAAACGCCGCAGAAAAAGTTCAGCGCTCGATAAATTCGTTATACGGTTAACTACTGACCCCCTACGGGTCCATAGAGGGTGAATAAAATTCATAGGGGACTCGGCCTCCGGCCTCACCCCCTATGGATTTTACTAACCCTCTATGGATCCGTATGGGGTCAGTAGCGAACCATATAACTTATATTATGGTCAGCTATAAAATACTGTTTTAATTATTGTGAGGATTAAGACAAATTGTAAGAGTTATTAAAAATAATTCTAATTAAGCTACCATTAATGTTTTAAAATTACTTTAGACAAAAGACTGTTTATGATTAATTCTGAATAAATGTTTCTGTTTTTATATTACTGCGGTCAAGGATATCTTATGGTTATCTATACAATACTGTTTTAATTAATGGGAGGATTCAGAGATAAAAAAAAAATAATGGCGATTTAAAAGCTACCATTGATTCTCAATTTTGACAAAACATTATTAGGTCTTTCCACTTTTCCGTGGAAAGACCTATTGGATTTCTTCTGATTATTATTATTATTTTTTTTTTTTTTTTTTCTTCCGCCCAATTTTTTTCCTTCGCTGTTTTTTTTTGTTTCGCAAGATGTTGCTTAGATTTTTGGAATATGATATCGAACAGTTTATACGCTTTTGAAACCAACTCTGCTTAACCGAATACTTTCCCATATAAGAGTTATCTCCCCAAACACTGTTTTTCTTGTTATCTCTAAGGCTTCGCAACCGTATTAGAAACCGACAAATTTATTTTTCAAAATTGCTCGTTATATCCTCAGGATGTTCTGTTTTATTTTGACGGAAGCTGTATAGAGATTCCATATGAGAGTTATTTCCCCTTTTGTATTTGAAATTTTGAAATGTATTTAAAACTGGAAAACCATAAGTGATAGAGGCCTAGGGTCTTTTTATTTGAGGTCCTTGGTCCACAAAAATTAAAATGAGGTCAAGGTCATAGGTCAAGGTCATGTTCAAAATTTTGATTTAGGCTTGTTATCACTTATTTTCAGCAATCATATAAGATATCGACAAAATATTTTCACACAATTGTGAGTTGCGACATGTCGTAACACGTAAATTTTAGTAAAAAAAGGTACGTAAACATTTGATGCAAGTTTTCCCCCCTTTTATATCTTATATTAGTTGTTTGGTAATATTACTCATTAACAATATAAAGTAGAAGCCTACGGTCTTTTGATTTGAGGTCCTTGGTTGTTGACCTTGAAATTGAGCTCAAGGTCATAGGCAAAATTAACGTTCTAGATTTTGACCTCTGCTTTTACCTCATATGTAAGTGACCTTTTGTTTACCGGAAGTAGCTATTTTTTGTTCTAAATAAATGTAAAAGTATATAGAACCATATATTTTTGGAATCAGTGTCACTTTAACTATCAAACTATACCGGAAATAACATCGTTTGAACCGGAAGTAAACAATTATCTCCCTTATCTATATCTTTTTCCATAGAAACCATACATTTTTGGAATCAACGTTCAATAAGCTGTCATTTGACGGTACAATTGACATTTAAAACCAAATTTTAATATTTTCATATAAAAAAGATCCTTACTGGTGGAAAGACCATCAATGGTTCTCTGAACAATTGGTTTTTAATTTTGATTAATTATGATTTTTCCCCTACTACTATGCTCAATGTATGATATCTAAATACGAGATAAGATGAGGCCATGAGACGGGAATGTCGCATTATAAGAAACTATCTAGAAAATGAAGGTAGCACACATTCTGCTGGAGATAATTGTTTGTTTGCGTTTACCTTTTTCGCTTCAAGAGAAAGATCTAGTTACTAAACGCTGGGGATATAAAACAACAGCAAGTGGTACCACGATACAAGTAACCAGAACAGAAGAGTCGAGACAAACAGGAACCCACGAGCAAATGCGTATCAGTAAAATAAAATCAACAGATATAAAAACCCAATCAGGAGTAGAAACAACTAACTATCCAGACATCAATGATGATTTTTGTTTTTCAGTAGGTGCGTGTCATCCACCGCAGACTTTCAGTTATTCCGATTGGTACTGCAACTGCGATAGGGACTGTGAAAGTTACAAAGATTGCTGCCTTCAGCATAATTCAACAATTGCAAATGATCACCATGTCTATGAGTGTATCAATATGGATACTGAACAAACGGGTTATAGAGTTTTTCAAGCCATATCAAGGTGTCCTTTGGCATATGGCAATAAAACTGTTGACGAAAAATGTATGAGAGGCAACTTAGTAGAAAGTGGTCCGCCAGTTGCTTTTGACAACGACATTATGTTTAAGAACAAATACTGCGGGCTCTGTTACGTTGTAAAAGAATACATTCCTTTTGAAGTTAAGTTTTATAATGTAAAAACGACTTCTGAAGAGTATGAATATTTTCAAAATCAAACCAGAAAATCAAAACTTAGTTATATCTTCATGAACGCTAATTACAAACTGGTACCACCTCCAAGTCTTAATCTTAGAATATGTGTAGTTAACCTAATAAGCAACAGTCAAACCCACTGTCAGAGGTATATAAATTCAATAGTAGTAATAGAAGGAAGGGATATTCGTGTGTATAGAAATGAGGTCTGTAGGCCTGGCTACGGCAAACAGAATGATTTGGTTTGTTTTGTAAGTCTTATGAGATTGTTATGGCAAGTGATGGATACTCACACCTTATCTGTTATATTCTCGTTCAAAGAAACCAAGTTAGAGAAGGAGGGAAAGATCACATGTCAAAAATGGTCTGAAGAGGTAAATATCATAATTATCATCCTTTTAGACTGTTTTAAACTGATATATTTGTGAGTTTATTTTATGCTAACTTGAAAGATAATTGCAATGCCATTATCTCCTTTAGGATATGCAATTCGGAGACGCAATAATTATGACTGCAATTGTGATAATGTTAACTAGATTCCAATTGATGTGGATCTATGAAACTAAAGATAACTTTAAACATCAATCAGTTAATCAATCAATCAATATGCATTGCATTGGACAAATATAGATAAATCGAATCTCAAATTGCAGTTTGAGCAACGAGGAATACGTAGTAATTAATACATTGTTTAATTTTTTATACCCGGCTTTAACTAGTCGCGCAAGTCTTGAAGTACCAATACTGCCGAGCTATCCGTGTAAAAAGTTTTCTCCTTCTTTTTTTCTTTACATTTGAAAGTAAGATTGATTGCATTAAAGCTGTAAACAACAACCTTTACTGCTACAGCTTTAACTATAAGCCATCGACTATAATGCCGATTCACTCATTAATAATCCGCTGATGAGAACTTTTTCTTCCGTATGCTCCAGTTGATCCTGGTATCCTGTTTATCAATTTTTAAAAATCCTTTTAGCCAATGGAATTTTATGCAAATGCTGGTGAACGTATTAATCAACCGCTAAAATGATGGTACAACTATATCAAAGTGGCCAAACAAAATGGTGAATCTGTATCTACATGTAGTTGATCCTGTTATATTATAATATTCCAAATTATTTCATTTGTTTGGTACCATTGTTTCTGCACTTCTTCCACATACATTTGTAGTCTAACACTTTAAAATGAACGAACCAGCTTAAACTTTGCTTGCTATACATATTTCATTCAACTGTTATTAAAAGATGATACTTTATTTTTGTTATTGTATATGTTTTAGCAGAATGTTCTTTGAATAGTATAATTGCAAGTCAAATGTCCGTGTTGATTGTAACTTTAAGCAGTAAACTATTTACTCTTGTTTTGCAATAATGTAAACCAAGTTGCAAAGACAATCTTCTCCCCTCAAAGTTTGCACAAATCATAGTATAGCAAAGGGTGTACTTATATGTAAATATTTATATTATAGTTAAATTCGCAAAAGTCTATTATATTCAAATGAAAATTTCTAATAGTACGGCGGCTTGGTGAAAAATTGTGCACATCCTGCTACAAGCATGAAATTTGGCATAGACCTTCCTCAACTATTACTTTCTCATTTCAGATAAGGAGGCATTTGAAGTATCTTAATATTTGGTACAAATCTTTGTTTTGTACTTCTTTTGAAAATATAATGTAGATAAGTGGTCTTAAAAACTCCTACTTCCGGTAAAATCCAACATGGCGGACATTGTACTAAATAAGCTTATTTTTAGGGATGGTAATTGAAATGTGTTTTAACATATTGCTACTATCATAACATTGTGAAGGAACCTATCATTGGTGCTTCTCATGGTTACAATGTATAAGAAATATGTCTTTAAAACCCTTACTTCCGGTATTATCCATAATGGCGGACACAGAAATATCAGTTTCTTATTTTAACATTCATTTTTTTGTAAAGATTTTTTTTTGTTTTTTCGTGCTGGTCATTACAGTTTTGGCTTTAGATTATCCCCTAAACCACTAATTTTATTCTGTTGTAAAGGGTCAAATAAAAACTTAACACTTCCGTTAAAAAACCCAATATATAGTAAATTTCTAAGATGAGTCCTCAATCCATATCTTTCATAAAGAGTTTTGGATAGACCAATTAAAACAATACAAAATAACTTAAGTACTAAAACATTTTTAATATTGCCACTATTTGGCCAACAATACATGTTTTTTCTCGGTCACCCCAAATGCACAGAAGGCAGTGCATTGGAGACCCGATTTTCTCAATAAACAACGCCCACTGCATCCTTTCTTTCATCCACAATGTACAAGCTCCTGACAAAATGATGAGGCCTCAGAGTTTTTAAGGGGGATCCTCTTTGTCTCTTTGCCATCTATTAGCGCCTCGGCTTAGTATCATAAGGACCAATTCCTGACTCGTCTCCCTAAACACCTGCCTTAGTATGTTGCACGTTTTACATGCTTGAATGACTTGACTATGTTGAGGTAATAGCCTCAATAAGCCTTCCTTTTTGCCCTTCTACAAGCGAAGAGAGAACCGTATCACAACCGGTAAAGGCATGGATCTCAATAAGTGTGTGTGATAACTCATTGCCTAGTGCATTTGGAAGGTCATTGATAGATATTAGTCCAAAATACAAGCTCCTGATAAGATGAAGAGGCCTTACAAAGAGTTGTCCAAAAGGGTTACTTTGGTTCATATTTTTTCCTTCGCCATTTATAAGCGTCTGGACTAGACGGAATTGTGGGAATAGCCTCAGTAAGTCTTTTCTCACATGTTTTCCTGCTTGGTTAACCCCATCTGATACGTTTTTTCGATCTTACAACAAAACCACGTACCATTTTATCAATGACATTATCAAATCCATAGCTGATGTTGTTGGCTGATCAATTATCATTCTAAATGCTAAAGTCACATCTCCAAACGCCATCCATGTGACCAATGCAGTTCCTTTTCCGGCAA
Source organism: Mytilus trossulus (assembly GCF_036588685.1). NCBI lineage: Eukaryota > Metazoa > Mollusca > Bivalvia > Mytilida > Mytilidae > Mytilus > Mytilus trossulus. The sequence continues at coordinate 33,665,608 of NC_086379.1, read as the reverse complement.
ACGTGTAAACTCTCAATGCCTAGTGCATTTTAAAGGTCGTGGATAGATATATATCTATAGCGTTTGCCACTGGCAAATACAAACCAACTTGAAAGTTCGTCTGCCCCTATGTCACAGTATAGCGAAACAGCAATGACATCAGCATAGACTGTCTGAGTCATGACTCATGATCAGTTAAGTCTGTGTTTCCCTGCATCAGAGACATCCATCTTGATTCAAGTGTCAGTCTCTTCATGTAAACATGGTGATCAACTTGAAACATCATCATGTTGTGGATAACACTGAACATCCTGAGTATTTGTTGCTACAACTACTATACTCATTCAAGACTGTATTAACTTTTGTTACAATTTCAAGGTATTTTATTAATTTGTATTTATGTTCAGTGTTATCCACAACGTGATGTATTTCAAGTTTAGCATCATGTTCACATTAAGAAACTGACACAAAAATCATGATGCATGTGTCTGATGCAGTGAAACACAGACTTAACTGTATCATGACTCGAACAGTCGTTACTGATGAAGTTGTCATTACTGTTTATCTATTCCGTAGCATGGGGGTAGACGAACTATGGATTGGGTTTATGAAGGCAATTAACTTTGGATAAGTGTCAATGGCATTAAATGCACTAGACAATGAGTGATCTCACATACCTATTGTGATTCATGCCCTTACCGATGGTGATACGGTTCTCTATTTGCTTGAAAATGGAAAAAGACTGCTTGGGAGACATAAATGATTGATGGCATTTGAACATATGACTTTAACATAAAGAATGATCATTGATCAGCCTAAATCGCCGGGGTTTTACTGTAAGATCGCACAAACTTATCAGATGGAGCTAACATGGTTATCGAAGCAAGAAAATAACTATTTGCACAATGTGGAGGGCTTATTGAGGCTATTCCCTCAACTTGGTATAGTCTTTTCCAGCATGCAAAACGTGCAATAAACTAAGGCGGGTGTTTAGGGGACGAGCGTGGGATAAGCTCTTATGCTACCCAGCCCAGGCGTTAATGGATGGCGAAGGGACAAAGAGGATCCCTTTTAAAAAAAACTCGTTCTCATCATTTTGTCAGAAGCTTGTACATTGTGGATAAAAGCAAGGATGCCCTGTTCGTTGATAATGTGGAAAATCGGTCTCTCGTGCACTGCTTTGTGTGCATGTTGAAGTGACTGTGAATAAACATTTTTTTTTTGCCAAATAGTAGTAATTTTATAAATGTTTTAGTACTATAGTAATTTTTTTTTATTTTAATGAATCTATCCAAAACTATATATCGAAGAAATGGATTAAGGACTCATCTTTGCAATTTACACCAATTTTTTTTAACCGGAAATGTCAAATTTGTATTTAAACATTTACAACAGAATAGAATTAGTGGTTTTGGTGTAACTTAAAGCCATAAGTTGAATGACCAGCACAAAGAACAATTTGTAAAAAGTTGAATATTTATATAATAAATTGATATTTATATGTCCGCCATTTTGGATATTACCGGAAGTAAGGGTTTTAAAGACATATGTCTTATACATTGTAACAATGAGAAGCACCAAAGAAAGGTTCATGTACAATGTAATGATAGTAGCAATATGTTAAAACACATTTCAATTACCCTCCCTAAAAATAAGCTTATTTAGTACAATGTCCGCCATGTTGGATTTTACCGGAAGTAGGAGTTTTTAAGACCACTAATCTACATAATATATCCAAAAGTAGTACAAAACAAAGATTTGTACCAAATATTAAGATACTAGTAGTTAGATGATCTATTCACATGCTAGCCTTCAATATTGGGCTGATTTAAGTACGAGGTCCGCCATTTTGAATTTAACCGGAAGTGGGACATTTTTTTCATATACCTCCCTATCTTAAATGAAAAAGTAATAGTTAAGGAAGGTGTATGCCAAATTTCATGTTGTAGCAGATTGTGCACAATTCGTCTGAAATATGCTTGTAGCCGCCGGACTATAACCCTAAATCGTTAATGCATTTAAATTGACAAAAATAACCTCTTTAAAACCCGCAAAATTTAACGTACTGTGCCATAAAAGATTTATTATTGTAAATGGATAGTTAAGTTTTGATTGTAGCTATGCAAACAATTTCAGTTAGCAAATGATTTATGCACACAGTGTATTCATAGCTACATCAGATAATTTAAAACAATATATAAAGGATTTAATTTAATTTTATTTCTCTTTGTAGATCGAAAGAAGTAACTCGTGTGCACATTTGGAAACATATGACAATTATGTAATATACCTGGAATATTATATAGTATCAACTTAGAATCATACAAAGGGCGAACTTGTTGGAATAGGACTTGTATCTTTATGGACATTTGTGGTTACAAATTTTACACAGTGTTCAAGAAAGATTATTCTGGAATCTAGCGAAAGTACAAAGATATTGAGAGTAACTGCATCTCTACTTGTCATGCAAAAGTTATTAAGTAACGAAATACATGAAATTGAAAAATCCTTCCATGAACAAGAACTCGATATTGTTATAAAAGATAACAGCACCGAGAACGTCGCTGTGGTTAAAAAAAAAAAATTCAGGCATAGAAAATTAACTATTAGTTATTCGTTTCGACGTAATATTGCGTATGCATATCCGTCCTGGTGGAAACAGTAGCGGATTCAGAGTGGGGCGTAGAGGGCGAACGCCCCCCCCCCCCCTTTGCTCGGACTTTTTTTGTTTTTTTTGTTTTTTGTAAAATGATTAATCAGACTAGACTTCGCGAACTTTGCCATTTCCCGAGTATTTAATTTTTATACAATTCTTTACTTATATTTTTCGCTGGTATTTACTGTTTGTCGAAGTCATATGATTTGCTATAAGGTGCCCGGTGGAGTTGAAAAAACGGCACTCGGTCATTTTGAAATTTAAATTACAGTAATACACATTGCTTACTAGGCTGAGGGGTGTGGTCACGTTTCTCCAACATTTAGTAATTAGACTAAAATAACATTAGGGATTATGGGGTCCTCTTAAGGACTGGATCTTGATATCTACCTGTAATTCACCTGTTCTTAACCAAAATATTGTTAAAAAGGTATATATTTTTTGAAGACACATATATTTTTTAATAGTCTCCCAAAATTGTAAAAGTCGATATAATCTTACGCAGTGATGTAATTTTTTTATTTTATAAAAAAAAAAAGAGATGTGCATGGTACGATAGACAACAAGACAACTCTCTACAAGAGACCAAATGACATTGAAGTTACAATTATACATAAAAAAAGAAGATGTGGTATGATTGTCAATGAAAAAACTATTCACAAGAGACCAACTGACACAGATATTAACAAAGAGAGATCACCGTACGGCCTTCAACGCTGAGCAAAGTTATATCGCATAGTCAGCTATAAAAGGACCCGAGAAGCTTGAGACAAATGTTTAACAACTCAAACGAGAAAACTAACGGCCTAATTTATGTACAATATAATGAACGAAAAACGAATATATTACACAGGCTCCAACAATCCCCCTTATCTTGAGACATTGGTGCAACAGAACAATAAAAGAACTGTACAAAAACATAAATAAGCAACAAATAATCTTAGACTAAATTATCAATCACTACACATCCAGTATAATACCGTACGGCCGAAAGCAATTTTTTTGCTTTTTTTATATATGATTTTGTCTATTTTTCATAGTAATGTATTATAGATTACAATGTTTCGATATTGAATAAAAATTAACATTTTGTATTTTGAGAGCTATTACGAATTTATATATCTTGAGTCATTAAGCCAGTTCCCACAGTTAAACACTCAATATATAGATCACGACGCGACGTGATGTACCCAATTTGTACCAGCTCAGTTTTCGTGGAAAAAGTGGACAGATATTCGACTGACTCTTTCATCTTTTAAGACAGCATACCATGAAAACTGGCTTCGACTCTTGTGATATACAGACAGAACGACTAAGTAGATATGGTTCTTCGCACTAGAAGACAATAGCTTTCGATGACTTTTTACATACATAAAACTTGGCTGTTCTGTTTTGCATTGGTTTAGATCTTAACATTTACATGTAACACAAATACAAAAATATATCAAGTAATAGAATAAATTACTAAAATGAGGTACAGTCAGTGAACATTTCGATTTTTCATGTTACTTTTAATAAAAAAAATCTTTTAAAAATAATAATTTCGAGATTATTTCTTAATATTTTTTTATGAAATTTTCAGTTTGATAAAGAATTCACTTGTCTATTTAATGATTTTTTTGGTTGAATAACTTTTTTAATTTTGTAAATCAAATACGGATGAAAATAATTAAGTAACAGTTTCGGGTTATACTCGACCAAAAATATATGGGTTTTTTTTATAGATTTTTTTTTTAACAATACCCTTTTTACAATATTTTAGTTAAGACCTGATAAAGGTGAATTACAGGTAATTATCACGATGCCAGTCCTTATGAGGACCCCCTAATCCCTAATGTTATTTTAGTCTAATTATCAAATGTTGGAGAAACGTGACTAAACCGGCTGAGGATGTCACGACAATCAGAAAACCTTTAAAGCGCCGACACAGGATTGAACAAGATTCGCTATTTCGCTACTACCAAACAGAAAGTAAAAGTAAATACTCTGTAGACTATTACACTCTAATGAAAAAAAAGTTCTACAATATTATAATGATTATTTACCTACGAAAACATGTTTAACCCCAAATGCCCCAGCCTATTTTATTAATAACAAAGTTGAATAATGATCTCCAGTCAGTATAAGCTCTAGAAAGATTTCAAGTTTCAGGTACGAACCATTTGATTTGGGGAGGCAGTCTGAGATATTTGAGAGAGAAAAAAATGACTCTGATTCTTGCCTTAAACAAAAAATTCTTGCCGTATCTGGATAAAAAACAATAGTCTTGTTCACTTTTTTGCTATTAAAAACGACAATTTCCAACAATATTTTTTAGCATGAAATGAACATGATGAACAAAAACGGGCCTATTTTTTGGTGGCCGGGGTTTGCATGTCTGACTGGAATGTCTGTTTCACCGGACTTATATATATTGAATACTCTTTTCAAGACCAGACTGTAATCTGCCTGCTGCATGGGTGTGACCTTTATGTCTCCATATGTCTACCGTCATTGATAACTTCGTTGTCATTTCAAACATTTTCGTGGTCTTTGGTGGATTTCAAACCCCTCACTTCGGTTCCCTAAGTTATGTTGGGTGAAACATATCAATCAAACATTTTGATAAAAACTGCTTGTTTGTCTTTTTGAACTCGTGTCGGTCGTATTGTAATTTTCATCGAATTTCCATGTCTGTTTTTTACTGACAAGTCCTACATCAAATATATCAGTACATAGCTTTGGATCAATACTATCATTTTATAGGGAGAATACAGCATAAAAAATGTCCAACCCTTACACTTTACAGCAACTTTAAAATGTACATGCCCCAAGCAGGAACCGTTTAGATGGTGCATATTACACTTATTTTATGTTTTTAGCCCAAAAATGGGTCCAAAAATTTTTCGTTGTTCAAAAAAACTTCGCCACCCCTTTCCAAAATCCTGGATCCGCCCCTGGGAAAAGATGGATTTTTATCAAGGTTGTTGCAAGTTAACAATATTTATACTCCTGTCATGATTCCTATGTTTTGCAATTATCACAAGGTCTTTATAAACAGTTTCCCAGATGGAGGAATTTATATCGATTCCGATAAAAATCGATGTTACAGAATACAAGTGTTAGATAGTACTAGTAATTTAGCATTAATCACCTATGTCTGTTTCTCGATATCTGTTATTTCGTTAGCAATCGTTATCAGTTATAACAGGAAACATAAATTTCATTGCAGTGTTCCAGGTTCAAATATGGAAAATTTGTGTGCGTCTCTGTTTTGGCCAATATTGTGTTAATGTTTGGTATTGGTGCATCAAGGATTTCTAGCGTTTGCTATATTGCTGGTATTATTCTTCACTATTTATGGTTAACTGTTTTCTCGTATATGACAATAGCTATCGCACACACCGTGTATACTATTTCACATCTAAAATCTCGGAATTCAACCAAACACGAAGACGTTGTGAGTAAGCGTCGTATGGTAACTTTTGTAGGACTCCTTATCCCGTTGTTAATCGTTATACCAGGGATCGTTGTAGATCAGTTAGGTCCAGAATATTGGTCCCTTGGGTATGGTGGATCAGTATGCTTTCCTAACAAGTATCCTGCAAATATAGTTTTCTTTTCTGGACCTGTAGTTTTTGGTATTGCAGTTGATTGTATCTGTATGGTCCAAATTGTAACTCAGATTTGTAGGGTTCGAATGGAGATGAGTTACTTCCGGAAGCTAAATATCTATCAAGATGCTCAAATTTACCGAAGAATTGTGGTCTTGTCAGGAGTTTGTTTGGGTAACCGGTATTGTGGCTGCAATATCGGAATCTGAATGGTTGGATTATGTTTTCACAATATTGTGTGGATTGCAAGGATTTTTTATTGGTGTCGCTAATATGACTACAACTCGTGTACTGAAAACAAAACGAGTAGTATCGGAATCATTGACATGAGTACTATCTTATGTCTCTTTTTTCATATTATATCGTTAGAACCTCATTAGTTGAAAATCATGAATGCTATATGTATTAATGATAAACTTGATATGTCTAATTGCATCTTTGTATTTTATAATAAGGAATATATCTCCTTCATGCATGATACATTATATACTTGGATGGAGAGTTGTCTCATTGGCACTAAAACAACATCTTTTTATATATATAGACTTATACAGTATCTATATACATTATATACAAGTCATGTATAGACATGGGAAGAAGACGTTTAAACCCGCTGCATTTGTTTGCACCTGTCCTAAGTCCGGAACCTGTTGTTCGGTGTTTGTCGTTTCTTCTTTTTTTAATATACAATGGTTTACTTTTACAAATTGTGACTTGGATGGAGAGTTCTAATCTCATTAGCACTTTTATCACATCTTGCTATATCTATGAAGCTCTGATTCCTTATCTTTCGGGTATAAAATTGTTCCTTTAATACACATGGAACTGCATTCCTTTAATACATTCGGCTGCAATGATTATATACTCATCTTCCTTATTGTGTATCCGAGGGACAAAACTAATAACAGGTGCAGGATTAGAAAGCAACACAACGGAACCCAAGACATTTACATACTGAGACAAAATAAATGTCTATAACAGAAAACACGGATATATATCATACGTCAAGCTCTGAATCAATTCGAGTCTATAAAATTATTTCGAGCTATCCGGTTAGGTGTGACCGAGGCTATGGAAAAATCTGGTGTAAAATAAATACCGTCAAATTTTTAATGGTTTATATCTCGAAAACAGGCACACGAACCCTTCTTTTTTATGTTTTTATTTTGGTCACCAGGACCAAAATTCGATTTATGACTTCCGAGCAGCGGTATACTACTGTTGCCTTTATTGACAAATTTTTAAAGATGCGATATGATTGCCAATGAGCACACTTCTAACAGAGACCAATTGATATTTAAAAAAAAAAACTAAATGACTGTATAGACTATCAGAATGTAGCATGTTAAACTTTTTTTTTGCTGTTATAATGAAAATTATAAAAAATGAGTAAAAATGGACTAAACTCATCAGATACAAAAGAAAATGTTATGCAAAACTCTAATAGAAAGACCATGTAAAGACACAACGTACAGATCGCATTAGGTTATTTTTACAGTAATGCAAAGCTAATCCAATGCAAAAAAATATATATATTAAAGAATAATTATTGCATATATATATAGAAAATTGTATTAATGGTTATCGCCTACTATTCAAGATAGACACACTTTACATATTATATACTTTATCAATCAACTCTATAATTTTCAAATTTATTTAATGTTCACTGTGTATCAAATTTTTTTCTGTCATGATCTGTAAAAAATAGTTCCAGCACATCACTACATTCTAAAAAGCTAACAAATTTTGTCGGTAAATTATCTCTATTTATTTGTATAAATCTATGAAGATTCTGTCCGAATTGTTTCCTAATCGAATTTCTACACATTATTTTCAATGTTAAAGGTTTCTGGAAGTAATCATCTATTTTAGACTTTAAATTATCGCTCCATTTATGTCGATTTTCCCTCAATAGAATTTTGTCGTTTTCGGTTATGGTATGAGCACTCAATACTATAATGAGAATAAGGTCATCATTTCTGAACAAGTGACTAGCGCCCCGATCACAGATATACTGTATAAGAGTCATTTTAGTGTCAATGCTTAAATTAGCGTTTGCTCTAACAAATACATGTAACATTAACTTCCAATTTTCTGCCGTCTCCTGTCTTATCAAGAAATACTTCCAAGTTTCAGGTTGCAAATAAGGGTCGGCACCGCATAACAAAATTTCGTGCATTAAATCGTATCGACGCAGTCGCATTGTTGTGTAAAAAGGAGGTGTTCCATCACTGGCGTCATTCACGTCACGTCCAATTTCTAGTAATCGTCGGATCATATGATCATTACGCTGATTAATATTTAAAACCGAATTAAAAATGCTGATGGTTTCCGACTGATTTTCCAAAAAGCTGTGGGAACCAGATTCAGTAAGGAGATGTTCTATATCTTTATATTCGAAAATCTCAGCCCATTTTAAAGCACTAAGGTTTTTTAAACATGCGTTCACATCAAAATTTTTCTGTATAAGTAACTGTAATATTGGACTGGAATTATTCAGTACTGCGTCTATAATACATTCTGAATATTCTTTGTAATCTCTGGAATTTGGATGAAGTCGCGGTAAGTAATCGAGTATAGTTTTAATAACATCAATTTTACCTACAAAAAAAGGCAAATTCAATTATGCACTTGTCCAACAATAGCATATTATTCATAATTGTTTCCCTTTGAACAGAAATAGACTTAGTGAAAAATGACTTTTGGTATATGCATTTTAGTAATTTGCCTTTTAACAGTTATTATAACATGTTTATTCTTATATGTGGTGGAACCCAAATATTCTTGCAGGTGGCGAGACTTAGATAAACTATTGAATCTGAATCCAAATATGTTCACTCTCCTAACGTTTCAATAAATTTGGCGATTACTTTTTAAAGTACAGGTCCGTGTAAGAATCAGGCAAATCAAATAAAAACTGATAAGTCCATATACACGTAATATTGTGAAATGTTGTGAACTTTAAATTAAAGATCTTAAAACATGTTTCTACGTAGTTACACACTTGGCTTTTTGGTTTGAGCGTTCCTCTATAGAGGGTATTTCTAAGTTCATAAACATGCTTCGAACTTGCAAAATTCATAAAATGTTGTTCTCATCATCCACAGGCTTAATTAGTGTCAAATATTTAAGATACATGTATGTGTAAAAAGAAAGTTACGTCTATTTTTTTCTCTAATGTGTTTATCATGTAAGATTACGACGCACCCACGACGGACAAGATAACAACATGGAAAAATAGACGACATTAAAACTATATACATGATATATACTTTTAGACCCCCTCATATAGTTATGTCTTATAAAAATGAAAATGACAAATAAAATTAATAATCTTACCTTTTTTCACGGCTAACTTCACCTGAAGCGACGTAACTTTGAACTTGTGATACTTTAGCAAGACGTCTAGCGTCTCAGCATCACCTCGAAACACAGCGCTGTTTATCTCTGCTTTTAAAGTGGCAGAATCAAGTTTGACTCCTTTCTCCATTAAAAACAAAATACATGACGTTGCATGAGTAGAAAATGCCCCTTTGAGTGCTGCTTTTAATAATTGACGGTTTTTTGTACGATCAATATTGATGAATGTTTGTAATGCTGCAACTTTATCTAAACTAGCAATTCTGAATATCATCGGTACAGTATTACATTGTATGGGGTTTATGTGGAAGAACTTTTGTCGAAGTTTATCTTGTAGAAATTTTGGATTGTATTTGCTTAGTAATGAAGATATTTCTTCGTCTTCTGACAGAAGAGCAAGATATAAGGGAGAAAATCCATTTTGTAGAGTATACCATACAAATGACGGGAAAACGTATTCTGCTAGCACTGGAAGCATATCTCGAATAACTTTTGTCCTTTTATATATCACTGCAAGATGTATCCAATAAAATCCATACCCAAAGCCTTGTCGGTTTGATGTCGGTGTATTGTCCATACAATCTGTCGAATAATTATAGAATGCTGCATCTAATTCTTCGTCTGATACTTCAAGAACGTTTATATCTGGTTTGTTTTCTTCCAAAAGTATGTGCGGACAAACACCCGTAGCCACAGATTTTTCCAGACGATGTTTGATATTGTCATGCGGTTCACTGTTCTTTGGTAAAACGCAGTTTTCTAACTCAAATGAACAATCACAAGGCTTGTCATTTTTTACATATATATCTGAAAAATAAACACGGAATGATTAATTTCGTTGAAAAGATATATTTTTGTAATGGTGTACGAATATAGGTAATAACTACATTTATCGCTATTTTGTGCATTTTTCCTTCGATCTTTTTTGTGATAATTTTCATATCATGCTTCTCGCTTGAGATGGAAAAATTATCGCTAGAAACTAAGGAGACCACGTGGCGTTGCTAACGAAATTGACATTGAAATTGACAACGTCGTGATAGGTAAAATAGCGATAAACAGATTATCGTTGGTCATCTCAACTCGATTGCTTTTCTCACTTTCGCTGTTCCAGCTCAAGCGAGAAAATCAATCTCGTTGAGATATCTATAAGTACATGACTTTCGTATATGCGTACGTTTTTAACTGTGCATGGATCGCCAGGATTACTTGACTGTTATGCGTACGTTTATAATGTTTATAGAATTATCAAACTGACATGCGACATACAAAAAAACATAGTATATTTTTTTTACAAAACTAGTAGAAAGCTTTATGAATGACTTCAAGGTTTGCCAGTTCGTATCATATATATAGGGCACAACAAATATTATTTGCAAACATTCTGAACAGGGATCGCCACAGCTTACATATTTAAGAGTGGACATCCGACTTTGCATTTGTTGCACAACCCTTAGATTTCTTAGCCTGATTATTGATCTTTATCAATACTGACTGTAATTTTTAGATTATTTGAGAAAAGGTAGAAAAATAGTTTTTAATCAGAGTATTTTTGAAAGACCATGATAATTAGTTTTAATTTGCTTTCTCCCATTCAGGCCATACTCACGAATGTATGTATACAAGTTATGTTACTACACAAAGATCATGAAAATATATAACATTTTGTTTATTTTTATCAACAATTTGAATACATATTTCACTTGCTCCACCCTTAAAATTTCATTTATGTTTATCCCTTACAAGCAAAAATGGCTTCCTTCTTGATTGAAAATAAGCTTATGGAAGACTTATAGGTATTCTTGTTTGTTGACGGCCGTACGGTTGCCTAGTAGACTTGACTACATTCTCTTCATTTAAACTTTGGTGGATAGTTGTCTTACTAAGAGCATACATGTAAAACATCTCCTTATGTTCGTATTGTTACAATATGGAGATGATTGCCAATGAGACAATAATTCACCATACTAGACTAAAGATCACCAAAGGAACCATAAGCCACAATACCGCCATCCTATAAGCAGAACCGTAAATATAAGACTAAATATCACCAAAGGAACCATAAGCCACAATACCGCCATACTATAAGCAGAACCGTAAATATAAGACTGAATATCACAAAAGGAACCATAAGCAACAATACCGCCATCCTATAAGCAGAACCGTAAATATAAGACTAAAGATCACCAAAGGAACCATAAGCCACAATACCGCCATCCTATAAGCAGAACCGTAAATATAAGACTAAATATCACCAAAGGAACCATAAGCCACAATACCGCCATACTATAAGCAGAACCGTAAATATAAGACTGAATATCACAAAAGGAACCATAAGCAACAATACCGCCATCCTATAAGCAGAACCGTAAATATAAGACTAAAGATCACCAAAGGAACCATAAGCCACAATACCGCCATCCTATAAGCAGAACCGTAAATATAAGACTAAAGATCACCATTGGAAACATAAACCACAATACCGCCATCCTATAAGCAGAACCGTAAATATAAGACTAAAGATCACAAAAGGAACCATAAGCAACAATACCGCCATCCTATAAGCAGAACCGTAAATATAAGACTAAAGATCACCAAAGGAACAATAAGCCACACTACCGCCATCCTATAAGCAGAACCGTAAATATAAGACTAAAGATCATCAAAGGAACCATAAGCCACAATACCGCCATCCTATATAAGCAGAATCGTAAATATAAGACTAAAGATCACCAAAGAAACTATAAGCCACAATACCCGCCATCCTATAAGCAGAACCGTACATATAAGACTAAAGAACAAGAAGCGACAACCACTGAGACTGTTCTTTAAAAATTTTAAGTAAGTAGACTGAATTATTCATGATGGAGGGGCGAAAGATACCAAAGGGACAATCAAACTCATAGATTGAAACTAAACTGACAACGGTATGGCTAAAATATAAAAAAAAACAAAAAAAAACAAGACAAACAATAGTACACATGGCACAACATAGAAAACTAAACAATAAGCAACACAAAGCCCACAAAATAACAGGGGTGATCTCATGATTTACGATCAGTCTTAGTCGTAAGTTTTTTTTGTGAAACCGACTCTAGGCTCCTAGCGTTGAATTTGTACATATAGTATATCACGGGTTAAACATGTCTGTGAACCCAACTCTTCCCATATCATGAGACAGCGGTGCAACGACACATAATACGAACAAACTAAATAAAACTTCAATTATTTCAAAAGCATATGCAGATAAATATTCCTTTTTTGGTTATTTAACCTCGTATTGTATAAGCTGATCATTTAATCAAGGACAAACCCTGCCTCGAATACAGCTTGCTTATATTTAAACTTCGAATTTGTCATATCACGGGTTAAACATGTCTGTGAACCCAACTCTTCCCATATCATGAGACAGCGGTGCAACGACACATAATACGAACAAACTAAATAAAACTTCAATTATTTCAAAAGCATATGCAGATAAATATTCCTTTTTTGGTTATTTAACCTCGTATTGTATAAGCTGATCATTTAATCAAGGACAAACCCTGCCTCGAATACAGCTTGCTTATATTTAAACTTCGAATTTGTCTGTTTTTACAAATAAATAAAATCGACGATGGGTCAATGGCACTTGCTAAAGACTTATTATTAGCATTTAATTTTTAATGCTCTTAACTTGAAAGATTCAAACAATTATCAAACTGGTTGAATAGATCAGTCATACGTTAAATATTAAACGTTAATGCTTATTTAAACCAGATACATATTATATAAATACAAAATGTATTATTCACAATAAACTAAATGTCGAGGATAAGGCATATACCTTTGTTATTTCGTTCCTATTTAAAAAAAAATAATTCTAACATAAACCAAATTTAACGACTATAGTACAAAACTTCAAGGATTTACAAGGAATTTGAAACGAAATAATACATAATGACCTTAGCATATGTCTAGTCCGAAATATTTCGCATTCATTTGGTCAACATGGTACTAAATGATATTTTTCTCATGGTAAGAAATGGTAATTTTGGTAATAAATGGCACGGGAATGAAATGACAAATTTTTGATGAAATCAAACAAAGTTTAATTTTGGACCCTTTTGGCCCCCAATTCATAAACTGTTGTGACCAAAACTCCCCAAATCAATCCCTACCTTCCTTTTGTGGTCATAAACCTTGTGTTAAAATTTCATAGATTTCTGTTTACTTATACTTAAGTTATTGTGTGGAAACCAAGAACAATACTTATTTGGGCCCTTTTTGGCCCCTAATTCCTAAACTGTTGGGACCAAAACTCCCAAAATCAATCCCAGCCTTCCTTTTATAGTCATAAGCCTTGTGTTTAAATTCATGGATTTCTATTTACATTGTACTTGTACTAAAGCTAGAGTGCGAAAAACAAATGTCTTCGGACGACGACACAAACGTCATACCAATATAAGACCAAAATAAATTCAATTTTTGCGGTCGTATAAAATTCTAAATCCATGGCTAGATTCAGCATATTGAATAACTCCATTTATTCAATTTTTGTTGAAATCAAACAAAATTTAATTTTGGACCCCGATTTGGACCAACTTGAAAACTGGGCCCATAATTAACCAGATGTTCCTCAGGGCGCAGCTTTATACGACCGCAGAGGTTGAACACTGAACGGTTGGGGCAAGTATGGACACAACATTCAAGCTGGATTCAGCTCTAAATTTGGATTGTGATTAAATAGTTGACACAACATAGGTTTCCTACACAGAATGAATGTGGTCTAATGAACTTAAAATTTTTGTTTTGCCTTTGAGCAATTCACTATGCTGTTGAATATTAATCCTCTCAAAAAAATGTTTGAAAATTTTTCTTTTTGTTTATGAAATTTCAAATGAGAAAAATTGAACCCTCCCCCCCCCCCCCAAGTTTTTTCACATCCCCCTATCCTTTACTCCAAAACCGATCTCACTTCAAATTTCTAATGGAATTTGCAACAATAATCACTCATTTAAATACATCATAAAATATCAAAATGTAAAAAAAGTGCTTGTTATCACTGAATGGTAAAGATTGTTTTAATTTATCAGTTGGTAGTAAAAGTGAATATACATTGTATATTGTATAAAACATTGATTTCAGTTGATTCAACTACTATTCTGGACAAAGAAAGATAACTCCAATTGAAATTTCTTGCTATGGCACAATATTGTGCAATTAGATATTTCTTTCTATTGCGCAATACTGTGCAATTGAAAATACTTGCTATTGCACACTACTGTGCAATTGAAAATTTCTTGCTATTGCACAATACTGTGCAATTGAAGATTTCTTGTTATTGCTGAGTACTGTGCAATTGAAAATTTCTTGCTATTGCACAATACTTAACATAATAATTTTAGATCCTGATTTGGACCAACTTGAAAATTGGGCCCATAATCAAACATGTAAGTACATGTTTGGATTCAGCATATCAAAGAACCCCAAGAATTCATTTTTTGTTAAAATCTAAGTTTAATTTTGGACCCTTTAAATTTCATAGATTTCTATCTACTTATACTAAAGTTATGGTGCGAAAACCAAGAAAAATGCTTATTTGGGTCCCTTTTAGGCCCCTAATTCCTAATCTGTTAGGACCTAAACTCCCAAAATCAATACCAACCTTCCTTTTGTGGTCATAAACATTGTGTTAAAATTTCATTGATTTCTATTTACTTTAACTAAAGTTATTGTGCGAAAAACAAGAATAATGCTTATTTGGGCCCTTTTTTGGCCCCTAATTCCTAAACTATTGAAACCAAAACTCCCAAAATCAATCACAACCTTTCTTTTATGGTCATCAACCTTGTGTCAAAATTTCATAGATTTTTATTAACTTAAACTAAAGTTATAGTGCGAAAACCAAGAAAATGCTTATTTGGGCCCTTTTTTTGGCCCCTAATTCCTAAAATATTGGGACCAAAACTCCCAAAATCAATCCCAACCTTCCTTTTGTGGTCATAAACCTTGTGTTAAAATTTCATAGATTTCTATAAATAGCTCTTCTATGAAAACTAACTAGTTCAGCTTTATGAAATTTATATCCGGAGATTAGGCAGGTATTACTGTTTCCAGAAATATTAAAAATATTCTTTAACTTTTCATAATAATTTCAAATAATGATACAAATATTACCAAAACGTCAAAAATATGCGTGTCAGACGTAACAAATTATTCGCAAAATAACTGTTGCGGGAATTTTTGTGGTCTAATAAAAAGTTTAAAATCCGCGAAAATTCGCATAAATGATAAAAGTCTAATATAATTTATGACGCCACTGCTGTTTTTTGTGTTGACCGAACGGTAAAAAATCATTTTTTCAAAAATGAATACAGTGATATGCAGTGAAGTTTAGCATTTGATAGTTCATTGATAACATTCTGGCGTATCATAAACAAACAACTTGTAACGTCTCATTTCATTGGCCGAAAGATTTAAATACAACAGCAATGTAGTCAGTCTGCACGTGAATTGACACAGGTGACCGACAATGGAATTTACTATATGTTACTACGAACGTAAAAACAATGATTTGTATAGTTTACAAACCTTTGGCCAAAAGATTTAAATAAATGTTTGGTTAACTTCAAATAGTGGGGTCGAAATAGTAAACTGATATTCTAAGTTCTTTATGCATGCAGCAACTCAATTATCTTGTACCCGGCATGATGAGAAATATAAGGATAAAGTAAAATACATGTGCCGCTTTTATACGGATGAATAAAAGAACCACTTTTAATTTCTTTCATACCTACGATAGGTTATTATCCTTACAATGTCGTAGTCACTTATAAAGTATTTCATAATACTGATCCCGCTTTACAATAATTAATGATGGGTTGCACTGACATTCCTCTTTTATTATTTTCATGCTAAAAACACACAGTAGCTACCATAAAAGGAGAAAGTTGTCCCCCAAAGATAGAAACAAAATAACTCTAATTGTATCATTTGTGCACCTGAATGAATTCAGTGAAGATTATTTCTTTCGCATGTTTGGAACTAAATAAATATTAATACTTGTGAGAAATGTCGTAATTTATAAGGAACAACTCCCGTTTGAATTGTTTTACATTGTTATTTCGGGGCCTTTTATAGCTGACTATGCGGTATGGACTTTGCTCATTATTGAAAGCCGTACGGTGACCTATAGTGGTTAAATTTCTGTGTCATTGTGGTCTCTTGTGGAGAGTTGTCTCATTGGCAATCATACCACATCTTCTTTTTTTTACATATATTAAATGTACTGTTTTCGAGTATGAATGGGTGAATATTTATTTTTTAAATTTATACTGTAAGAATAGAGTTGCATAACATTGTTGAACAATCCGCTAAAATATATGTAGTATGTATTCGTATTTAAAATAAAATACAAAACGAAACGTGTATGATAAACTGATAAAAAAAAATATCAAGAAATTAAGGATGACTAAATGTATGACTTTGTACAAGATGAAACTCACCTTTTTATTAATACATTTAAATGATTTAATGAATACAGACATTGTTTGTTTCTATTTACATAGATATAGGAAGATGTGGTGTTAGTGCCCATGGTGCCAATAAGACAACTCTCCATCCAAATAACAATTTATAAAAGTAAACCATTATAGGTCAACGTACGGCCTTCAATATGGAGCCTTGGCTCACACTGAACAACAAGCTATAAAGGGCCCCAAAATTACTAGTGTAAAACCATTCAAACGGGAAAATCAACGGTTTAATATCTACAATATATAATTTACGTTCGTTTTCAACCGAGAATAGTAAAACCTCATGAATTATATCGTTTGTATAAACTTCATTTAATTATCCGCTGTTCCATGATTGGCCATCTCCATTTTTTCTTAACAAAGCGTGTTACATGTTATGAATTTACTTACAATTTCGGGATTTAATTTTTTTCTTCAAGTTAATGGAATCAGAAAAAAAAACTATTCTATGAAGAATACCTAAAACTTGGCAAATAATATGAAAAGTGTTTGTAGTAAATTATACAGTTTCATTTTTCAAGTACAACGTTAATCCATCGAGTCCATTGAGTAAAAGACAAGGCAGGATAAGCAACTTGGGTGTGTCAATGAAGAAAAAAAATGTGAATTGATTTTTTTTTTATCCTACATCAAACTTTTGATGTCGTCCCTTGATTAAGAGGAGATATTTAAATTTAATATTTTAACTGTTAAGATTTTAAAGTTTAAACTTTACTACCAATTAATTGCAGAAAATTATGACACAAATGAATTTCACATGCACATTTATAAAGCTAGAATTGTGATTAGAATCATGTATGCGAATACGACGATAGAAGCTTTAGACGACCTTGACCAGCTACGTGAATATTAATCAGTCCATTCAACGTTAACGTACGTGTGTTCTATTTTTGCAGGTGTGAGGAAGGTTTGAATTGACCAATGAAAACGATCGTTCCTTAGAGAGTTAATCTAATAAAGTTTGTTTGTCTGATTATGTCGCACGACCCTTCGCGAAGCTTGGCCGCAGTTGGGTATAATCCTCGCCATGGTCAGGTTTCTGAAAATGGTAAGCTATCAAAATTTATCGCTTTTTAAAATATCAGATGATATAAAATTTTGGTATTATAAATTATTCCTACAAATGTGCTTAGATAGACCATTTCAAATCTGGAATTTTACAGCACTCGCACCACAAATAAAAACGCATTGGCCTCGGGAAAATGTCTTGCAAGATTGTCAAATGTCGAATTTCGCCGCTTTTTACAAAAACACTGTCAGTTTCAACGTCATTTTATTGAATTTTCAATTTGTAGCATCTAAAACAGTGCTTTTTCGTAATTTTGCTTTCACCTCACAATACGATAACATACTTTTTGATAAGCTGTTAAGTCGAAATGACTTCGTTTTTTAACAAATCAAATGTCTTGCAAGTTTGTCCACTGAGCAATTTTCTTACGTTTTGAACGTTTTCGATTCGGGACGCTATACATATATGTATTTTCAAACTATTTCTAAAAGTTTGTTCTTTGTTTTGTTGTTAAACACCACATCATGTATAAGCGACATTTGTTGTATTTTATTGACCTGTCATCAAAGGTAGGAGAAGCCTGACATCAGGCGTCCTTAAGTTAAAATAGTTGCAATAACTGTTGATTAGCATCGGAGTCGAACAAATCTCGCCACGAGCGTATCTTAAAATTACCATGCTTTTTATCACTTTATATGAACTCATTAGGCCAATCATCCTCCTAGTCCATCGAATTTGAAAGCAGTTCGTATTATCATATGATGTGTAAACGATATTTCATTGTTTTTAAATAACAAGTACGGTTCTATTTTATGTTTTAAGATCAGAGGACAAAACAAAATAACCAAATTACAAATTTCGAAAATAGATAGAATCATAGAAACCACGATAAGAACTGCAATATATAAAAGTAGTTATAATCAAATAGAAAATGAACAATTATCTAAAATGAAAAAAAAACAACATATGGTAATTTGTCAATAAATAGGTAAAATATTAATTACAGAACAGCTAGATGAATTTCAAATCCGAGACGGAGAGAATTAAATATTGTAAATTGATAAAGAAACTAAAAAGAAAAGAGCAAAAAAATAAAAGTTACAATAAATATAAAGAAAAAGACAACACAAGCCGAATGAGAAGTCCGAAAAGTTCATTTGCTTGCGTATCTACCAGTAGCAAATATTTCGAACATATTCAAGACTTTGAAGTATCCATATCGATCAAAAATGATTACAATCAAAGCGAACAAAGTATACTCGATTACCGACGTAAAACGTCAAATTTTAACGTTACCAATTGGGACGCAATATTGTGCGTAACGTCATCATGACCCAAAACAAATCAATTTTTGCGGTCGTATAAAAAGCACATACGATAGCAGTTCAACTGTCTGTGTTGAATATTTATTCATTTTATTTTTAATTTTTAACATTTATGGCGTAATGAAAAACTGTCAATGCTGTATACGTTATAAATGCGGCGTTCACACATGACCGATGCTGGCTCCCGTTTGATATCATATAGCGCTAAGACACGAAAAGTGAAAAAACAGTCGTATACGTACATAATAGATAACTATGACTCGGGCATGTCTCGAAGAAGTTGACCAAGCATCCCTGACAGTTAGGTGCATCCCGTTACATGTATTCGGGGGAACTCAGTCGAATTTGAGCAGTCGAATTACACTTATAACGATGTCGTGATAGATTCTGCAGTATCGGATCAAAATCGTAACAATGTTCTGTGGTTTAGACGGTGCCCTCTGGAACGTGAATGATCTGGAAGAATTTTTTGTTGATATTTTTTTGGCAGCTTGAGTCCAGATTGCATCCAGATTTTGCTGAATGCAAAATGTATTTGTTCCGGAGTTTATATTCGGCAATAATAACCACGGGAGATTCCGGACGAGTACAGAACAAGATACTAATGCGTCCAGACAAAACCGTTCCCAATGCGGAACAGACTGTAATAGTTTTGACTTTGACAAAGTACCAGGATAAGGCTTACCGAAAAAACATGATATGGATAATCATACTGTCATGTGACAATAGTACACTGATAAGGCCTACCGGATAACATCACATAATTAGTATGAATACTGTCATGTGCACAAGTACAGTAATAAGGCTGCCGAGTAGCAAACTATGAACACTGTCATCTTACAGAAGTACAATATGATATGATCTGACATGGCCTATCAAATAACATAGTATGGATACTGTCATGTGACAAAAGTAAAATCATCATGATCATAAAAAGGCTTACCGAAAAACATAACAGTAGTAATCATTTGTGGAGATGATTTCATAATTTGTATAACATCGTCATCTGTTGCATCCCTTAATGTTTTGAACCAATCATATTGTTCTTGGCGTGACACTCTGTTTATATGTATCCATTCTGAAAAAAAGATAATAAATTGAATAAAAAGTTTAAAAGAGTCCTAACTCCTTTCCAAATGCAAATAAAGGAATACAGTGTACAACAATGGCCCTATAACATTACACATACAATTGACATGCACAAGCAAAAATATCAATATGTATTATAACTATCATCATAAACATGATAAATTAAAAAGAACCTGGGATTTGTGATTGGATCCCAAATTCGTTGATAGTTAGCTAAAGGGCGTCAAAATGTTTGTTGGGAGAATGTATGTGAAGTTAGCAGCCGGTTCGTTATTCGATATTCGATATTCAATATCCAACCGGCTGCTAGCAGTCGGTTGGATATTCAAAAATTTGTTGAAAATCTTGAAAAAAAAGAAATACTTGATAACATTAAAAACATGATTATCATAGTTATAATGACTGATAAGATACGTAGGAAATCGTAAAATGACCTCTCCAAGCTGTTGTAAGTTCTCGTTGTCCTCGAATATAAACCCATTTCTATGTTGCATATTTGTCTTTATATAATATAGATTGTTGTCAATAAAACAACTTCAAAGTTTTACTTTTATACATGATATTTCTTTAAACAAAAAGAAAAACCACTAACTCTAGAAAACATTATGAATTATAAATAGAAATATTTATGGAATGCCCAAAAAAGAAATATATAGACAAGTGAAAACCTATCTGAGACCGCTTAAATGAGTGTGAGACCCCCCTGGTCATTCAATGTTCATAAAATTTAATTAAATTATAGACTCTGTATATATAAAGGTTGTAGTAGAAGGATTTCCCAGAATATTGTTATATTCGATATCTATGGAGGGCTTATATTGTCACTTTTCAGTTAAAAATTATCAAAATTTTAGGACAAAGGGCACAGGACAATGGTGATAGCCCCCTGATCGTTCAATCTGCCTAATATTAAGCAGACATCTAGTCAATAGGTAGACTACAAACGTGACTAAAAGGAATTTGGGTACACTTCCTGTCTTTCATGTTTACGTAGCGCCCAAAGTGCCAGTTGGATATTCAAAATATACAGTGAAAACCTACCTGAGACCGCTTAAATGAGTGTGAGACCCCCCTGGTCATTCAATGTTCATAAAATTTAATTAAATTATAGACTCTGTATATATAAAGGTTGTAGTAGAAGGATTTCCCAGAATATTGTTATTTTCGATATCTATGGAGGGCTTATATTGTCACTTTTCAGTTAAAAATTATCAAAATTTTAGGACAAAGGGCACAGGGCAATGGTGATAGCCCCCTGATCGTTCAATCTACCTAATATTAAGCAGACATCTAGTCAATAGGTAGACTACAAACGTGACTAAAAGGAATTTGGGTACACTTCCTGTCTTTCATGTTTACGTAGCGCCCAAAGTGCCAGTTGGATATTCAAAATATACAGTGAAAACCTACCTGAGACCGCTTAAATGAGTGTGAGACCCCCCTGGTCATTCAATGTTCACAAAATTTAATTAAATTATAGACTCTGTATATATAAAGGTTGTAGTAGAAGGATTTCCCAGAATATTGTTATTTTCGATATCTATGGAGGGCTTATATTGTCACTTTTCAGTTAAAAATTATCAAAATTTTAGGACAAAGGGCACAGGGCAATGGTGATAGCCCCCTGATCGTTCAATCTGCCTAATATTAAGCAGACATCTAGTCAATAGGTAGACTACACACGTGACTAAAAGGAATTTGGGTACACTTCCTGTCTTTCATGTTTACGTAGCGCCCAAAGTGCCAGTTGGATATTCAAAATATACAGTGAAAACCTATCTGAGACCGCTTAAATGAGTGTGAGATCCCCCTGGTCATTCAATGTTCATAAAATTTAATTAAATTATAGACTCTGTATATATAAAGGTTGTAGTAGAAGGATTTCCCAGAATATTGTTATATTCGATATCTATGGAGGGCTTATATTGTCACTTTTCAGTTAAAAATTATCAAAATTTTAGGACAAAGGGCACAGGGCAATGGTGATAGCCCCCTGATCGTTCAATCTGCCTAATATTAAGCAGACATCTAGTCAATAGGTAGACTACAAATGTGACTAAAAGGAATTTGGGTACACTTCCTGTCTTTCATGTTTACGTAGCGCCCAAAGTGCCAGTTGGATATTCAAAATATACAGTGAAAACCTACCTGAGACCGCTTAAATGAGTGTGAGAACCCCCTGGTCATTCAATGTTCATAAAATTTAATTAAATTATAGACTCTGTATATATAAAGGTTGTAGTAGAAGGATTTCCCAGAATATTGTTATTTTCGATATCTATGGAGGGCTTATATTGTCACTTTTCAGTTAAAAATTATCAAAATTTTAGGACAAAGGGCACAGGGCAATGGTGATAGCCCCCTGATCGTTCAATCTGCCTAATATTAAGCAGACATCTAGTCAATAGGTAGACTACACACGTGACTAAAAGGAATTTGGGTACACTTCCTGTCTTTCATGTTTACGTAGCGCCCAAAGTGCCAGTTGGATATTCAAAATATACAGTGAAAACCTATCTGAGACCGCTTAAATGAGTGTGAGACCCCCCTGGTCATTCAATGTTCATAAAATTTAATTAAATTATAGACTCTGTATATATAAAGGTTGTAGTAGAAGGATTTCCCAGAATATTGTTATATTCGATATCTATGGAGGGCTTATATTGTCACTTTTCAGTTAAAAATTATCAAAATTTTAGGACAAAGGGCACAGGGCAATGGTGATAGCCCCCTGATCGTTCAATCTGCCTAATATTAAGCAGACATCTAGTCAATAGGTAGACTACAAACGTGACTAAAAGGAATTTGGGTACACTTCCTGTCTTTCATGTTTACGTAGCGCCCAAAGTGCCAGTTGGATATTCAAAATATACAGTGAAAACCTACCTGAGACCGCTTAAATGAGTGTGAGACCCCCCTGGTCATTCAATGTTCATAAAATTTAATTAAATTATAGACTCTGTATATATAAAGGTTGTAGTAGAAGGATTTCCCAGAATATTGTTATTTTCGATATCTATGGAGGGCTTATATTGTCACTTTTCAGTTAAAAATTATCAAAATTTTAGGACAAAGTGCACAGGGCAATGGTGATAGCCCCCTGATCGTTCAATCTGCCTAATATTAAGCAGACATCTAGTCAATAGGTAGACTACAAACGTGACTAAAAGGAATTTGGATACACTTCCTGTCTTTCATGTTTACGTAGCGCCCAAAGTGCCAGTTGGATATTCAAAATATACAGTGAAAACCTACCTGAGACCGCTTAAATGAGTGTGAGACCCCCCTGGTCATTCAATGTTCACAAAATTTAATTAAATTATAGACTCTGTATATATAAAGGTTGTAGTAGAAGGATTTCCCATAATATTGTTATTTTCGATATCTATGGAGGGCTTATATTGTCACTTTTCAGTTAAAAATTATCAAAATTTTAGGACAAAGGGCACAGGGCAATGGTGATAGCCCCCTGATCGTTCAATCTGCCTAATATTAAGCAGACATCTAGTCAATAGGTAGACTACACACGTGACTAAAAGGAATTTGGGTACACTTCCTGTCTTTCATGTTTACGTAGCGCCCAAAGTGCCAGTTGGATATTCAAAATATACAGTGAAAACCTATCTGAGACCGCTTAAATGAGTGCGAGATCCCCCTGGTCATTCAATGTTCATAAAATTTAATTAAATTATAGACTCTGTATATATAAAGGTTTTGTATCTACCTATTGACTAAATGTCTGTCAAATATTAGAAAGATTGAGAGATCAGGGGGCTCTCACCATTACCCTGTGCCCTTTGTCCTAAAATTTTGACATTTTTCGACTGAAAAGTGAAAATCTTAGCCCTCCGTAGATATGGAAGATAACGTTATTCTGGTAAATCCATCTAATACAACCTTTATATATACAGAGTCAATGATTTGGTTGAATTTTATGGACATTGAAAGACCCGGGGGGTCTCAACCTCATTTAAGCGGTCTCGGGTAGGTTTTCGCTATATATTTTGAATATCCAACTGGCACTTTGGGCGCTCCGTAAACATAGAAGACAGGAAGTGTACTCAAATTCCTTTTAGTCACGTTTGTATCTACCTATTGACTAAATGTCTGTCAAATATTTGAAAGATTGAGAGATCAGGGGGCTCTCATCATTACCCTGTGCCCTTTGTCCTAAAATTTTGACATTTTTCGACTGAAAAGTGACAATCTTAGCCCTCCGTAGATATGGAAGATAACGTTATTCTGGTAAATCCATCTAATACAACCTTTATATATACAGAGTCAATGATTTGGTTGAATTTTATGGACATTGAAAGACCCGGGGGGTCTCAACCTCATTTAAGCGGTCTCGGGTAGGTTTTCGCTATATATTTTGAACATCCAACTGGCACTTTGGGCGCTCCGTAAACATAGAAGACAGGAAGTGTACTCAAATTCCTTTTAGTCACGTTTGTATCTTCCTATTGACTAAATGTCTGTCAAATATTTGAAAGATTGAGAGATCAGGGGGCTCTCATCATTACCCTGTGCCCTTTGTCCTAAAATTTTGACATTTTTCGACTGAAAAGTGACAATCTTAGCCCTCCGTAGATATGGAAGATGACGTTATTCTGGTAAATCCATCTAATACAACCTTTATATATACAGAGTCAATGATTTGGTTGAATTTTATGGACATTGAAAGACCCGGGGGGTCTCAACCTCATTTAAGCGGTCTCGGGTAGGTTTTCGCTATATATTTTGAATATCCAACTAGCACTTTGGGCGCTCCGTAAACATAGAAGACAGGAAGTGTACTCAAATTCCTTTTAGTCACGTTTGTATCTACCTATTGACTAAATGTCTGTCAAATATTTGAAAGATTGAGAGATCAGGGGGCTCTCATCATTACCCTGTGCCCTTTGTCCTAAAATTTTGACATTTTTCGACTGAAAAGTGACAATCTTAGCCCTCCGTAGATATGGAAGATGACGTTATTCTGGTAAATCCATCTAATACAACCTTTATATATACAGAGTCAATGATTTGGTTGAATTTTATGGACATTGAAAGACCCGGGTGGTCTCAACCTCATTTAAGCGGTCTTGGGTAGGTTTTCGCTATATATTTTGAATATCCAACTGGCACTTTGGGCGCTCCGTAAACATAGAAGACAGGAAGTGTACTCAAATTCCTTTTAGTCACGTTTGTATCTACCTATTGACTAAATGTCTGTCAAATATTTGAAAGATTGAGAGATCAGGGGGCTCTCATCATTACCCTGTGCCCTTTGTCCTAAAATTTTGACATTTTTCGACTGAAAAGTGACAATCTTAGCCCTCCGTAGATATGGAAGATAACGTTATTCTGGTAAATCCATCTAATACAACCTTTATATATACAGAGTCAATGATTTGGTTGAATTTTATGGACATTGAAAGACCCGGGGGGTCTCAACCTCATTTAAGCGGTCTCGGGTAGGTTTTCGCTATATATTTTGAATATCCAACTGGCACTTTGGGCGCTCCGTAAACATAGAAGACAGGAAGTGTACTCAAATTCCTTTTAGTCACGTTTGTATCTACCTATTGACTAAATGTCTGTCAAATATTAGAAAGATTGAGAGATCAGGGGGCTCTCACCATTACCCTGTGCCCTTTGTCCTAAAATTTTGACATTTTTCGACTGAAAAGTGACAATCTTAGCCCTCCGTAGATATGGAAGATGACGTTATTCTGGTAAATCCATCTAATACAACCTTTATATATACAGAGTCAATGATTTGGTTGAATTTTATGGACATTGAAAGACCCGGGGGGTCTCAACCTCATTTAAGCGGTCTTGGGTAGGTTTTCGCTATATATTTTGAATATCCAACTGGCACTTTGGGCGCTCCGTAAACATAGAAGAAAGGAAGTGTACTCAAATTCCTTTTAGTCACGTTTGTATCTACCTATTGACTAAATGTCTGTCAAATATTAGAAAGATTGAGAGATCAGGGGGCTCTCACCATTACCCTGTGCCCTTTGTCCTAAAATTTTGACATTTTTCGACTGAAAAGTGACAATCTTAGCCCTCCGTAGATATGGAAGATGACGTTATTCTGGTAAATCCATCTAATACAACCTTTATATATACAGAGTCAATGATTTGGTTGAATTTTATGGACATTGAAAGACCCGGGGGGTCTCAACCTCATTTAAGCGGTCTCGGGTAGGTTTTCGCTATATATTTTGAATATCCAACTGGCACTTTGGGCGCTCCGTAAACATAGAAGACAGGAAGTGTAGTCAAATTCCTTTTAGTCACGTTTGTATCTACCTATTGACTAAATGTCTGTCAAATATTAGAAAGATTGAGAGATCAGGGGGCTCTCACCATTACCCTGTGCCCTTTGTCCTAAAATTTTGACATTTTTCGAATGATTTTTTTTTGTTTTTTTGGCTTTCCATCTATATTTCTATTTATAGTTATAAATATTTCTAGAGTTATGGGTTTTTTCTTTTTGTCTTAAGAAATATTATACACAAAAGTACATCTTTGAAGTGGTTTTATTGACAAAACTCTATATTACATATAGACAAATATGTAACATGAAAAAGGGTTTATATTCGAGGACAACGAGAAATTACGACGAGAAATTACGACAGCTTGAAAAGGTCATTTAACGATTTCCTATAGCTAGTACGTATTTTATCAGTCTTTTTAAATATGAAAATCATGCTTTTTATGTGATCAAGTATTTAATTTTCTTATAATTTTTTTCACTAAATTTTGAATATCAAACCGGCTGCTAGCAGCCGATTGGATATTGAATATCGAATAACGAATAACGAACCGGCTGCTAACTTCACATACATGTTGGGAGACAGGTTTTTTTGACAGTAATTTAAGTATTTCAATCATTTCCACACAGGAACTTTTTTCTATACATGACGGAAGGTCCACTTTCCGTATATAGAAAAATAGAGCATAAATAAGCCCGTTAGTTTTCTCGTTTGAATTGCCTTGCTCATTGTTGCAGGCCGTACGGTGACCTATAAATGTTAATTTCTGTGTCATTTTGATCTCTTGTTGACAGTTGTGTCATTGGCAATAACACCACATCTTCTTTTTTTACCTGAATATTCATTTAACACTGGCTTTTAATGAACAAACAATACATGCAAAGCTATTGCTACATGTTTAAAGGGAATGTTGATATTATTAATTTTGAAGTCCTCAACTTTATCTCGAAACCCTGTGTTGGTTATATCGTTTAGATCATGAATCCTCTGTGTTTAAAAGCAACATTATTTCATCTGGCAAGGAATTAATGAAAGAATAAAATATTATTTGTCTTTATTTTTATTTTTTATCAAACAAAGAATCATTAAATTATTCATAATCCCTGAAATCATATTAGGGAATTTGTAGAATATTTATTAAAATGTTCAGTGATTATGTAAAATCACTGGTCATTTTCAGGGATTATATATAATTACTAATGATTTTAGTGATTCTACATATTCCCTGAAAAATCAGGGATTCTACATAATCCCTGATTATACAAATTCACTGTAACATATATATATATATATAGATAGAGAGAGAGAGACTGCGAGAGACGCCCTTCCAAATTATGTATAGAAACGACATGAACAAGTGCCACAGTCTCTCCTATTGAATATGACGAAGAAAAATATAAGCAGACTGAAAAAGTGTATAATTCTTGGTCCCGATACTCCTGTAATGTGCTCCCCTCTAAAACGAATTCAGAAAGTATAGACATAAAAAATGATGGTAAAAAAATACTGCAAACCAACTAGGTGAAATATTATGCATCGTAATATGTTTTTGGTACAATTTAAAAAAAAATGATGGTTCCAGCTTCTGTATTTGTTCATGTTGTAATATAATTGCCAGATCGTTGACACTTAATTTATAGTTTCTACATATACACGCTTTAAAAATGGCTTACATATATATATGCTGTCGGGTTTTTTTTGTTATGTCGTTGGGTTTCTTTTGTATCGGCGTGGTGATAATCTAAACAACTTAAATCACACAAATTTATACATGACATAAACAGGTACATTTTTGTACATGTGTGTACACAATATTAACATAAACAATAATTTAAAATAAATGTTTGTTTACCTTTTTGTTTTTCATGGCTGTAAGTTGTTCCCATTGTAAGATCTTAACACACAACTATTGATCTACGTTAAATATGTAACTGACCACTCGGTGGATTTTCTACCTTTAACATATATATATATTATATATATATAATTCCTATAAATAACGATGACCTGTTGGTAAATGCGTCAATAAGATAAACGTCATAACGTGCTAAAAAATGACCCTATAGATCTATATATTTATTGCGCGTACTATCTGCAACAAACAAATGTTACTTGCAAGTTCATGATCAAATATATATGTACTAGGTTTTATAAATCCATGTCTTTTAAATTTTGGGGATTCCGTCATTTATGAAAATAAATTTAGAATATATCACTTCAGCATCATCAAATTAATAGACCATTGTTTTCATTATCGGTTGATGTGTTAATTTGTAAGTGATGTATATTGTCACATTTATATGCCAAAGAAAATTATTCATCGACGGAACGAAGGTTAATAGCAATTTAGACGTCAGCCCTATTTCCGGCTTCTTTTGATATATTTTAGGCGGAAAAAATACGTATATTTAGGGGATATTTTAATGAATTTATTTATTAGGGCGCGAGTGTAAATATAGATCATAAACATTTGTAAACTTCACATCTTCCGTTTCTATTTTGTGACTTGAAACTAATGAATCGCATGAGGTCATATTTTGTCTGAATGATCCTGTCACATTTATATGGAATTCGAATGCCGTAGACTTACTGCCTTATGAATGATACTTCATTCTTAGTCATGCTGAGGTTTTTCTGTATCATTGTCTATTATGATGAGCTTTATTTTTCTCTATTATGATGAGCTTTTTCTTTATTGTGATGAGCTTTTCTCTATTATGATGAGCTTTTTCTTTATAATGATGAGCTTTTATTATGATGAGCTTTTTCCCTATTATGATGAGCTTTTTCTCTCTTATGATGAGCTTTTTCTTTATTATGATGAGCCTTTTCCTTATTATGATGAGCTTTTTCTTTATTATGATGAGGTTTTTCTTTATTATGATGAGCCTTTTCTCAATTATGATTCGCTGTTTCTTTATTTCTCAATTATGATGAGATGATGAGCGGTTATAAGGGAATCATTGGAAATTAAGAGAATTAAGATCAAACTCAAAGAAAAATGGCAGAATCAGAAATATTGAAAGTTCTTTGGAATGTTGGCTTGCTCTATGTGCGGGAAATGTTTGATAAAGAAAAAATAACACAAAATGATGTTAGCATGCTTTCAAAACATGAAGTTTCAACTGGAATATCTAGGAGTTATCATTCTAGCGCATATGATGACACTGTGAAGGTAATGCATCAAGCATGTAAACATGAAACCTGTGAAAACTGATAGTTTGGATGGCCATCCAAAATACCGTGTCGACCAAAATGTACCGCTCTGTGTGCGGGAAATGTTTGATAAAGAAAAGATAACACAAAATGTTGTCAGCATGCTTTCAAAACATGAAGTTTCAACTGGAATATCTAGGAGTTATCATTCTAGCGCATATGATGACACTGCGAAGGTAATGCATCAAGTATGTAAACATGAAACCTGTGAAAACTAATAGTTTGGATGGCCATCCAAAATACCGTCGACCAAAATGTACTAGAATCGTTGTTGCATTGTGACTTAAAGATATCGGACATTGAAAATCTTTTAAAAACTCTCAAGAGATTTGGACTATAGAAAAGAGATTTTTCTGACATTGAAGATGGCAACCTTATAGTATACTTTGTCGTGGACTTTGTCGACGAACACATGTTGCGTGAAAAACTGAAGGGAAAAGGAATCAAAGTACAAAGATTGAGGTTAAGAGATGCCATTCATAGAATATATGACGTCGCGCAAGATACTGGTGACAATTTGAAGGTGATTCGAGAAAAATCGGCGAAAAGGCTAACTGTCCGTTTAGGACGCAACAATTTGCAGAATCGCTAAATAATTTTCGTTACCCAATCTAATGGCAACATAATATCTGTTTTCATGATATTTTTTTCACGAATAGGTTTCGATTTGAAGCGCGAAATTTTATGAAATAGGCAATTTTGCCGTGTAATGCGTAACATTGAACATTGAGATCTCCAAACATTTTTGAGAATGAAATATGGATTGAGTAGCCAAAGGTAGTTCTCATTTGGAAGGAATTAAGAACCATATAATAAGTTTTGAATTACATAATTTTACTTACATATATGACGTCATACATGTAGAAAAATGACGTCATAGCAACTTTTTGATCTTGTAATGGTGACAAATAATCTAGACTCCAACTGCAAACTTTGAAGATCAAATTCATATACTGAAGGTAATTTTAAAAGGATATCGTTTATATTTATAATTTATAAATTACAAACATTTCTGTTTAAATTGGTACCAAACTTTTTGAGTTTACTTGTTTTAAAAAAAGACTATTGAAAAAATTTAAAATCAGAAAAAAGGTCCCGTATCATCTGAAATCCAAACAAATATTCCATTTTGACGATTTCGGGATCTACGATGTATCGCGATTAAATCAGAAGAAAAATACTGATACCGATTTCAAAAATTACAACAAATAATGAACATGATAATATAAATACTGACTGTTTTTATATTTTATCCTTTTCGCAAATAAAGAAAAGAAAAATCAGAAAAAATGTCCAATGAGACAAAAAACGTCGAAAAATAATGAAACGTCATAATATTTCACACAGAGTCAATACGCAAAAGAAATTATAAGAAGAACTTGTAAAGAATCGATCTTCAAACATGAAACGATATGGGCATGTTTTTGCCTTAGGGAGCTTCCATTTGATTTTTAAGAGGGGGGGGGGGGCTAGAATGAAATTTGAAAAAGAGGGAGGACAGGAGTTTTGAGTGTAAAAAAAAGGCAGACAAGTAAAAAAATAATGAACAAGAATGGAAACGGGGAATATGTCAAAGAGATAACAACCCGACCAAAACGTAGAAAACAGCTCAAGGCCACCAATGGGTCTTCAACATGCGAGAAATCCCGCACCCAGAGGAGGTCTTGAGTAGGCCCCGAAATCCTAATGTATACTAGATCAAGAAAATGGACGCCACTCTTCACTTCGAAACACAGAGATGAACTAAAAGTAAAAAAATATAAAAGACTAACAAAAGCTATAGGTACCTGACTTAGGACATGCGCGAACTGCGGTGGGGTTAAAAGGGTAGGATGAGCAATTGGCAAACAAACCCAGGATAAACTTGTAAAAAAAGGCAGGACCAAATATAGTGAAAATAAAAAGGCAGGACCGAGATAACAACCCCCCCCCCCCCCCCCCCCCCATTAAAATCAAATGGTTGCTCCCTTAATGAAATAAAAATATTATTCTATATTAAAATTCGTAAAAAATGATTTGACTTTAGGAAGTTCTGAAACAATCTAAAAGAAGAGTTACCATATTAGATAATTTTCGTAGACAAAACAAGAGGCACCAATCCCTTCAAACAACCGAAATGATCTCTGGTGTTTCAGGAGAATGATTAGTTCCAAAAAAATAAAACACGAGACAAAAAAGACTCATATTTAATTATTGAATGTATTTATAAACCAACAATCAATTTAAATAATCGGACTTAAAAAAATCAGACCAAAATTTTGTGTACATTCAAATATAAATATGCTTTCAGAAATATGAATAACAGAAAAAAAAGTAAACTTTCGGCTAAGGAAATACTTATTAGGAACAGAGAACGAAAAAGGCTTCAGAAAAATGAAACGAGTAGAAAATCGTATGGAAAGTTGTACAAGAATAAAGAGAGCGAGACAAAAACATATAGTCAAACGATTAATGCAAGAAAAAAGAGAGAACAAAGGGAGAAATCTAAGAAAATAAATGAAAGAAAACTGAAAAATAAAATGAATGTCCGTAAACACAGAGGTAAAAAAAATGTAGAACTTTCATCAATGTCATTTGTTGTACCAGAAGGTTCAAATGTTTTCAAAAACAGAATGGAAAAGGCCAGAGCCCTAAGAAAATTTAAAGAAGGTTTACCAAAATCTCCATCTAAACGATGTGCAGTTATATCGACTTATTTGGGCCGCAGATCCCCTCGATCGCCAACAATAGCTAATCTGAAACATTCAGTTTCGCCAGTTGAAATGGCCGTCGTTGCAGATATTCAAGAAATAATAAAATCTACAAAATTAAAGCGATCTAAGAATGCACGTTCGGTAATGAATTCTGTTACTGCATCAATCAGCGGGGAAAATTTAGCAAACTCGAGAGGTAAAATTAAACTGTGTAAAAATTTAGGTTTGCCAGCAAGAAGGGTTGCTGGAGGCCAGCGTATTAGGTCTAGAATTCTTAAAAGTGAATCGTCTGCATGGGCTCTTACGCAACAGAAAACAAGAAAAGATTCCATTTCAGAAGAAACAAAGAAAACAGTTTATAACTTTTGGCTCTCTGATGGCATATCACACCCGACCGGCAACAAATCCGATATCAAAAGAGAACGATTGGGACCAAACTTATATACTTCGCATATGACACACGTTTTGGAAAAAACACAAACTGATGCGTATTTAGATTTTGTCGCCAAATATCCGGAAATTAAAATTGGACAAAGAGCATTTGAGAAACTTCGACCGTTTTTCGTAAGACCTGCATCTGAAAAAGATAGAAATACATGCTGTTGTAGATATCACGTGGAAGCAAACCTTGTTTTCAAAGCATGTATGAAGTTCAGAAAATCGTGTGACAGGGAAACCGATTCGCAAGAAAGTGACTATCCCGTATTTGAGAAAATGTCAGACCTTATACATATTACGCTATGTCCAAAAGTAAATGGATTTTATAGAAAAAATTGTCTTGACCGAAAATGTAGCCTTTGCGGAGTTGGTAATTTCAAACTTTCACCCAACGAATCACAGTCGTCTTCAACTGTTGACTGGCAAAAATATGAATATATAACTGAAAAATCGAAGGGTAAAAATGTAAGGCGCCGACTGACCCTGATAAAAAAGAAAACTAGCGTAAACGAAATGTTTCTCAATTTAAAAAAGCTTCTCGAAACTTTCCCCGCTCACCAGCACCGATCAAACTGGCAAAGCAATCAACTTAAAAGTCTTGTTCAGAACTTGACAGTCAATCATTGCATATGCTTCCACGATTATTCGGAAAATTATCGCTGTGTCGAGAAAGAAGAAATCCAATCCAATTACTTCCAAAGAACTGAATGCAGCATTCATGTAACCGTCATGCACCGACACGCCATTTTAGAATACGATGGTGTAGACAGTACAGAAGAATTTCCGGAAATAATTACGGAACATTTTTTCGTAATTTCCCCGGACCTGCAACATGATAATGATTTTACAAAATATGTCCAAAAGAAAGTTAAGGAATATTTAGATTCAATATCATACACAGTTGATCATATGCATGAATTCACAGACGGTTGTTCTAGCCAATATAAATCGCGGCACTCAATCTAATTGAAATGTTGATCTCTGATTACGTTATACTGCATATGAGATCTAACAACTATCAATAGAGGTTTCGCTTTTGTAACCTTTTTTTTACCCTAGAAAGTATTTATATTGACCAATCAAAATCGTCCTAATGAAAGGGCTTCAAAAGAATGTTTGAAGATGGCGACGAAGGATGAAAGAGGATTTGGAAAACGAATAAACAGATATTTTGCCTCATCACAAAGTTTAAGGGCTA
The DNA here is from genome assembly GCF_036588685.1 of Mytilus trossulus. NCBI lineage: Eukaryota > Metazoa > Mollusca > Bivalvia > Mytilida > Mytilidae > Mytilus > Mytilus trossulus. The sequence goes on along the minus strand of NC_086379.1, from coordinate 33,631,266 downwards.
AATTGTGAGCAAAGTCAAAGTTTGCATGTATTTTGAAGCACAGAGATTGTATAGTTATGCTTCCTACGGGCAACGGAAAGAGTTTTTAAGTAAATTTTCTTACTTAATTTAACATTTTAAAAGTCACTTGAAACTGGAGATACACCTATAATTTTCAGGAGTGGAAACATGCTAATGTAGCCCCAGACTTCAAAATGGTGGAAAAATACAAACCTGTAAACTACAGGCCAATATCTTTAACCTGCATACGTTGCAAGCTCATGGAGCATCCCAGACAAAGGTACAAGCCCCCACCCATTAAAATGCCAAAAATAACAATCACTGAAGCAGGTATTACTAAATTACATGCCAACATGATAATGTAGCCCCAGCTTTCAAAAAGGGGGAAAAATACAAACCCGTAAACTACAGGCCAATATCTTTAACCTGCATATGTTGCAAGCTAATGGAACATATATTTATCAGAGGGGGGCAGGGGGCCGGGCCCCCCCTTTTGGGGAAAAAATTGGTTGCATATATAGGGATCACTGGAGCGGGCCCCCTCTTAGGTCAGTCAGTGGGCCACCACTAATGAAAATTTCTAGATCTGCCACTAATTATTACAAGTAACATCATGTCTCACCTTGAAAAACATCACATATTATATGATCTTCAGTCTGGCTTCAGAAAATCAAGGTCATGTGAAACACAATTAATAGACTTCATTCACGAACTAGCACGATCAAAATCAAATAATAGTAACACACAAATTGACTTAATCATAATGGACTTCGCTAAAGCGTTCGACAAAGTTTCACATCGTCACCTCCTTTACAAACTCAAATTCTATGGTATTGAAAATAACACACTTAATTGGATTCAGGCATTTTTACAGGACAGAATACAAACAGTAGTCATTAATGGCATTTTCTTCACCTCTGTACCAGTAACATTTGGTGAACCACAAGGAACAGTATTGGGCCCAATACTGTTTTTTATCTTTATAAATGACTTACCGGAATATCTAGAACACAGTACACAGGCACATACACAAATTATGTGGCGGGGTTAAACATGTTAGCTGGATCCCAACCCTCTCCTTAACCTGGGACAGTGGTATAACAGTCATGTGACAGTACAACATAAGATCAATCTATATAAATCAGTTGAAAAAGGCTTAACTCATCAGATAGATAAAAAATACAAGTAGAACAAGTAAAAATAGCTTAGTAACTAAATTCAGGTTTGTGTGCAGGTCCTGCTGACTTACCTATGGGGAGGGGACTCCAGACATGCTCAGTGATTCGCTATAAAAATATGATTGCCAATGAGACAACTCTCCACAAGAGTTAAAATTACATAGAAGTTAAAATCTCTCTCAATTCATATGTGTACATTGTAACTTTTTATACACTCCATTCTGAAAACTCAAATCAAGACTAAGGGGACAACCATTTGATATTCTGGGGGGGGGGGGGGGGGGGCCAGGAGGATTTGTTTTTGATCGGTTATTTATTTTTGTAAACTGAGAGGACAGATTATTAATTTTCTGCACCATTGAAGCAAGATTTTTCATTTTCATTAAAGCAAGGGACTGATTATTCATTTTCACAACTATATTTATGATATTTGAAAAACATACAATTTTTTAAATATTTGTTAATTATGAATAATACATGTATAGTCAAGTCATTATGTACAATTTAATCAGAAAAGATAATTATCCCCTGCAGAAATTTAAAGATTCAAGATTTCATTCATAACCTCAGACACATACTTTTGTACAAGAGGACAATATAATATACAAACATTTTAAGATAAAACATAGCGATACAGGACAAACGAAACACAAATACATAGTAATAAGTATATTATAAAAGACAATTGGTATACTAGTAATTAGATTAAGTATTTCATAATTTTCTTCACGAAATGAATCATTTATATTCCAAAGTAATAATTTGGTTTGACCAAACCTAGCCTCTTTTATAAGTATTTTAAAACATATTTTGCCGAGCGGAGCGAGGCAAATTTTTTTTTTAAGGGTTTTGGAATGCTGAAGGCCCAAGAAGCTATAGACCTGCTGAGTTATTTATTTTCAATACATTGCAAGTCAGGTTATTTATTTTCAAACTACCACAGAACAAACCATTTATTTTTTGTGATTATCAAGGCTGAGTTATTTATTTTCAAAATCCTCCTGCCCCCCCCCCCCCCCCCCCCCCCCCAGAATATCAAATGGTCGTCCCCTAAGGTTGGTAAATTTAACAAAGGTGGATGCAGAGAAGTTAAGAAAGGGGAATGATAAACACTGTTGTGTCAGTGCGCCATTAATGGCTTGTAATTGCACATATACTTGTGCATCATGTACATGTAAACTTACAAATTTTATTTATTTTTGAAAAGGTTGAGTTGTCATGTTCCCATAAACAGCTTATTGTATAACTTGTTATGGAAATTTTTGCCTGTCATACATGTACATAGTCAACAATATAAATTACAAATTTTGGGATGATTATCAGCTTTTCAACAAATTATTTTTGGACATTTACATATAAAAATGTAACACAATTATATGGGATTAATGAAGACCAATTATAAAACTCTTTAGTTTCAGGTTAGTGTCTGATCAACCAGTAGTTTGGACTCCAGTCTGAAAAACCCTAGATTCTGACAATGTTTCTTTCAATTTGTGACAGGGCCAAACAAATAACACGGTGGAGGGAACTCTTAAAACACACAGACAGTGACACAGAAAAAGCCACTACAAGCATCTGAAGATGAATCTGAGAATGGCACTACAGATATAGGTTGTGAACCAGCTCTAGAGTTTCAACATACAGATCTTAGCCTATGGTACATGTATTGTATGTATAATGTATGATATAATACTTTAAATTTATGATCATGATGATAAAGACAAAAAAAGTATCTGGATAGACTTTTAGTTTATTGTCTATTTATTTCATTTATATCTTAAGTTTGTTCTCAAATACATTTTTGATATATATATACCAAAAATTATGTATCACAATATCAACTGTCAATTTCATTAATGATTGAATGAATTAAATTTTCTGTCTTTTTTTGTTTTACAGAATTCTGTCATAAATTATTATTAGATGTGAATTGATGTGCTGAAAACATGGAAAATAAACTTGACCATAAATCATTCTCAAGATGGTTATTCAGTTGTCAAACTGCTTCTTAATAAACAGTTTGCAATTGTAATTAATTATTTTGAATGAGTTAATTTACATCATGTACTGCTGCTGAAAGTTGCTGGATCGTCATAGTCCTGAAGTATGGAAATGGAATAAAAATGTTATATTGCAGCTGGTCTGTTTTAGTCTTCAATAGGATCATGGTATGTTATATAAAAAAGAAGATGTGGTATGATTGCCAATGAGACAACTCTCCACAAGAGACCAAAATGACACAGAAATTAACAAATTATGACTATAGGACTAAGGTCACAGTACCGCCTTCAACAATGAGCAAAGCCCATGTATACATGGTATATATATATATAATACTTTCCAATATTATGATATCTAAAGAATGTTCCTAAACATGTAATTTTTTTTTTTTAAGTCATTTGTAATTACACAATGTTACATGGCCATACATAACAAAATTTCCAATCATACATGGGGATTTACTACATTGAAGAATAGGTCCATCCAATGAAATGATCTGAAAAATAATTACTGTTATACTTTCATACATTTGAAGTGAAACTGTACTTATGTATCCCGTCATACTTTGAACCACAGAATTATTTTATCTATTATTATTACTTCTACTGTTAAGTATGTTTTTTGTTATTTCTACTTTACGTGACTCTGCATTTATGTATGCCGTCAATTGAACGACAAAATTATTTTTATGATTACCTGTGTGAATTCAAGCGCACAATTTACACCAGAACTGAAAACCTTCTATCCTTCACGGGTAGACTTTACATAGATAAATTAAGTCGTATAAGAAAAGCAATATGAGTATGTTGAATTTGATGTATGCCTTTTTGTGCTTCTTCGTTACATTTGTTGTTTTTTACTATAGTGATATTAAGATGATAACACAATATTGACTGTTGTACCCCTATTTTTGACATTTTTACTCTTTGAGTATGTTTGTTTTGTTCATGCATTGTTGACAATGTAATGGAATTTAATGCGATTGTCATACAAGTGAGAGGTTTAGCTAGCTATAGAACCAGGTTCAATCCACCATTTTCTACATTAGAAAATGCCTGTACCAAGTCAGGAATATGACAGTTGTTATCCATTTGTTTGATGTGTTTGGACTTTTGATTTTTGATTTTCCTTTTGGAATTTTCCTCGGAGTTCAGTATTTTTGTGTTTTTACTTTTTTTCATACATCATTAATTACAAGGAGAAAGTACCTATGCTTATATATTCCAGACCATATAAGTATTTGGATTGTACGTGTATGGTCCAGTACGAGAATACTCATATGATCTAGTACGAGCTTGACCGTACATGTATTTGGAACATATGGGTTTATTTTAGACACATATTCATCAAAATACTTTTATTGAGTATTTCTTATTAATATAAGACAGTTAAAGGAATAAAGTGGAAAACATTACATCAATTGAAATTGAATAATTCTGTATTTAATTGTCTGTTTCAATCTTATTTTAGCATTCTCGTCCCTGGTGACACTTGCTGACGGAAGGAAAATCATATTTCTTACATTTACATGTTTTGTTCATGCCTGTTCCTTTGCATTTGCACCCATGCTTGTTTTGCAGCAGCATGCAATGAAATTCCTTTTGTTTTACAAATTACATTTTCAATTTTGTATGTCAAAAGTTCTATTGCACTCATAACCTAACAATCTGCCAAATAATAGTTTGTATAAAATTGCATCCTTAATAATAATATCAGCAACCCTACATCCAGAGTTACTCTTCTCATAATAACAAATATAAAAAAGAAGATGTGGTATGATTGCCAATGAGACGACTATCTACAAAAACTTTTTCATTCTTTGCCTACTTTTTAACACTATTTTATTATAGTTTTTAGTTTTTTTGGAACAGATTTTTATATAATTTATGTCCATTTTCTTCCGTGATATACTGTACAGGAGATTAACTTTTAAATAATATTAACTTTTTGTTACAATTACAATTGAACTTTTTATATTAATTTAAGATTTCGGTTATGTTGAACTGTGATGTTTATACTTTTAATGATATACATGTATATGTATCGAATAAACTTGACCAACGTCTTATAATCTGGCAGACTGTAAGTGTACATTCAGACCATATGCATATTTTGAAAAAGTATTCAAATATGGATCTTTATTATTATTTAAATGATATATATGTAAGAGTGGGAAATTTAGATATTTGTGCAACTGATTAGTGGATAAGGTACATCCTACATTTGATTTGCAAGAATTTGGATTGATCGTTTGTCAACAACAATTCATAGTAATGAGGGAATTTTTTTTTATTTCATTTGACTTTTTAATATTTTTTGTTGTTGTTATTTGTTTGAATCCTATTAAGTATCCTGAATTTTGGTCATTGCTTTATATATGGTATAGAGGCATTTACCACATGCACATCTAGGTTGCCCAAATTTCAAAAGTGTCATAGGTTTGATATATTGGTTTTGAGACGGAACTTTTTGCAGGTAGGGATGTGTGTCACCGGATACATGTATCAATTTTGTTTCATTATTGAACATATTGTTTTATTTGTGTTATCAGTGTTATATGTTTCACATTCATATCATATTCATGTTTCTTGACGATTGATGACAAATAGTTTTGCGCTGCATATTTTGAAACAATTTATTGCTTTGTACATTATGTTTGGCTTTACATACTGAATATTTAAATTAGTACAATAGAAAATTAAAGCAATTCTTTATTATTTAAATTTTATTTATATATATTCAAATGGCATGAGTTGTGCATGAACTCAAAGCGCATCAAAATTAACCATATATACATGTACACTAATATAAGCACTTTTCGAGATAGTCACTGGTCCATATTATACACTCAGGAAGGTGGAAGACGAAAGTCACCGCTTCAGGTACAAAATGTACTTGTAACTTTATATATTCTTTTAGCCTTGTTTAAAATGTTTCAATTAAAGTAAAGTTACTTTAGGTTTTTCAAATATATAGAATTCAGTGTGGCTTGAAAGCCACATTTTGGTATGCAAGTTAATGACAGAATAGAGCTCTGTTGCATGCAAATATTTTAGTCAAATATATTGTTCATATTTATTGGAACACAATTGTAAACTTAGTTTACAATTTTTATACTTTCAGATTAATATAATAGGGTATCTTAAAATTGGACAACTCGGTTAATGCAGAAAATGGCCCACACTTATCACCACACCTAAAGTCTTTGTGCTTTATGGTGTCTTAATCTTCACCCTAGTCTGTGATATTGGTGTCCCATTTTTCCTGCAACAATAATTTGCCCTTAAGAAACTCCAATCTCCACCACAAAACATATGCATCAATTGAACTGCCCATCTTAATTCTATACTATAATAAATGCCACACTGAGCAAACCCTGAACAGTTGATACTGCCTGATTTTGGATTCAAGCAAATGTTGTCATAGTTCTTGAAAAAAAACAAATATAAACCCCTTAAAGAAATTGGAGAGAAAAAACACCACCCCCTTGGAATAATTTCCTCCAAACTCAATGCCTGCCTTTCATTTGTAGTATGGAACCATGTTTTTTTTCGGGGTTCGTAAACTCGGTAAATTGTAACAAAACCCTGCGATTGAAAGTTGGCCACGGGTTCGTTTTATCGAAAAAAAAGGGGGGGCTGAGCGGAACAAATTAAGATTATTCATGTCTGTTTAAGCTTCCCACTTAGAGAAACATCTCAATTGAATGTTATTTTGTAATGTTAATTCGATGTCAATGTCTACAAAACTGCTTTATTTATCGACTTTGTTTTTGAAGCGAGTAACAAACTGTCGGGCTTTATCTTTCGATGTTCTCTGGACATATCCTCATGATATAGATAAGCCATATTATACATTTAGGTATCGAATGGACTGCAAAGATTTGTTAAGATTGATTCTAATTGGTTTAAAAAGTCATGTGTGAAATCCTCAGAAGTGAAACTACATATTGATAGTTGTTAGATCTCATATGCAGTATAACGTAATCAGAGATCAACATTTCAATTAGATTGACTTTTAAAGACAAAGACTGCTTTGGTACCGACGAAATCTCTGCTATACATACTTGCTGATGTAGATGCCTCTTATCGTATAACTATTTCAGAGGACACCCATCTAGACATTCTTTCTGTATTGGACAATTTGGATTGAAATAAGAATTAAATTATAAAACATCATGCACTGTTGTTTAGCCACTCATAAAATATTTTAGTAGACCTTTCCGATTCAAATGAAATGATTCAACGTGGCTCTGCTTATAATTAAAAAATATAAAATATATATATATATAATATATATACATTTTTCGTTAAATAAAATATACATGAATATCTTTACTGAAAAAAAATATTCCCATGAAAAAAAACCTGAATGAATCAATGCTTACACATTAGAAATCACATTAGAAAAACGTTACGTAAAAAACAAGAAAATAAGACGGCTTTTTGCTATATTTCCGACGTTACGTTATTATCACCAGTATTTTGCGCGACGTCAAATTTGCATGGTACCCAAGAGAGAAAGACCGTTAGACTGCACAGACGTTTTCTTCGTCTGCAAGCACGCTGATTGCGAGCCTACGTTTTTAATGCGAAATCGAGAAATCTTAAATCTACTGCAAATCATCCAAAAGGAGCAACAACTTTACTTCAACAAAAAAAGGGGGTGGGGGTTCTGAGTCAGATTTTTTCTCTCGCGAAAGTTTATTAATTGTTTTTTTTTCGATGGTACCAATTCAATATTTAACACTGTAATTTTTTGGATTCAGAAGTGTGAACAAATCATATGTACAGGTAACAAATATGGCGGGCTAGACAGAAGTGGGTAATTGGCGCTCTTATATGAATGTCTTATATTGTGTACTTAATGCAAAGTCATAAGGAATGGAGTATCTGAAGTTGAATTATATTGATACAGATATAATATTTCACCTGTAAATAGCAAGTATATACAAAAACGTGATAATTATTGATGAACTGACACTCTCTAATTTTGAGAGAAAGGGTTGTGGAGATGCAAGCAAGATCTATGAGGGAGAATCTTTTATTCGGTGGTATAGAGGAGGATACATATGAAAAAGAGGACCGTGAAAATATGCAAACTGAGAAAGTTCTCCAAAAATTCATAAAGGAAAAGCTCAATATCCCTGACAATATCAAATTTCATGTGGTACATCGGCTACGTCCACGACAAGAAGGTAAACCACGCACCATTATTGCATAGTTTGAGCGTAGGAAGGATCGTGATAGGGTATTGAAGGCTGCACGCGACAATTTAAAGACACTCATTACAGCATTTACGAGCAATTTCCGAATGAAATTATTGAGCGTAGAAATCTATTGTGGCCCATATTTAAGAGGGAACAACGAGCAGGTAGACGAGTCCGATTCAAGGAGGACAAGCTTTATGCTAATAGATAATTTGTTTCATAGCTTCCAAAAATTGATATTGTATGATATCCCATTAGACAGAGCTAATGGGGATACAGGTAGATGTAATACATTTGGATCAAAGCTGTTAAGTTTTTGCAAAAACAATAACATGTTTATTTGCAATGGACGAGTGGGTTCAGATAAGGGGGTTGGTCGTGTTACGAGTAGTCAGACGAGTCTTATTGATTATTGTATTGTATCGCCAGATCTATTTCCACTTTTGTCGGAATTTGAGGTCATTGACTTTGACCCTTTATACTCAGATGTTCATTGCAGGTTACATATTATATTCTCAACAGGTGTTACAACTGATTTGCATAACAATGATTCTACTCCAAACACGGTAGATATACCCGTTCGGTGGAACAATGAGATGAAAGATCAGTTTGTTAACATGGTTGAGGACAAAATTTCGACTGAAGATTTGTTTAAAAAACTTGTCACATTAAATGTTGAAAGTGACACGTTTCAATCAGATATTGACAATTTTGTAGACTTTTTTAACAGCATATTTATTGATTCAGCGCATAATTGTTTTGGTGATAAGGTAGTTCGAAATAACCAGCCGAATAGACAAAACAAGGTGTTTCAACCCTGGTTTGATAAAATTTGTCATCAAAAGAAATCTGAATTTCACAAGTCAATGAGAAAACATTATCTCTCTAAAACAGACGATTCCCGAGCTGATTTGAAGTATCGCGCTAAGGCTTATAAGATTGCAATGAGTAAGGCTTATAAGATTGCAATGAGCAAGGCTTTTAATGACTTCCAGTTTAAGGCAGAGAAAGATTTGCACAGTGCATCTGAAGGTGAACCACGAGAGCTCTGGAATATTTTAAATAATTTGAATAAATCTACTTCAAAAAGAGATGAACTTGATCTCGATAACTTGTTTGAGTATTACCAGGCTCAAGCTAGCAGCCACTCGCTAGCAGCCACTTCGCTAGCAGCCAGTTTTCAGATATATCTATAAACCCGAAAGTTGCATAAGATTCAAACGTACTTTAAATGTTTTTATCAATCATATAATCACAAAATAATCTGTTTTTATTTATGAGTGAGCAGCCGATGACATTATTTAATGTGTTTTTTTCAAATTAACATGTAATTTCCTTTTCATTACTTTGTTCGCTTTTCACATACCAAACAGCATGCAGCGCTCAATTTTAAATAGTGTATGAAGAATAGTAAATAGCTATACACTTATTTAAATGCTGGCAAAATTGTTGTTACATGACATCGACTTTTCCATAAGAAATCAATTTTGTGATATTGTAAGAAATAGCTTTCCATAGTCTCGGCATCCTGTCAAGTAGTTCCTAAAAAGTATCAATAGTTTTGCATTACAAGAATAGAAAATTGCACTCGTGCTTTGCTATTTTTATGTCAGACAAATTTGTTTTGACAAAATATTCTACTTCTAAACAAGCGGAATGCGCTCACATTTGATTATGCGAAAGGTTTATTTGTTGTACTTAATGTATGGTGTGCACGGACAATATTGATTAGCAATTTATAAAAGAAACCTACCTTTGGACCTATGGTGAAATTTTCTCACATGGACCTTTTGACCTATTGGACCTTAGACCATTACCTATCATTTGCACCTAGTGGGTAAAAAAGTATTGCCGTAGGGAATTTTTGACAGACTTTTAAAAATTTGGGGTAGGCATGTTTGACCCTTAAGACCTAAGTTTGGACCTATGGTGAAGACTAACTATGAGTTGGCCCATTGGACCCTAGCCCATTACCTACTATTTCCACCTAGTGGCTAAAAAAGTATTGCCGTAGGGAATTTTTTACACTCTTTTAAAAATTGGGGTAAGGCATTTTTTTAACTCTAACTTTGGACCCATGGTGAGGACAAACCATGAATTTTCCCACCTGGACCTTTTGACCCATTGAACCTTAGACCATTACCTATCATTTGCACCTAGTGGGTAAAAAAGTATTGCCGTAGGGAATTTTTTACAGACTTTTGAAAATTTGGGGTAGATATAGGAAGATGTGGTGTGAGTGCCAATGAGACAACTCTCCATCCAAATAACAATTTAAAAATTAAACCATTATAGGTTAAAGTACGGCCTTCAACACGGAGCCTTGGCTCACACCGAACAACAAGCTATAAAGGGCCCCAAAATTACTAGTGTAAAACCATTCAAACGGGAAAACCAACGGTCTAACCTATTTAAACAAAACGAGAAACGAGAAACACGTATATATTACATAAACAAACGACAACTACTGTAAATCAGATTCCTGACTTAGGACAGGTGCAAACATTTGCAGCGGGATTAAACGTTTTAATGGGCCCAAACCTTCTCCCTTTTTCTGAAACAATAGCATAACATCACAACATAGAAAAACATACAATAAATATCAATTGGCAGACTTAAGCATGTTTGACCCTTAAGACCTAAGTTTGGACCTATGGTGAAGACAAACTATGAGTTGTCCCACCTGGACCTTTTGGCCCGTTGGACCCTAGCCCATTACCTACCATTTCCACCTAGTGGCTAAAAAAGTTTTGCCGTAGGGAATTTTTTACACTCTTTTAAAAATTGGGGTAAGGCATTTTTTTAACTCTAACTTTGGACCCATGGTGAAGACAAACTATGAGTTGTCCCACCTGGACCTTTTGGCCCATTGAACCCTAGCCCATTACCTACCATTTCCACCTAGTGGCTTAAAAATTATTGCCGTAGGGAATTTTTTACAATCTTTTAAAAATTGGGGTAAGTCAACTTTTTCAACTCTAACTTTGGACCCATGGTGAGGACAAACCATGAGTTGTCCCAGCTAGGCCTTTCGACCCACTGTACCTTAGACCATAACTTATCATTTACACCTGGGCATTTGGTCAATTTGATCTTGAATTCATACCTACCAATGTGCCTTTGTGAAAGAAAAGAGAAAAAAAGCCACATAATAATCACAAGGTATGTCTGATCAGAGAGAGAGTAAGGCTCAGGAGGTAGAAATCTTTAGTTCCAGAATCTAAATCATTCATTTATGTAGAGGAGCATACCGAGGAAGGGTGTCTTTGAATGTGCTGGTTGCACCTAATATCAGACCGGCTTCGGCGTTGAATTGATGATCACGTGCACGCCTCAAGTAAAGTCCATCACCATAGGTGATCCGGGCGTTTGAGGGTTTGAGATAGAGATCGTTACCACTGGGATTAACTGTGCAAATAAACTCACCATAGATACCAGAATTAAAATATCTTAAAATTTCAAACGCATCCACCAAGTTTCAGGTAAAATCATGATACCAATACCTTGTTGACGGGTACACCACCCAAGGCAATCAAGTCTCCAATACCCAAGGCAGATAGAATGGTTTTAGATACCATGTGAAGTGCCCTCATTGCCAACCCTACGAACATGGGTAGGTGTCTACCTACGTTTTGCATGTTTTACTTTATCGGCGTGGTACTCAGCTCCAGATTGATAACACCAGTAACTTTTTGAAGAAGTTTGATAATCTTTTGAACCTGCCGAGAGGTGAGCCACATCTTGTGTTCGCATTACAGGTTTGCATGGGACAAAAATATGGAGACTTGACATCCTTTCTTGGCAGTCCAATGTAGTTTTTTTTACTTGACCTTTCAAACCATTATCGTGATAAGTTATTTATTTATTCCCTTTGAAGATGAAATTGGATAGTGAGGTGTTCTCCGCAGAGTTTGATGGGGTCACCATCCTGATCGGTGAGATAAGTGCACATGCGATTGACGGTTTTCAGGGTCACTGGTAAGTACACTAGTTTTTTTTTTTTTTTTTTTTTTTTGGGGGGGGGGGTCTTCATACCAGGATCGACACCGAGAAAGACACTACAGATGGTGGATTACTGCTTTCCATTAACATAGCTCCCATAGATAATACTGCTATTTGCCAGCTGGATGTTGATGGTGTTGATGATACTAACAATGTGTTCCCCTTCTATACAGCCCTATCGTAGGTGTAAATTTGCCGTTCTAATCCCAAGACGGTGTTGCGGCTATTTGTTAAGTTGAAATCTACTTCGTAGTGCCTGGCGAGATCTAGTGTTGCTTTTAGGGTTTCCTGATTTGCATCGATAATGATTTTGTGTGAATGCTCCGCTTAGTTACATGCAACTCCTTCAGAGTGCCTCCCGCTGCTTTGGGAAGAGAATTTTTATGAACGTCATTTATTCATAGCGTTGGAACAAACGCTACTTGGCGTTGGTGTGAACGTCTTCGAACGCCTTCAAGGGGTTGAAAGAACGCTTTCGAACGCACCTAAGCGTTGGTGTGAACGCCTTTGATTGCCTCGAACGCCTCAATAGTTATGGTTCGAATACTAAGTCGACCCAGGTCGATCGATTACTAGTATATACGATGGTTCAAGCGTGGGTCGAATGCCCATCTTCTGAAGATTCCTGTGTCTGAGACCATCGTCTTTACGCGGTTTGCATCGGTGATTGCACTGATGACCGAAAATAGTCTTTGCGGGCATTTGGGTTGTTGTGGGCGTTGGGATCTTCCATTATGTTTATAGCCAATTCAACAGACTTTCATCCATATCGGGACATAAATGATGAAACACAATCCAACCACACTTGTAACACAGTCTTCATACCTTGCCCGGGGTCGACTCAAATTTACATTTGCAGGGCCATTCGTATTTCTTAGGCTGGGGATCGAACTATAGCTCCAGTTCCTTTTCAATATTTGACAATGAATACTCTAGGAACTCTGAATCCTTGTACTTCGAGGTGTTATCTTTGTAACAGTTCATTATTGATACTTTACCTATAAAACTCATCAAATTGCATCGATATATTCCATTAGCCTTGGTGCTTTTAATATCGATGGTTACACATCCATAGGTTGTTGACCAGCAATGTTTACACTGAATGCCAAACTATTCCTTGGTGAGATTGTTGCAGTGATCTGGTCGGATTTGTTCGGAATTCTTAGCATCATGCTAGAAGAAGCAAAGGACATTGGCATTCTCCCGGATAGACTGGCGGAGCAGTTGAAGTAGTTCTGTCACATTTAAAATCAATCAAGGTTGTGGCGACCACTCACGTAGTATTCTTCATTTGCTAAGGATCAATTCGTTGAACACAATGAGGTTTGGTCGAGTTTCCGGGGCTTAGTTCATCGCTCTTTTGCTCGAAGAAAAAGTTTCGATACCACTCGGGTGTCTCGGTGGTGTTAAGGCGTTGCCCACATAGATCAACGAGTAGGGTGACTTGCCTTTGCACTGTACGAGGTTAGGATATCTTCCTTAGTGAAGCCTGTTCCCAGCGCTTGCTGCAACAGCCGGTAGATGGGCGATTTCCCGAAGACGTACAATTGATCATACTCGAGTCATCCATCGCACAGGATTATGTTGTTCGATAGCGTTGTCTTACCATATTACCACAGTCCAACTTCTCAAATGATAATTCGACGCACGTTTCAAAAAACGCGGTGTAGTAGTGTGGTGTGGATGAGAACTAGGCGGCCGACCTTGTTGATATGAGTGTTTTGTGCAGGGACAACAAGGAAAATAAATTCAACTGGGGCATTGTCGATGTCTTCTCCAAAAATGTCTGACTGATACCACTCAAGAACAAGAAGAGGTTGACGGTGCGGAATGCCTTCCCAACTGCGTGTGCTAAAGACGCTATGGACAGACAATGGTACTGAGTTTGACAACAAGGATGTAAAGCAGCTGCTTCAAAAACATGGTATCGAGGCTTACTCCACCGCGAATGAAGAGAAGTCGATTGTTGTCGACCGATGAAACTGCAACATGTTCAAATACTTTTCAACCAAATCAATGCGCACCTATATCGATGTCCTGTACGATCATGTTTGCCAGTACAATACCACCCAGCACCGCTCCATCAAGATGACCCCCGTCGCAAACAAGGTGTATTTGGACCTTTACGGCAGCATACCTCCAATAAAACCGCCGCGATTTCGTACTGGCGACCAAACAAAATGTACATTCGAGAAGGGATACACGCCCAGCTGGACAGAGGAAGTATTCACCATTGTTGATCATTAAGCCGCCCGCCTATCGCCTCGAGGATTTTAGCGGTGTGGACATTCAGAGAACTCAATTATGCACCCATATGCCGCTCATTTATTAACGGTTGACGATTTTGTAGTTGCCACGGGCAAGGGTGCTAATTCCATCATGCATGATATGACGCTTGGCTGATAGGGCTCTCTTGTGACACTCAAGTGTATATATATGATGCCTATGACTTTTGATTGGGTATTCATAGTCCGGTAGCTCACTGTCTGCTTATCAAGGCATCTCTTGTAGTTTTATAAGGTTATTTTTGACGATGCACTTCTACACCCCTTAAGCCCTCTTCGCTTCGCGCATGCCAACCTTGAGCGCGTATATCTTTGACCGCAATCCAAGACTCAGTCATGGGGACTCCGGCTCATTCATCCTTGAACATTCCAAAAATTCTCCTGTTCAGACCTGAATTGATACCGGAAGTGTGGTCATTTGGATAGTTGAATGTGCCGAAATTCTGCCGTCCGTGTTCGTTAATGTCTTTGTAGACATCATGAGGTTCGACATTGTAAACGATACTGTCGGTGTAACAGATGGTTGTCTTGTCACGGTAGGTTGGCTTTAAGTACTTGTAAACTTAGTCCGCCATTAAGGTCTTACATATGTCTAGGTAAATTGGCTTATCAAAGTCTATTTGGTCTTACGCATGTGCATGGCTGCAAGATACTCACTGAAGTTAACCCGGCGATCAAAATTGAGCTTGGTGACGAGCGTCATCACTTTTTTCTCGTTGGTAACCATTCGGACGTCAACCCTCTTGCGGATATTTTATATTGTCTTTCAGACACCGCATTGTTCATGAGCTTGAAAAAATCTTTTGCGGGCGGCTTAATGATCAACAATGGTGAATACAATGTTAGTGGTGTCAGCGGCTCTGAGCGCGGTGGTAAGATCTATATAAATCTTCAGCCATATAATCTGGTTGAAACTTATAACCGTGTTGTTTTCTGATCTTGAGTCTGAGCGTAAGTACTGTTTTAGGTTGACGTAGTGTACAACATACCTCAGTTTGTCTCCGAGGTTTGGCACCAGTTTCTTTACTTTGTTCAGCTGTACAATTTCCGGGGCAAGCGAGTAGTCATTGTGTTAGTCATGAATTTTCTTGAGATATTCGAAGTCTACCTCCAATATAAATCCTTGGTCGTCTTCACTGCAAGGGTCTCCAAGGTTGGTTACGTTGGTGTTAATCCATTCAAAGTCACTGGTCGGTGGATAACTGCTCATATCCCATCCATACAGGTTATCGGCATCCGCATACATCAAGTAGTTGGTGGGCTTGTCGGCATTGAATCCTTTGACATAAGGGTTGTTGACTTTGGCAAACCGCTGCGTCGCGACTATTATCTCACCTCTGATCCCTTTTTTAAGCATCAGAAGCATGTCAGGGTACAAGATAAGTTTAGGTTTCATAACTGGTACGGTAGTTTTCAATGTCGCATCATAGGCAAGTATTAGTGCTGTTAGGTACCACGCAGGATCAAGTTCATTATGCTTCAAGTATACATCTCTGAAGTTCTCAAACACATCGCACAGCAAGAGTACATCCGTTTTCAGATACAAGTCATGATACTCTCTCATGCTGGTGGTATCCATCTCTTTTCACACACTTACTATGCGTATTAGTTCATAGTTTGCATGGCTATTCCCTCACCGGTGATGGTATTGTAGAATGCTTCACTAGGTGGCAACTCGGTCTCCTGGCGTTTTTCAAACCCATCCACATAGTCATAAGGGTACACACCCTTTCGCAAGAGTAAAACTTTCATCAACAGACTTCTTCGGCGCGTCAACAGGTTTATCATTACCTTCATCCATGTCTTCCTTGACTCTCTGTGAGCACCCGGCGAGGTCATTGTCCTTGTTGATCGTGCTGCCGTTGACCTCCAGCGATCCAAATTCAATACATTGTCTTGTTAGCGAATCGAACGCTGCCATCAATGCCTTTTTGTCGTGCTCGGTTTACTCAAGTTGCTTAAACCTATCCATATAATCAACAGGGTACACACTCTGTCGCAAGAGTAAACTTTCGTCCATGGCCTTCACTTCAACTGGTACTAGTATATCATAACCTTCATTCTTTGTCTGGTGAAGGTGATTTTACAGTACTTGACCTCCTTGACTCTCTATGGACAAACGGCGAGCACCCAGGAAATTCGTTCTGGTGGCACAGTGTCCTTGTAATGCACGATACTGCCAATTATTACAAGTGATTCAACTTCAATCTCCTGTTCTGTCAAATAATCAAACGTCACCATATGTGCCTTGTTCTTCAAACTACAAATTACATAGTTTACCGTACTTTCATCGATGTTGTAATCGGTGCCCTTACATTTCTTACATTCCTTTGAATTTTTCGCCTGCTCATAAAGGTACGGCTGCAATTTAACAATAGAGTCTGTGATGTGTCTCACTCCTGATACCATATCGGATCCTTCAGTGTAACCTTGACCTGCCTCCCACTGCAGGGGTCGAATTTAAGTTTTTTTGTGTACTGGCCAGCCGGACCAGTGGACTGAAAAATCTACTGGTCCGGCTGCAAATATACTGGTCTTGCAAAAATGACATTCAGTTGAAAACACTTATATAAATGATAGATTTTTATTTTTATTTGATAATCTCAATCTCAATCTCAAGTACAGCAAAAATGTCAATATTTTCTTCCACATCATCACAATCGTCACGGCGACCATAGGGAGCCTGACTGGTATGTCTGGAGCGCAGCCTAGAAATGTTCCACTAGAAATGACTCCGCGCGTATCACCCGGTACAACTCGGGATCAAACGCCCCTCTACCAAATACCTTCCGAGTATTCTTGAAGGCTGCTGTTGGACCAAGTATTTTCAGGCTCGCAATCATAAATTTGAGACTTTCCAAACCTCAAACTCTGGTGGAGGGGTTTCATTTCCCCGTCTTTGATCTTGTACTCGCTCACCTGGAATGTCTTCCTAAACGAGATTTACTTTTCCTCCGCATTGGGAATGCATGTGAGCTGCCCCGGTGTCGATCCCAGGTTCTTAATGAACAGATAACTATCATACCCGGCCAGATTGTGAAAAATACAGGTATAAACTTTGACATTTTGTACTTCAGGTTACACTGGTTATGTGCTGCGCCCCTATGTTTTTGGTACAGTGGCAGTAATCCCTCATCTTGTCCTCACCATGCGAACAATCACACAAACAGCGCTGCGTAACCTCCTGTTGGTTTTCTTGTCTCAAGACCATATGCTTCATAAGATAGTTTCAGGTGTAAATTGCCTTGATTTTCTTTCTCAAGATATTCAACAGAGACCTGTGCCACATCTTCTCCTGGTTTTTGAAAGATATACAGAACTGGTGCCTTGGTTAACACGTTGTCTTCAAAGCACTTGATGTGGTAGCAGAAACACGAAGACATGTGCTTTTGGTAGGCTTTCGTATGTGGTTTATCATTCCTGGTTTCAACCTTCTGACACGGTTAAATTCTCAAATTCCGTGAACACCCTGCAAGGGACTCCTGAATGTTTTCAAAGGTATTGTAGATCCCTTCCTTAATTAGCTTGGGCAGCTCGATCTTAACCACCTTGTGGTTGACCCAACACTCTTTGTGGGTCTCCACGACTTCCTTAATGTGAACTGGTTCATTCACCTGTAGCACAGGTGAGTCTCACAATTGTGGTCCGAAGTCTGGCTCAACACCAGCCAAGACTTTTTTTATCAACAGCAAGTTGATGTCTCTCTCCCACTGTTCGCTAACGTCTGATATGCGCAGCGGGTATACTTCATTGTCGTTAATTTATAATACATTGACTGTCAGGGTTGAATTGACCTTTGAACTTACCAATATCCTTAAGGCTTACCGAGAACTACATCTTTTTACAGATTGAGCTCTTCCTGCCACGGTGGTACTGTGTTATCATGTCTGTAAGTTTTGGATCTACCTCGTCATGGTGCAACCACAATCCCCAATTCAATTTATTATACACATTTTTTTCGGTCCTAAAATCATATCTTAACACGGTCAATCCTACCGTCCGTGAGAGTCGTGGTAATCATACCCAGTGCGCCTGGATTTTTTCATACCATAGCTTTCAATTTGCAAAGTTCCATTGGTATCCTTGCCCAGACGGTCGACTAAAAATGCCTACCCCTAATCTTTAAACAGCTATCAAAATTTCCTACGGCAATACTTTTTTACTCACTAGAAGCAAATGATAGGTAATGATCTAAGGTACGATGGGCCAAAAAGGCCCAGGTGGGAAATCTCATGGTGTGTTTTCAACATGGAACAAAAGTTAGATTTTCAAAAATGCCTTACCCCAATTTTTAAAAGGGTGTAAAAAATTCCCTACGGCAATAATTTTTTAGCCACTAGGTGGAAATGGTAGGTAATAGACAACTTTCGAGTTCATCCGTCACCGGAAAAACTCGTCAATTATACGCGCCTTTATCGCAGTCATCTGTGCGTTTAGGGGCGTCGTTACTTCCTTACAAGGTTGAGCGAGTGGTTGTAAAATTATAATTCTATATTGTACGAATTATTCGGCAAATTGAATTCTAAAAATAGACAATCAACACTGCTGTCATTAGGCAACCATTATTTCTAGTTTATCCTGCACAAAAACGATCACTAAGACGCTTGATGAACGTAAATAGTGCAGGGATACAGGCGAGCCCCTCTATCTGGTAAATGACGTCATAAAGGCGTGCATAATTGACGAGTTTTTGCCGGTGACGGATGAACTCGAAAGTGGTCTATTGTCTAAGGTCCAATGGGTCAAAAGGTCCAAGTGGGACAACTCATGGTTTGTCCTCACCATGGGTCCAAAGTGATAGTTAAAAAAATGCCGTATCCCAATTTTTAAAAGATTGTAAAAAATTCCCTACGGCAATACTTTTTTAGCCACTAGGTGGGAATGGTATGTAATTGGCTAGGGTCAAATGGGCCAAAAGGTCCAGGTGGGACAACTCATAGTTTGTCTTCACCATAGGTCCGAACTTAGGTCTTAAGGGTCAAACATGCCCACCCCAAATTTTCAAATGTCTATCAATTCCATACGGCAATACTTTTTAACCCACTAGGTGTAAATGATAGGTAATGTTCAAAGGTCCAATGGGTCGAAAGGTCCAGGTGGGACAACTTATGGTTTGTCCTCACCATAGCTCCGAACTTAGGTCTTAAGGGTCAAACATGCCTAACCCAAATTGTCAAAAGTCTGTCAAAAATTCCATACGGCAATACTTTTTAACCCACTAGGTGTAAATGATAGGTAATGGTCTAGGGTCAAATGGGTCAAAAGGTCCAGGTGGGAAAATCTCACCATAGGTCCAAAGGTAAGTTTCTTTTATAAATTGCTAATTTATATTTTCCGTGTACACCATACATTAAGTACAACAAATAAACCTTTCGTATAATCAAATGTGAGCGCATTCTGCTTGTTCAGAAGTAAAATATTTTGTCAAAACAAATTTTTCTGACATAAAAATAGCAAAGCACGAGTGCAATTTTCTATTCTTGTAATGCAAAACTATTGATACTTTTTAGGAACTACTTGACAGGATGCCGAGACTATGGAAAGCTATTTCTTACGATATCACAACATTGATTTCTTATGGAAAAGTCGATGTCATGTAACAACAATTTTGCCAGCATTTAAATAGGTGTATAGCTATTTACTATTCTTCATACACTATTTAAAATTGAGCGCTGCATGCTGTTTGGTATGTGAAAAGCGAATAAAGTAATGAAAAGGAAATTACATGTTAATTTGAAAAAAACCCATTAAATAGTGTCATCGGCTGCTCACTCTTATATAAAAACAGACTATTTTGTGATTATTTGATTGATAAAAACATTTAAAGTACGTTTGAATCTTGTGCAACTTTTGGGTTTATAGACATATCTGAAAACTGGCTGCTAGCGAAGTGGCTGCTAGCGAGTGGCTGCTAGCTTGAGTCTGGTATGAGTATTTTAAGAATTTGAACATTGATGAACATCCAGATGATGATGATGACGAATTTATCTTGCCAAACTGTGATGATGATTTTGTAAATAATATACTCAATGGTGAAGTTTCAAACGAAGAAATTTTGAATGCTGTGAAAAAATTAAAAAACAGCAAGGCCCCTGGGTTTGATAAGGTCATTAATGAGTATATTAAACCAACCATTAATGCTACTTTGCCTATGTATAGAGAGATTTTTAATATGATTTTGAATACTGGTGTAGTTCCTCAAATCTGGACAGTTGGAATAATTATTGCTATATACAAAAACAAGGGCGATCTGAATAACCCAGATTCGTATAGAGGCATTACATTAGTGTCCTCACTTGGTAAACTTTTTACAGCAGTACTTAATAGTAGGTTGACAAAGTATGCTGAACTGATAGAAACTATACCAAAGGCACAAGCCGGATTTAGAAAAGGATATAGTACAAATGATAATATATTTATACTACATGTTTTGATAGAATTATACTTTTATAATAATAGAAAACTTTTCTGTACTTTTGTAGATTTCAAGAAAGCTTTTGATACTGGTTGGAGGGTGGGGCTTTGGAAAAAACTTATAAACTGTAATATCACGGGAAAGATATTTAAAGTTATTTATAATATGTATGGCAATATCAAGTCTTGTATCAAAAAGGGGGGTGAGTTATCAGGATTTTTTCCTTGTGAAGTTGGTGTTCGTCAAGGGGAAAATTTATCTCTTTTCTTATTTTCTGTATTTCTCTCGGACCTTGAGACTTTTTTCAGTGAAAATGATATATCTGGACTCCAAACCGTATCACAAAAAGCTCTTGAACACTTTAATACGTTTTTGTTGTTATTTATACTATTGTATGCTGATGATACAATAATTTTAGCTGAATCAGCAGCAGCATTGCAAAAGTGTTTAAATGTATTCGAACAATATTGTAATATATGAAAACTGTCAATAAATGTTGAAAAAACTAAAGCAATGGTATTCTCCAAAAGAAAGTACACTATGCTTGATAATTTTAAACTATATGGTTCAATTATTGAAAGAGTGGAGTCATACCCGTAATTAATCGATCCTATAATTTTATACGGGAGTGAAATTTGGGGATATGAAAAACTAGACATATTGGAAACTGTGCACTTGCAATTTCTAAAAAAAAGGTGCTCTCTGGCCGTAGATCAACGCCAAACTTCATGGTGTACGGCGAAACAGGTAGATATCCACTAGACATACCTGTAAAATAACGTATACTTAATTTTTGGGTAAAACTACTTTCGAATGATTCTAAACTGTCTAGTATTATGTATAAGTAATTGTATGAAATGCATTGTGCAGGAAATATGCAATCAAAATGGTTTATAATGTGAAATCTATACTAAATGATGTTGGCTTATCGTTTGTATGGGATAGGCAAAAAATTCTTAGTAAAAATAGTATAAAATATTATGTTAAACAAATCTTACAAGACCAATTTGTACAAAAATGGCACAGTATGGCTGAAAGTGCCTCAAGAGGGGAACTTTATTTATCATTTAAAAGGGATTTCTGTCTTGAAGGCTACTTGGTAAAACTAAATAAACAACGCAGAGTGCAATTGAGTAAACTGCGATGTTCAAATTTAAAATTCCCTATAGAAGCCGGTAGATGGTTAAATATAATACCTCGTGAGGACAGAATATGCACATTATGTGACATGGGGGTGATAGGAAATGAATGTCATTATCTGCTAGTATGTTGTAACCCTAATATTGAAATAATTAGAAAAATACATATACCAAGATATTATTTTTTTAATCCAAAAGAGGACAAGCTATTTGGTTTCCTATACTATTGTAATAAAAAAGTACTCAATAATGTCGCATTATTTTTGCAAAAAATCATGAAGTATTTTTGATAAAAGAAACTGTCTAGTACTTACCTAATTCAAGTTGTGTGTTATAATCCAATTGATCATATTATATATATATATAACAATAACATCTTCATGCCTTATATATCATGAACTGTAGTACTTAGCTAGATTAACACTGACGTGGAAAGGTAACACATGGCCAGCGAAAGCTCTTTTTAGAGAACCCAGGAGGTCGTGTGGTCTAGCGGGACGGCTGCAGTGCAGGCGATTTGGTGTCACGATATCACAGTAGCATGGGTTCGAATCCCGGCGAGAGAAGAACCAAAAATTTGCGAAAGCAAATTTTCGAACCTATGCTACTGTGATATCGTGACACCAAATCGCCTGCACTGCAGCCGTCCCGCTAGACCACACGACCACCTGGGCTCTCAATAAAGAGCTTCGGTGGGCATGTGTTACCTTTCCACGTCAGTTTTAATCTAGCGGCGTACTACAATATAAGGCATGAAGATGTTATTGTATATATATATATGTATGTACATGTATGTCATGCTATGTGTATTTATTTTGATCGTTTAAATCACGTGTCAAACAACCGTATGTTACGGTGTGTTTGATGACTTATATTCAATTGACCTGTATATATGTTTATTTCAATTTTGTTCTGTTATTATACAAATCTTATAACACTTCTGTCAAGCTATATATTATGTATATCTGCCTCTTGTAACAGTGTAAACTGTCAGAGTGTACAATAAAATCTTGAAATCTTGAATCTTGGTAGCTAAACAAGGTGTATAGATGTGAACATATTTAATGTGAAACTAGTGTACATTACATTAAACCAAATGTAAACATGTTTACTGTACACGGCGTTTGGTGTGAACACGGCCTACGTCACTGTCCTCTTATATATATATAAACTCTCTGTTTTACATATAACTATTCCCTTTTAATTAGTATACACTTTTATTCTAGAAATGATTTATGGCTTTTAAAAAAGTATTTATCAATAATGCAAATAAAAGAACAACACAATAGGTCTTTCCACCATTTTTGTCTTCACGATCGCTGCCTTTAGTGTGTGAAATTTATTTGAAAATTACCGAGCACGCAAAACAAGCATTTGAAAACCACGATGCACGTAAAATTAAATAATGCTGAGTTCACACCTAATTCGAATTCAATTCGCATTAACTAATTCGATTTATTTTAATTCGAATTCGAAACGTTTTTCGTCCTTACGTCACTTCTAATTCCAATTGAAATGCGCGTCAAATTCGCATTAGATTCGAATTCAATTCGAATTAAATGTCCGTGTGAACGAGGCATAAAAAGAACACGTTGAACGAGACAACTGTCTTGTACGTCTAAACGTCAAATAAAAAGGAAAAAGCACGTTGAACGTGAAATAAAAAATGGCGATCACGTTGCACAAAAATAACCATTTACCACCGGTCCCTCATAAAGCTAGTATTTAGTTTGCTTTAAATTTGACTGATAACAAAATCAATATCAATATCAATAAAACAATATTCAATGATCTAATTACAGTGCTGAATTGGTAACCTCTTAGAACGAGTTTATTTAAATGATTAATAATTTTACCAGGATCGTTTAATAATCCGTGCGATACACAACATTTCTGTAAAAAAAATATGTGCTACATGTTTACCGTTCGAAATGAGTTTTAGGGTACAGCCTAACTTTAAAATCTAATCTTACATCTATATATGGAAGAACAAGTGATACTGCGAGCTACTGCTCACTGATGATACCCCCGCCGCAAGTGGATAATATCAATAGTGTAAAAATATGCAAGTGTTCGGTAAACATGCAGGAAGTTGTTGAGTGATGAATATGAAAACGCATCCCCCGGTATAGCTGACTTATATAAATCCTGAAACCAAATTTCAGAAATCCTTGTATTGTAGTTCCTGAGAAAAATGCGACGAAAAATATTCATGGGACGGCCGGACTGACTGACGGAAGGACAGACAGAGGTAAAACAGTATACCCCCCCCCCCCTTTTTTTTTTTTAAAGCCGGGGTATAATTAAGTAAAGTTTGCTTTTTTTAAGTGTTTGTGGTAACGAAATCCCTAACTTATACATAGTCGTGAGAAGCATAGCTGGTAGAAGAAGTGAGAAGCAGGTCATCATATACGCAGGAATGGTAACTCCTAGATATTCCAGTTCATGTTTTGAAAGCATGCTGACAAAATTTGGTGTTATTTTTTCTTTATCAAACATTTCATGCACACAGAGCCAGCCAACATTCCGAAGAACTTTCAACGTTTCTGATTCTGTAGTTTTTCTTTGAGTCTGATCTTAAATCTCTTAATTTCCCATGATTCCCACCTAACAGCTCTTCATAATGGAGAAAAAAAAACTCATCATAATAAAGAAAAGCCCATCATAATAAAGAAAAAAGCTCATCATAATGAAGAAAAAGCTTATCATAATAAAGAAAAATTTTAAAGCTCATCATAATAAAGAAAAAGCTTATCATAATAGAGAAAAAGCTCATCATAATAGAGGAAAAGCTCATCTTAATAAGAATAAGAATAAGTCAAGAATAAGCTTAGTATACCATAATAGAGAAAAATATTAAGGAAAAACCTCATCTTGATAAAGAATGAAGTACCATAAGGCAGTCACGGCGTTCCATTCCTAGCTTAATATAAGATTTTTTAAGCCAGGATCATTAAAACTATTTATCACATATTTTGAACTGATGTGTACGTTTTTGCATGGCCAATAATAGCCGGAAGTCAAGGTTGGTTATCAGCCCTCGAAATCCATATCAAGCCCCCGAGTTTAACTTCCGGTAACCTGTCAATCAAAGACTATTTGTAAACAAGTTGAACACAATGAAAAGAAATTGAGAAAGTTACGAATCTGCTGTAGAAGAAAAAAAAGTAGAAATCAACAGTGAAAATCACAAATGTGTTCGTAAAACTTTGACGTCATAAAGAATTTAGAAAATATATAAAGCCACATAGTGGGAGATATTATGGACATAATTGTGCAAATCGTGATACAAGCATGAAATTTGGTATAAAGGTTAGCTAAATGATACTTATAAAAAATCCGCTGCTGGCCAGAAAAAAAAATCATTTTTTCAAGATGGCCACCACACATTTTGAAAATGGCGTCATAACAAATTAGCCATTAATGGTTAATCCTTTGAAAGGTGTGTTATTTGTAAAATCCATTGTAAGATTTGATAAAAAGAAAATGACAGTTCATAAATAACGACTAGACACTACATTAATGAACTTAAGGTGACTTCCGGTTTCAAAATGTCGGCTAACGAGTAAAAAAATTTCGATTTTTTTTACTTTCAAGGAATTTTACAAGGGATTTTAATCCTTGAAAGATGTGTTATGTGTTATTCAATGTAAGATAGGATAAAACGTTAGAAACAGCTCCTTAGTACGACAAAACAACACATAACAGAAGAAAAATAGTGGTTTCTGGTTCCAAATTAGATGCAAATACGTAAAAATATTTTTCATCAACTTAACAATTATAACACATGCATGAAATACAAGCATGAAATTTGGTAAATAGGTGGACTGAACGATAATTAAAAGAAATCAGGTGCTGACCATAAAAAATTTCCATTTTTTAAGATGACCACCGATCATTTTGCAAATGGCGTCATATCCAGTTGTAAATCTCTGAAAGTTGTGTTATAGGTATAATCCAATGTAAGGTTTTATTAAGCGTAAATAACAGTTCCTAAAGTACGGAAAAACAACACACAAATGACAAAAAAGAGTGATTTCCGGTTTCAAAATGGCGGCAAAATTTTTGAAAATGTATTTTTTTTATAATTTTCATCATCCTAACAAGTGATATCTCATTCTTTGTAAAGATTTAATGTCTAGTTTTATTAGAAAGACAGGTTCGTTATCTTAAAATTATCGGTCAGTAGGCAATAACAAAACTCGTACTCGGACAGAACGGTAGCATTTACAGTCACCAACACAACTGGATGTTTCGTCTCGTCATTTCAAAAGTTCCTGACAGGAGGATGCAACTTTAACGGTAGCCGAAGGAGTCCTCGATTTTTTTCTTTCATCCAACCCTAGTGTTCATGAATTGGTACATAAATCAGGCTGAGCCCAAACTTATCATCCTTGATACGCTGCTCTTTCGATGTGCTCCGAAGAAAAAAAACTCTTGTAGGCGGAACTACATCAGAATGCCGCTGCTTCCTGGGTAAAAAATTACATCGTGCCTCGTTAACAGCAAATAGTGATGTTGTTTTGTCAAACATGATGCAAACAAGTGCTTCTTTTATGTCCTTGTATGTGTCCGCTTTACACTTCAGCAAAGAAATAAGTACGTTCCTTACATGTTGAAATACTTCCTATGTCATCCAAACTGACCTATTCCCTTAGTGTCACATGCACTGAATGTATGAATAAAAGGAAGTGTAGCTACACGAGGACCAAACGCATTTGATATATCACGTACATGAAGCCATCAAAAGTCTTCATTCCTGCCAAAACCTATCCACAGTTTGTTCCACCATAGTTTTGGAGTGCTGCAATTCTTAATACTACTACATCTGTGTCGGTGCTACCTTGAATTACCGTCCTACAACAATTTTCATAATCAGGCCGAACATGGACAAACATTCGTATATCTGCTTCTCCATGCTTACAAGGGGTAGCTGGAAAGTATCTTTATTAGTCTCTACAGAAGCATTTCTGTCGGCAAGACACTTGAAAAATTTCGTTTCGTTGTCATCTTCATAGAGAAAACTACTCAAGAACCCAAGTTTTGTCTTCTCACATCTAGCCTTTCAATGATTCATTTAGTAAATCTTAAACAATATCTACTCTTGAATACTTATCGGTGCAAGATTTTATTTAAGGCCGTATAACACAATTGCAAAATCATCCAATATTGATTCCCTACAAGGTGGCCTGGAATTAACCATTGCTGCTCTATCAACGATAAATGCGTAAGAATTTGGATCTGCAAATTACAAAATGTTTCAAGTTTATCCATTTGCACCGATTAAATACCACTGTTTAAAATGACATCCGAAGACAAAAACGGAGGAGCAGTTTGTCTTTATGGATTAAGAAATATTCCAAATCAATTTGTCCACTGCGACAAAAAAATAAAGACTAGAAAAGATATCTAAGAGCTCTAGCTTTGTTTTTTACAAAAACGTTTACAGTTTTATATAATAAGATTTGTTCTTTTTAATCTGGTTATAAGAAACCGGTTCTCCTTCGTTTTGTATTTACTTCAAAGGATCTTCAAATTATTTGCCTTTGATCTTTTTGAAGAAACCCTTGTGTGTTCATTAAGTCGTTCATCTATTATAGAATGCCTCAAACCACTAGATCTTGCAAATTTATCTGATAGTCTACTGACTTCTGGTCTAGCTACCATCAATAAGTCTAAATGAGGTCTTCTGTTAAAACTATGACAACACATCGCCCTTTACAATTACATTATTCTGTTTTTGTCTGATCAATTGTGTTATACGAAAAATAATTTTTGGTCTTACGTACAGTAAAATTATCATTTTCAAAATCAATTGCCACCTGTGGGTGACTTAAGAGAAGGGAAGCCATATCTCGGAGAAGGTCGGTCGCGATCGAGAATATGTTACACGATCAAGACCTAAATGAATACAGTATCATGCTTTATATGGACTGTTGGTACAAAATCTGACTCATGAAATAAGCATACTACCAAATTCACAAGAAGTTCTTATTTCATAATTGAACGCCAGGAATTGAACTGTGGTCTATCATTTTCCGTCTTATCCATCAAATACCTGTTCATTGCAACTGAATTGGCTTGTTTTTAAACAGTGGCATCATAGATTTTACACTTACTTGCTTTTTAGAGTAATGAGATGAACTACGATTTATACCAGTTTGCCCTGGTAGTGCATACAAATCACTCATTATGTCTATAAATAGTTTGCGCATGCGCAGAATTGTTAAATCATGTGTGTTATAACCTTGAAAAATGTTATCAAACCAAATCACAATATCATTGAAAATCCCAAATCACTTATTTTATAGTAAATAGTTAAAATATTTTTTAATGAATTTTGTTACATTTTCGCGCATGCGCAAACCCGGCTTGTGTCAAATACTCATATCAAGTGAATTATTCACATGTAAAGAAGGTAGCTACCAAACCTGACAGCTGTTTTTCACTAATAGAAGGTAAACGAAAAGTTTTCCAGAAAAAATCAGTATTTTCAAACTGAAAAAACAGCCATTTTGGTAAACGGCGGTGACCATCTTGAAAAAAATATTTTTTTTAATGGCCAGCAGTTGATTCTTTAAAAGTATATAATAATGATGCTTTGTGGTAATTTTCATGCTTGTATCATCATTTGCACAATTCCCTCGATTTTGCCTGCTAATATCTTCCACTAACACTGGAATGAGTAGCGATATAGGATTCTTCTGAAGCATTTTTTAACATATATTTGCAATTCTTTGAATAAATATATATTTATTGTTAATTATTTCTGAAACTTTTCACAAAACGTTGTTTACCAACTGTGATACGAATTTTTTTTTAACTCGCAGTGATACATTTTTATTTTTTTCGTAAAATATCTTTTTTGATTTTGAAGAAATATCAAACATAATTTGGTTAAAGCTATTTGTTTTCTCTTGCTTAAAAATATGTGATAAATAGATTATTACATGTCATTTTTCATATGGTCCATGGTATTAAAAGGGATTCTGTTTAAAATCCTGTGGACTTAACT
Organism: Mytilus trossulus; assembly: GCF_036588685.1. Taxonomy (NCBI): domain Eukaryota; kingdom Metazoa; phylum Mollusca; class Bivalvia; order Mytilida; family Mytilidae; genus Mytilus; species Mytilus trossulus. The sequence continues at coordinate 33,602,022 of NC_086379.1, read as the reverse complement.
TGAATCATAATGTCAAGAAGTTGGTATGGAGATAAGGGAAAGATACTATGATTTTTGTATTCTATATTTCAGTGTTCGATATAAATGTATTGAGATTTTCTATAGGTAGTTGGTAGTTTAAACGGCTTAAGCCCTCTGGCTTGATATGGGAGTCTAGTGCTGATACCAGGGCCATATGGAAAATGCCATGTAATAATCTATAAATATATAGTTTTATAGGTATTTTAATGCATTATAACATACATGTATGCATGTATCGTCCTGGACATACATGAACTATTTTTCACTGGACTGGTCAATCATGTACATTTTTGTACATTGATAATATTATACATGTACATGTACATCTTGGTTTTTTTCGTCCCCGCCTACAATTATTATACCTGATATAAAACGTGCTAACATCTACGTCTTTTTGGACATTTTTCTCATTGCCAATCACATCCATCTTTAATATATAACCAGCTTTGCTAAAAATAGAAAATAATTATACATGTAGTATAATGCCGGCCGGTGATATAATCGTCTTATATTGTCTTATATTCTTAAAAGTATAATAAACAGAGTAGACCTACATGTTTCGGATAAAAAAAAATCACAAATGTATTATGTTACCAAGTATAGATACATACTTAACTGCATGTCACTAGGGAGGGGGCCAAAATATGAAGTTTTAGTTAGAGAAAGTGCATACAATTATATTAAGTTATTGCCGTGAAACATATACAGGATTTGATCACAGCAAAAATGAATGACAAATCAAAATTACTTGTTTTTGTGATATCTTTTGAATGTCCGTGTACTATGATATACCAGTAATTTTTTTTATAGAAATATAAGCAGATGTGGTAGATTTGCCAATAAGACCTTCCTGCTTCGATATTTCCCTTAATTTCATGTATACAAGCAGTTACGTCATAGAAAAATAGATTTCAGTGTATTTACAACTGTAACACTAAAAGACGAATAAAAAAGGCACAATGACAATAGTAATGTCAAACTTTAGAAAAAACACTAAAATTATAAAATCCAAAATCAACATTGATAATATATTAGAATGGACTGTGGTAGAAAATCCTGAAATAATACGTGTAGATTATCGGGTTTTCTACAAATTGATATCGTGAATTATCAGCCGGGAGCCACAATTTGAACCTTTTTGGCAAGTGAGCGCTAATAACGAGTTAAAAACTTTCACCTTATGTCGAGCGGCTGATATTTTACGATATCTATGTAAGAAGAAACTCCGATTATCTTTTCATCGTCACGTCTATCAATGGTATTTTCTCTTTTCCTAAGACAGTTTTACGCTTGTGATAATGTCTGGTCTCGTTTTGAAGCCTTGATACGAGAATTACGGAGCCACAGCGCAGGATGATATAGGCGTAGGGAAGGACGATAATTAGGTTGAGTTAATATGCCGCTTTGCAAAGTACAAATTCATTGTTTAAACTACCAACTACCTATAGAAAATCTCAATACATTTATATCGAACACTGAAATATAGAATACAAAAATCATAGTATCTTTCCCTTATCTCCATTCCAACTTCTTGACATTATGATTCAAGTTAAGTCCACAGGATTTTAAACAGAATCCCTTTTAATACTATCAGTAATCCCCGTACTATAAAATTCAATGAGTAATATCGGCGTTGAAATAACGTCACTTCTCTCACTCTGCTAGGCATAATGATAATTGCTTGCTAAATTGGCGAAAGAATAAGCAACATGCAGTAAAATAAAGATACAATCACTATATGGGTACATATGCCAAGAACCCGTACATGTATTTAATTATCTGTAGCTGAAGAAAGAGACGTGTGTAGCAATTAAACGTGCACATGTACAATTAGAGACAGATAAAATTGTCTACAAATGGGTTATCGAATAAAGTTGAATTACAACGACAATATGTGTTATTAAATACTGTTAAATTTACATACAAATTTTAACCTTTAAATACCACCATCAATTTGTACAACCTTGCAAAGCTGTTGGGCTTTTGACCACCTCGTAGACTTTATTATTCAGCAGCAGGTGGTCTTTTGGCAGACATGGTATACATGGTTTATTCTGGGTTTTTGTTGTTGCAATGAAGGCTTATGTACTAGGGTAAATATCACAGTGTCATTTATCTTCCATTTTATACTTCACAAATAATTTTTCCACATGGACATTTACCAGTACATATGTACCTATGCTTTTGGTGAATATTCTAGTTATCTAGAAAATGATATGTTTTGTGACATCAACGATACAAATGCCAACATAACAAGGCAACAAAACAGTGGTCCTATAAACAAGATAAATATATGTACAATAGAGAATGGAAATTGAGAATATGTCAAAGAGACGACAACCCGACCAAAGAGCGGAAAACAACCGCTACCGGAACAACTTAATAACATATTACACACTCCATGCTTGTTATAATATGCAGTTTATTTCGATTTCTGCACTAGCCTCTAATTCAATTATACATAAAAAAATGCAAAAAAACATTACGTCATGTTGCATCTTATTTTTTTCGAATTTGTGTGACTTCTTTACTAGACATAAAAAATAATGTCCAACGGACATACATCTTCCCTGTAAGCATACATCTTATATTTATTAACGGTCCAGTCATGTTTTATTCTTCTTTTTTTTTTTTTTTTATCTAAAACATGTTAACTCGGAAAAAATTTGAGATGCAATCACGAGTTGGTTTAAATACAAATTGCTTAAAATGGCAATACGATTGGTGCAACTAGTGGGGCGAATATGCTTACTTGTATCCTTCTGGAGCACATAGAGTTCCTGACATTTTTTGTAGGGTTTTTTAAAACTTTTGCTCGGTCTGTATGCAGTGTACGTAATCTTTGTTGCCCTTGAATTTTCTCATCATTTTTTTTTAGATATAGGAAGATGTGGTATTAGTGCCAATGAGACAACTCTCCATCCAAGTTTCGAAACTTCTAAAGGTAAACCATTATATATAGGTCAAGGTACGGCCTTTGTTTGTATCTCTCATGTCATCTTGGTATCTTTCGTTTCATTTTTGTAAAAGTACACAATTTATCTCCAAGGGTTGAAGAGAAATAGATTATGCTCACTTGTGGATTTACCGTACGACATGTACAGTAAAGCGTATAGACGGCGTGCACAAAGTTGACGGCAACTGTAAAATGCTCTTTTTCAATAGCTTTTAACAGATAATTTTATATGTATTTATAATATTTTTTGAAGAAGAATATTGTATCATGATTAAATTATGAATGCATGCCATAAGAATCCACATTACTAGTAAGGTAAATTAATATTTAATCTATAAAGCATGAAACGGACATATAGAAAACGGCAAAAAATCGGTGTAACTTGTAACATTAAATTAGCATAAAATAGAGTTTTTGACCTAAAATTTATATAAATTTAACATTCTATTCCAAATTTTCGTATAATAGAACTGTTCAGATTCGGACTCTGACATTATATGAAATTTAACGCAAAAAAATCAAAAACGACCATGGTAGATATGCTTGTAATGATCTTCGTTATGTGTAAGAAGTAGTAATTTGGAAGGAATAATAATCGAAATGGAAGAATCGGTAAGAAAAAATATGTAATTGCTATCTTTTTATTTTAAAATAACTTGGTATTCGAAATGTGCAAAACCATAGGTTTAATAAAATCTGCAACATAAGAATGATTCGATAGTCCATACTGAACACCTGAAATTTTTAAATGTCCAGCTATTATGTTACATTCTAAAGAAATGAAGTTTTGACGCTGTTTTCTGAAAAGGATCCACGAAGTCGTCGCTACTTATTTCCATTATACTGCTCGTAGCAAATATTTATTTATATTTTCAAAATGTGCATTTGCTGCACTTTTTTGTTCGAAAAAAAGGAAATATGTTGACCGTGAATGTTTAGAATTATGTGGTAAACTAAGTGTCCAGTGTTTTTGTTACGCTGACGTTTTCTGAGGGAAAATACCGACGTCGTAAATGTTTTTTTGTAATTTGAAGACGTTACATTTGTAGACTCAGCTTTGTGCACGCCGTCATACTTAAGGTGGTATGGGTGTCTTTCGCCATCTTGGATTGTAAAAAACAGAGAATCTAAGGTCCATATTTTCTATCAAGTAAGCAAAATTTTATGCAGGAATGCAATATTTAATGTGAATTTTCGTTTAAAAGAACCAATTTATAAGAATATAACTTAGAAATATTAATTTTTTAGAAGTGTAGATTATTTTTGGTTGTTTTTTGAATATTTTCAAATTGGCATTTTAAGGGGAGGTAACTCTAAAACAGTGCATTTTCTGAAGGACTCTACATGAAATTTTCCTATTTTGTCTTTTAGCCGGAAAAAACGTACGGTGACCCTATCTTTTCTTTTGATATTCTAAAAGCATTGTATGAAAGCTATCTTTTTCTAATTTATTATACGATTCTATCATTTTGTTTAGTTTCTATTCACAAAATGGTGCTTTTTCCTGTATAATCCATACAAAATTTGTCATTTTGTCACAACCTGTAGCTTGAGAAAATGCACGGTGACCTATCATTTTTATAACATTTTTGAGCATGTATCAATAGATACTACATTTTGACAAAGTATGAACAAATTCTATCATTTTTATTTTAGACTCCCATACCACCTTAAGTCGGTTACCTTGTGTATGATCGCAATACGCATGCAGTCGCGTCCTTTCAGACTGATAAATTTAGATGAATCTTATATACATATATACATGAAAAGGGAAGGATTGTGCCTGATATTTATATAATGCAATCATAATTTTTCAATCAGCTAGTTTATTTGAAGTCTAGAGCTGACATGTCAGTTAACTGCTAGTAGTCTGTTGTTATTAATGTATTATTGTCATTTTGTTTATTTTCTTAGTTTATTTTCTTTGGTTACATCTTCTGACATCAGACTCGGACTTCTCTTGAACTGAATGTTAATGTGCGTATTGTTATGCGTTTACTTTCTACATTGGCTAGAGGTATAGGGGAAGGGTTGAGATCTCATAAACATGTTTAACCCCGCCGCATGTTTACGCCTGTCCCAAGTCAGGAGCTTTGGCCTTTGTTAGTCTTGTATTATTTTAATTTTAGTTTCTTGTGTACAATTGAAATTAGTATGGCGTTCATTATCACTGAACTAATATATATTTGTTTAAGGGCCAGCTGAAGGACGCATCCGGGTGCGGGAATTTCTCGCTACATTGAAGACCTATTGGTAACCTTTTACTTTTGTTTATTCTGTGGTCGAGTTGTCTCTTTGACACATTACCCATTTTCATTCTCAATTCTATGTACATATAACTAGAGCACATCCGTGGCATAGCGTGTCTGTGACTGAAGTATCTACATGTAACTTGCCTGACTTTTAGCATAATGTTTAGTATCTGTATTGTGAGTGGGATGCACATTTTTTTTTTTTTTTTAAATTTTCTATTTGAACTACTACATATATGTTGCCATGAAAACTAGCAAAATTAAGAAAATAAATAAAAAAAACTCCAACTTGATAAAACTGCATAGTAAGGTGACTGGCATGGGTTGATGTGGTATTTGTCTTTGGAAGTTCCAAAATGTCTGCAATTACCATAATGGACACAATGCAAAAACATCTTTAGCATTTAGAGTCAAGCGAATGTAAAGTGTCATTTGTGCATCCTTGATTTCCATTAATTTAGGAAATTTCGAAGATAGTGCTCATGCACATAAAAGCAGTGATGTGAAATATCATTTGCAAGTCTATCTAAATTTGTCAGTGTGACGAACTTATGTTCCAGTTTTAAAGGTGCCGTTGTCGCCTTTACGGTTTAAAAAAAATATGATGGAAAGTGATATTACACCTGTGAAAAGATTGTGGTGCTAATGGACGTTATTTTAATGCAATAAGACATCGGCCTTCTTTTGAACTCCCATTATTAGTTAAAAGACAACCAATGCGGTTAGTGGCTGTATCGATGAAAGACATGTACCAAAAGTACTCTGTTCTTTATTATAGAATCGTAAAGACATATGTACTAAATGAAAGTTAAGAAAGTTGTATACATTTAAGTAATGTTAAGATATTCTGAAACCTTTGATTTCTTCCTAACTGGAACATTATTTTGTGACAAAATTCAACTGTTCTCGACAAACAAACCGCAAAATGACTATTCAAAGGAACTAGATCCCTCTCTGGATAATTTATGTCAATTTCAGATAAAATTCATTGGCATGTACAAAATGAATAGGTATCCCTTATTGAATTGCTAATTCATTAATGCAAGTGCATTGAACTGGTTTGTATTTTAAAACTGTTTTATCCATTAGTGGGCTGTATCTTATTAAATGTCTACAATGCGGTGTTATACTTCTTGAATGATATGTAATTGTTTGACATATAAACATTTCAGTTGACATGCATTTGACTTATGCAGTCTTAAAATGTTTGATTGGTCATATATTTTGGTTTTAAAACTAATACTTGAACTTCTACACGTTCACAACTTTGAATTGTTCGAAATATTCAGTAGTTCCAACATCAGGAATAAATTACCGTAACCATTCTGAATTTTGGAACCGCAACCTCGTATATTATTTGGCCTTTTAATCTATTTTGAATCAAGCGTCACTGATGAGTCTTTTGTAGACGAAACACGTGTCTGGAGTACTGAATTATTATTCTGGTGTGACTTTAACAACAATATCATTTAAGCATTATTAATTTTTATAATATACCCATTATATTGATTGTACTACATGTACGTAGAACATGATGTCTGTCAGGTATATACAAGTTTATTATTGTTATAACATTTTAAAAAGGAAGGTTACATCCGTTTAATTCTGATATTAGATCCAATGAAAAAGTAAACAAAGTCTAGTCAATAGTAATTAGATAATTATATGAATGGGAAGGACAGACTATTGGTTTCCTGTTTACATTGATGAACGTATTTTCATAGCAAAAGAAACCAAAATGCCGCCAGGTAAGAATTTTGTAATGCAGATATCTATTATGCCTTTTGAGTTTTAAAGAAGATATATGACCATGCAGCGAAAATGTCGGAATTGATACCAATTTCCAAGGCTCACATCTGGAAAGCACACAATCTGGAAAGGAAGTGATATATGAGAGAAAACAAGTTAAATACTCTCTGGCATTTGTGGTATTTAAAAAAAATCTCTTTATGTTACAAATATTCACATAATTTTATTATTCCTCCAGCTTGGCTTTTGTATTACTTTTTGTGAACCTCAATGGTTAACTGGGGCATAATAATTTAACGGTCTCTGTATGTTTAGAATCCTTCAGCTATATCTATTATCTGATGTTACGATCTGTATTATGTGGCTTGTTGCGATGTTTCAGTGCCGGCTTTTCAAATTTCCTGTCAATCGTGCCTGTCGACCATCTTTTGGATTTCATGATATATTTTCGGGCGACCTATATTTGCGCGGATTTTAAAATGACACGCATTATATTTGCGCGAAATTACCTTTAGTTTACCTGATGTTTTTTTAACCTGTAATTTGTTTTTGGTTTATTGTTTTGAACATACATTAGCGATCATACCACATCTTGTTATTCCATATCTTTCTTATTTGCGTTCATTAATGTCATAGTTCTAATCATTTGTTCCTGTTATAAACGCTTTGCATTTTCGGTCAGCCATTATTCTACGTGAACACATTTTTTTTGTGCATCTCCAGTTTTTTAAATGAAAATCTATACGGAAATAAAAGGCATAAAAAATCAAGGATTTGTATCTCAGAGAAAATAAAAAAAATACCTTGTTAGTGGCCCAAACTTACTTATCATGGGTGGACAATTGATACGTACGTATCAATCATTTTAAAACATTTGTATGTAAGATGACCGATGGAATAGTCCAAGTTATTTTTATTAATATTATGTTAACAAGTTATGAATTTATTTTTCATTTGTTTTTGTATACATGTAGTAACATTTCAACAGGTTGCGCAAACGTAATGCGTTTTGTCGCGCAAATTAAGGACGAATCCGCGCAAACGTAACGCGCCGATTATTTCTCGTCCTGAACATGCGTGTAATATTATATGACGCGGGTCATAATACAAACACCAATCAATCAATTATTTGTTTATCATGCGTCGTAAAATAAATTGTGAATATCTACATTTTTGTAACTCTCGCTTAGGTAGCACTCCACAGTTAGAAAATAAAATTAAAAATGAGCCCCAAAATGTTTTATCATCTCCTATTCCTGGATTTCTAATACATTAACCTAACTGTTTGTGTTGTACATGTGCATATGTATGTAATCAGTATATTCCATAGATTCAATTTTCCAAAGTTAAAAGGGTGAAAATTAATTCCTTTTATGTATATCCATGGCAACATTCAGCATTTATTTACCATAAAATATTGCAAAAAGGGGGGTGAACATGTCATATATCCCCCAAAATTTGGATCAAACTAGAATTTCAATGCCTTTGAGTGATACCTTTTTAGAAACTGTTTTCTTAAATCTTCCTATTGATCAAATAAAAAATAGGTGTCTTTCGCCTCATTTTTTCGTAAAATCCAATCACAAAGTTCGTGGATAAAAAGTTGGAAAAAAAACATTACAATAATTGCCGGACCAATGTATGGTATGGACATGCAAATACGGACTGTCATACAGAAAACAGCCTATATTACATACATTACATAACCTTGATGTTCATATAAACCCAATACAAAGGCTATTTTAATACTCAGCTATCCAAAAATGAATTTTATTGCACACTAGCTCTTATATTTAAAAAATCCACAGGGGCCAAAATGCAAAACTACACACCTAACTGTGAAGTGCTACCTTAGCCTATAATGTTACAAACAAACAAGTTTTAGACGTTGTTGTTTCAGTAGAACACATTCAAGTGTAACCCATTAAATACTCGTACATATGGTAGAAATAAACACTTGCAATTTTAAAGTTATTATACCTTTGTAGTTGACGACGTATATACATAGTCGAGCATGTTCATGCTATCAGTCTAGTACATGTAAATATATATATATATATATGTCTTATATCTGATTTTAACACTATTTTGCAGATATACATCTCGACATTCTCAGCTTTCAAAACTCCAACGGAAGCTTTGATATGGGTAAGTATTTCAATAGAATCTACATAATACACTCTGTGTCACTAAATATAATAATCTTAAAGGACAGTTTAACTAAGCTGATAAAAACTAACAAAACAAAAATTGCGTACAACTAACCCTTAGTCTACGGCATATTTGAGGATGTTCGCTTGTCATGTTTTTTTGTTGTTGTCAGATTTTCGAAATCCTTTTGCATGCGTTAACAAATTTTGCCCATTGAATCCCACTTTTCTTTTTGTAGATATATATAATTATAAGCCATTTGTTAAAGTGTTATACAATCTATAATACTAAAATTACGAGGTCCAATTTGTCAGCCGTCATCACGTGAAAACGACGAATCAAAGAATTCAACTTTATATACAACTTATATAGTACAAAGGTGTAGATTAAAAATTACACCACTCCAGGCCCTTTTGTTTTCCACGTAATTAATATTGCCAATAATTAAGAAGTTCCGGGTCGAGTCCGATACCGATACCAATAGTATAATCACCTGTTACCTATTACCTTATCTGTACGTTCCGCATCTGACAGGCGCACCTCCAAACGGTGTATTCATGATTAATATGCTACATACACGGGTCATAATCCAGGGTTCACACTACTTAATTGTCAAATTTGTACCTAATGTAGTATTTTAATCAGTAAGAATTTCTAAGATAACAATACGAATTCTAAAAATCTGGACTAAAATTAAGGCGTATTCTACACTGTTTTCAATTTGTTAGCGGCATGACGTAAAACAGCGAATCAAAGAATCAGCTTTATTTATAACTAATATAGGACAATGCTGTTGATTAAAAAAAATACTCCATTCCAGGACCTTTTGTTTTCCAAAAAAATAATATTACCAATAATTGATAAGTTCCAGTTCGACGGGTCCAAACAGAAAGATTTGAAAGCAGAGAAAACTGTGTATCTTATAATCGGCATGACTTTATCAGATGTCAATACTAATACTAAAATAAGGCTTGCGCATAGTTAAATACTTGAATTCAGTCACGGACCCGCGATATCACGGGTGTGTTCTAGTATTTTTTTATTTTTTAACATTTGTGAAAACTTAACTTGCATTTGTCAATTATGATAAAGCTATGAAAAGTCTAGAGAGAACATTCTCCCGACAAAATTGCAATGGCTAATATCTCGAAAACAAGCACATTGACCTCTATATTTTCTTTGCTTAAAACTAGTAGTTATGCACGACTTGATATCGGTAGAGAAACAAGTAATTACAGAAAATCCATTAATTAAGAGATAAAGAATGCTGAACGAAAAATGCAAGACTATACAGATATGAAGTACCCCTTAACCATTCATTCCCTCATGATGCACTCACTTTCTAAAATAATCATACTTTTACTAGTATTAAAAACAAGACCAAATACTTGAAAGGGTTATAGTATTAAAATCACAGACTTATCGTTTCAGACATGAAACAAAACATAACATATGGAGAAATGGACACAGACCATGATACAGGTAGAAATGTTCTTATTTTGTTGGAAGTTGAAAAAAAAAGATTATAAAATTAATATGTTTTTTTTAATCAAATAAGAAAAACAAAACAGTTTCTGTAAGTCATATTTCAATTAAATAGCAGTGTACAGTTTATACATGTTTTTTGAGTGGGACACTCAGCAAAAAGGAAGACACATTCTGATATACAAACACCAACATACAGAGATATAGGAAGATGTGGTATGAGTGCCAATGAGACAACTCTCCATCCAAATAACAATTTATAAAAGTAAACCATTATAAGTCAATGTACAGCCTTCAACACGGAGCTTCAAGTTGGCTCACACCGAACAACAAGCTACAATTAAAGGGCCCCTACTTTACTTAACTAATGTAAAACCATTCAAACTTGAAAACCAACGGTCTAATATACATGTATATACAAAAAAACCGAGAAACATGTACAAACATAAACAAACGACAACTACTGTTCATCAGATTCCTGACTTACAACAGGTGCAAACATTTGTACGTTTTAAAATAATAATCGCAACATTCAATCGTTAAAATAGGTAGACTCCAAACTATGTTTTTAATATAAAAAAAATAACTTTCGGAATCTTTGAATCCTCAAATAAACAATTAATATATATTTTATTTCAATACAAGTTCGTTTTTTATCTGAATGTCAAATATTATTCGTTTGCATGTCTTAATAAAGTGATTATAAAACTGCAACTAACCGTTATGTACAATCAACAAATTATACGTCATCAACACACACATAGTGGGATTTTTTTCATTTATAATTAACATTTCTTTTGATAAAGTGTTTTCAATAATTTTAAGCATGATGGCAACGTTATATTTTTATATTGCAAAAAGGTTAAGATTTTTCCACCAGACAAACACAATGATGTACTTTATCTTATATTAGCGTCTATATGTCATCGTTCAAAACTCATTCCACTAAGCAAGATATTCAAGGACCCGTCATAACAAAAACAAGCTATAAAAGACCACACATGTTTCGTATTTAGTGTTTTAGATAAATCTTATTTTAATTTTGCTTTCATTAAGTACATTTTGTAAATACTAAATAAATTAAAATGTTTAACGTACAAATATTGATCTGTCATTTATTATATATAAATTTATAGTACATACAAATTATGGACTTTGAATATATCTGTGTTATGACGGATACATCTTAATATTTTTCATCTCTTTCTGACAGAAATACGATTTACGGCTTTGGCAATGATCGGAATAGCTTTATTTATTGTTGTTGGACTGAGTGTGGCCCTCATATGGAAAAGGCAAGCAATTGTTTATGATATTCTAAATTTCCTCGAAATTTTGTAAAAGTACGACAGCTGCAAACAGAACAAAACAGACAAACAACCGATTTGAAAAATAACATACTTTGAAAAAAATAAGAAAATTTAAAACTAATTTAAACAATGTGACAATTATAACACTAAGAATATGTTCTTGGCATGAAAGTAAGAATGTCATCGTTTCTTGTTTATGGTTCCTATTAAAATGTAAGAATACAAGGTCATGTTATCATACATTTGTACAAATATTTCATCTTTTCAATATCACTCAAGGACAGACTAATGCAAACTTTCCCACGGCATTTCGTAAAATAGGAAAACACTGTATAAACCAATCCCCTTCCCCGACCCTGGTTCCAAACATTAAGCCAATTCTCAACGATGGAAGTTCTATATTCAAAGTTAGACCACACCCAATTATACGTCAACACAAACATAGAATAATATATCAAAGTTACCAGGATTATAATTTAGTACGCCAGACGCGCGTTTCGTCTACATCAGACTCATCAGTGACGCTCATATCAAAATATTTATAAAGCCAAACAAGTACAAAGTTGAAGAGCATTGAGGATTCAAAATTCCAAAAAGTTGTGCCAAATACGGCTAAGGTAATCTATGCCTGGGATAAAACATGGTAATGCATTGGCTAGATTTTCATATTTAGAGTATTGAGACATGATATTCCAAAGTAAGGAAGTTACTGTACCTAGGTATAATTAAAAAGGATTGGGATGACTACTTTTACTCTATTGCTCGATGAAGAGAGAGTCATGCACATAGTCATATACTATCAAATCTTACTTTTGAGCAATTTAACGGGTGCAACATGCGAAGCAGTGTATGCTCAATCTTTTGAATGTCTTTAACATAACTGGTGAGAAAACATATAACATATCTAACTACAAATATGTGGTGCATTTGACTACTGCATTTATAAACTTATTGATGAACTTGTGTTAGTTCTCTTTTCATAATATATAATATGTTGTGGCATTCTACGAATTCTAATGTATGGTTAATGGTAGACTTTTGACTGACGCTTTAATTACGGTATTACTATACTTGTTTTATGTCTATCTTTACAGAAAAGAACAGCAACCTGTAAAACACAGCAAAACAAACGGAATATCGATGAATAACATTTCAAAGACAAATATTCCAAATAGAGTAGACATACATAATGACAAATGTTTCAGTTCAATGGATAATATACCAAAAGCACGTGGATTCTCAGTGATTAATATTTCAGAGCAATATAAACACTCAATAAATAGAACGCCAGACAAATGGAAATCATTGGACAAAGATCTCCCAAATATTCATAGAATAAAAACAGATCATTTAGCTTGGAATGCTGTAAATACTCTATGACAAGTAAACTGGACGGACCATCATACAAAGGTTGTACTTGTGCTGTGTTGCCTTTTCAAAAATTGTGTTTTATATGACATGACGACATTTTAATTTATGTATTTGTAATCGTGCATTTTTATAGGTCAAACGCTTTTGAAATACTGTATCACATTAGAAGACATCTTCTTATTGAATTGACAGAAAAAAACTAAATGTCGGTATCAAACAGCACAACCTATAACAATGTATCTATAACTAATAACGATAAAAACCTAGTATTTGATACGAAATAAGTACTCATATGACTCGTATTGATTCCATGCATTTTTTTAAATTCTATATAGTGACTTATAAGAATACCTGACATTCGGGAACTGTCAATAAAAACAAGAATACTTTTTATTCAGTAAATGCATTCAAAGGAGATAACTTGCATTTGTTATTGTTTATTTATTTTGTTTGAGGACCGCATTGACTTGAAAGATTTTTAAATCTGTTTGTATCACACCCTATTTCTGGGGCTTAGTCTTGAATTTTCCTTGTTGTGTTTAATATGCTGATGTTTGTCATTTTGTCATTTTGTCTTTTATCTCTTTTGCCGTGGCGTTGCTATTTATTTTTGACTTATGATTTTGAATGTCCCTTTGAACAGAACTGATTCTTACCTGCCCGTATAGCTTCAAAATATTAATTAATTTACATGAATTTAGAAATATATGATATGCTTGAATCTTTACCAAAAGTCATTTCAGTTTTGATAAAATAATGTTTTGAAATTTCAAATTATTTTAAAGTCTTGTGAAGTATTATATAGTTTCCCATATTTATTGTCATTTCCCGTTAAACCTTGCTAAAAGTAAAATTTACATCATACAACTCCGATCGATATAAAACTTGCAATTGCGCCTAAACTTCAGCTAAGACTGATATTTAATGTGGAGCATGATAGGACGTTCTTACAATATTAGAAATGGTGACATTTGATATCTTCATTTCCCTTTTTTTCTAATTATTGCGAATCTGTTTTTGATTTTCAATACCTGATCATCTTCACGATGTCTCCAAACTTGTTATTATTGTTTATAAATCATTAAAAATATAGTGAGTAAAATGTTACTAATTTTTGTTCTGGAAAACATAACTTTGGTTTTCCTACTGGATATTTGTTACATTTTCATAAAATATCATGAAGGTTTGAAACAATCATCACAAGATTACTGGGAATATTTATCCCCAAATATTGAAGTTAATATGATACGAAAATATCATGTTCCATTATTTTGCGAAAGAGTAGATTTCAGTCTCAGACGGAGGAAAAGGAATCAGAGGATACGCATTTGGTTGGCGAAATTGTTTCTTTGATAGAGACATATTGAGTTTATCTTTGAAGGAATCCATTGCATTCTCCTTTTTATCTTTTAAAATACGAGTACTTTTTAATTGGTTTAATTCCGTAGAAGGAATAATCGCAACTGCCTTTTGTTCACCTGTGAAATTATTATTCGGATTTCTAACTGCGTCAAAAATTAAGTTTTTGGGGACATCATATAAAAACTCTTGATGGAAAATTGCTGTATCGCAATATGCAACGGTCTCTTCTGATGGTATCGTCTTGGTCGATGGGCTCTGGTTAAATAGGGGTGTTTTTTGTAGATTTCGACCACTTTCATCTCCGATGTCCTTCATTTTAAACATAGCAGCTTTGCCTTTTGTAAAGTGATCACCTTTTTGGGTGATATTTGCAAAGTTGGCAACAGAGTAGTTATTTTCCGCCGCAAATTTTGGAGTCACGTGACTTCGTACGGTAAAATCAAGTGTCTGATATGTATTATTGACTTCAGATGGAATGTGATATTCACTAGAATCTAAATCCCAAGGTGGCTCGTATGATCTGAAGTCAGTCCAATCTTTGGGTGTTTGATTCGACATAACTTCCATTGCAATTTCAAACTCTCCATTTCTCTTAATATTTCCAGACTGAACTTCTGTTTGTTTTCTTCAACAACAACAAAAACAAAACAATAATGAAATATATATAGAAATGAAATATGTGTTAGTTAGTAAGACTTTGATAACTATTTGCACCACTGGGTTGATGCCACTGCTAGTGGTCGTTTCGTCCCCGATGGTATCACGAGCCCAGTAGTCAGCACTTTGGAGCTGACATGAATGTCAATTATATGGTAATTGTTATAAATTTCCTGTTACTAAATTTAGAATTTTTCGAAAACTAAGGAATTTTCTAATCCCAGGAAAAGATTACCATAGCCGTACTTGGCACAACTTTTTGGAATTTTGGGTCCTCAATGCTCTTCAACTGTTTACTTGTTTGTCTTTATAACTATTTTGACCTGAGCATCACTGATGAGTCTTATGCGAACTATTTGAAGTTCTTAATGCAATTGTATACTAAAGTGACACCATTGTAAGTTATGATGACAAAATTGAGAATGGAAATGGGGAATGTGTCAAAGAGACAAACAACCCTTCCAAAGAGCAGATAACATATCCTAGGTTAATTTCAGGTCCATGGTCTATGATCAAAATAAGACAATAGATTATTTATTTGTTTTAAAAACAAAATTATCGTGATTTACCATGAAGTTCTTAACTCATACTGAATAAACCAATTTTCGTTAAAGAAGCATGGAATGCGATTGCAATGCTGATTTACTAATTAGACATTTTTACTTGAATGAAAATAAAAGCAAAATGTGTACACATATGGTTTTTGATGATTTTGTAACACAGACACAGGAAATACATTTAGGTGTTTATTGAATCTCTATACTAAAATATGTTTATGCATCGATATCAACACTTCGGTGTTGACATGCATATCAATAATGTGGTCAGTTTCATAATTTCCTGTAAACGAAACTTTGAATTTTTCGAAAAAAACTAAGGATTTTCTTATTCCAACCACAGATTACCTTTCCCGAACTTTTTGGAATTTTTGGGTCCTCAATGCTCTCCAATTTAATACTTGTTTGGCTTTATAAATATTTTGATATGAGCGTCACTGATGAGTCTTATGCAGACGAAACGCGCGTCTGGCGTTCTAAATTATAATCCTGGGGCCGTGTCAATAAAACCTTATTTAGGATAGTCCTAGGACGTGTCTGAGACATGTCTTATGATGTAAAACAAAGCTTTCTGAGGACAGTCCTAACTACGATGATCCTTGGACCATCCTAACACATTTTTTGTAATTGAAAAAAAACATTGTAAGGAATCAATTTATGTCATATTTGCTGTTTTTATTTCGTTTTGGGACATGGTAACTTTTAGGACTATCCTAAGAAATCTATTTGTATATCCTAACTTTAGAACACCTTCTTTTACCTGACTTAGGACTAAGACGTGTCCTAAGACATGGCATAGTCCTAGGACAGCTTCGTTTACACGGCCCCTGGTATCTTTGATAACTATATCACGTAAAATAGAATTCAGTTTATGATATTTGTTATGGATAAAATTGTGCTGACCTTTTTCTTAAGACACTGCAAATAATCAACGAAATTACTACGATCACTGTTGAAGCACTCGCTGCAGTAACTGTGAGAACATCTGAAAACACATAAAATTGGCAAAGGCATAACAGAGTATATGTAAATTGTGTCCTTTATTATTACATACACATGACTTGTTGTCAGTTAAAAATAATGAAAAAGACTCATTCTTTAAAGTTAGCAATTCTATCAGCTCATGTCAAAGTTAATATGACTGTGGATATTTATTAATAATTTGTCTTAAAACTTGATATATTAAGAAATTGTAATACTTAGAAAAATGTTCAGGTTGTATGTCTTTATCAAATATTAAAACAATGCATATAGCTTTAATTATGATAGTTTTATGAGATAACAGTCCTTGAAAAGTTAATACTTAAACTGGGGTCACACATTCACGGTTTTAACTGCCATCCTTGACAGGACCATTCCCGATTATTTGTCAATATCCTGTGAATCGTGAATGGTAATTCACGATTTAATCAAAATTTGTAAAAAAAATATTTAATCACGACAAACATCATATCTTTTTTAGGAAGCGTTGATATTTTACGGGTTCCAAGAGCATTTGTCCAAAAAAACCCATCCTGTTTTTGTTTCTTTCGCATGGTAAAAACGACATATATGTCCCGACATCCTCTCAATTCTACCGAATGCAATCCATCAGACATCAGAGAGTGACTTCACAGTGAACCGACGATGATGGAAGATATCTGTTAGAAAACGAACTGTTCCCATATTCGGGATGATCAGGTACTGTCGGAACGAAATCCTATAATTTTCCGAATGTGTCTGGACTCAGTCGCATTGTGTTCTGTAATTGTCGGGACTCTGGCGTGGGTATCATTGCCAAATTTCACATTAATACTGGGACTGTTCCGGAATGGTTTCGGCAAAAACGGTCCGCTTTCGCTAAGATTTTAAAGCAATCTGGATTTTTTTTTTCAGATCATGCTCTTTCCACAGAGTGTTGGTAGGATATTGCTCTGATGCTATAATCTGTCACGACATAGTCACGGTTGTAATCCTACTAGACAAAATCAAATGTTACGGGACTCACTTAACTGTCAAGGGTGCTTGGTTGATCTCTTTGGACCATTCCCAATCCGTAGGTATCGGTTACAAACTAAAGCGACTGCCTTCAGACAATGATAGAAATCAAGATAATTGAGGATAATATTCCAACTTTTTCACTTTTCATGTCTTATCACTGTCTGGTCTATAACGGGAGCCATCCTCGGCAGTTTGTGATCGCCGTATTTATAGCCCACCTTAAGGAGTTATTCGTTTGATTATATTATAATTAGCTCATTCGGTTATACTGCCATAACAACAGGACTATGATCCCACTACGATTTTGACAAATGTGAAGATGTAGTGAGATCGTGGTGGTCGTGTTAAGGTTTTATACTGAGTATACGTAGAATTACGTGCCAAGGTCTTCACAATCGAGGGAAAGTGGAGGTGTTCTACGACCTACTTTGAACATGCCCAAAATATTCATAGTGGTTTTTCCCCAATGGAAGGGCGTACTAAGGCCGTAGTATTATCGGAATGGGCGTATACACATCGTATTGGAAACGTGATGAAATCGGGGGATAATTTGTCGTTGCGACCTAAAATTGAGTTCACCGAAACATGATTTGTAAAAGGGGTTGTACCATTGTAATTCTAGAAACCAATAATCTAACAAAAGGTCTTAGGAGGAAGGTCAATATTGCTTTTGACAATTTTATGCTTGAAACTTTAAAACAATCATATAGTTTGTGAGAATCATGATTTTTTTGGGACAATCAAAGAGGATGCTTCCTGAAAGGCATTTGTCTGGTTATGCCAACAGACACCCTCTTTTAGAGCTACATGCATGTTTATGGGTAGTGCATAGACTTTATACTTGTTGCATTCCAAATGATACCATCATGTACACAAAAAAGTAACAAATATATAAAAAAAGAAGATGTGGTATGATTACCAATGAGACAACTTTCCACAAAAGACCAAAATGACGATTTCAGTTCTGTTTTATAATGCTTCTACGATATTGATATGATATACTACGATAAGGGAGACATTATTGCGTTACTGCTATGCGCTACTTTAGTACGAACTTACTACGATTCTACGTAAACGTCGATAAGTCGAAAGAACATTCCTAAAAAAACTCCTCAATTAATATCAAAGCTAAGATTGATAAAACATAATGACTTTTATAGTATGTCTAAGTTGTACTTTGGAAATATAGCTGTTTCTCAAACCACTCTTTTGAAGAATGATATATAGCATGTATGATATATTCTTAGATAATTTGACTTAATTAAGTATTGGTTCCCAGATATGATTTCTAAGTATCATTTCATATAGACTCAACTTGGGACTGTTACCAGTATACAAACATAGTGTTGCGGTGAGAATTGAATTCTGAAGAAAGCACAAAATGAAAGTAGAGGTATTACTGAAAGTTGATATAATTAATGTTAAACTCTAACAAGTTCGGGGAAAATAAATGTTGAAAATATAATATGCCGCACAACCTTATGTGTTGATATTTGAATAAAATAATAATGCATATCAACTTTCCATTCTCTGATATATTTTTCTTTACAAAACTTCGTAGTAATAGTGACACAGTTTTAGCCGCAAAGGAAATTCCTATGGGAACTTGCATTGTCTATATTCACAAAACTTCAACCTTGTATGCTATATCGTAGTTAAAAGTATGAATCAAATAATACACATGCGTTTATACAATGTAATATAGTGTACAAAACTAGCTTACCAATACTAGATGAAAACGAATTCGGAATGTTTTCCTCTCGAGATTCATGAGACATCGTGGTATTAGTGAATTGATATGTAGTATCAAATGTGTTGTTTATTTGTCCACTCTGATGTGTACTCAGTACGTCAGAAATAGAACGGCCAATACCGTTCTCTATTGTGATTAGTGTGTTCAAACCACTAGGATCTATGTTAGCCGTAGTCGAATTAGCGAAATCCGTTTCAATATGAGATTGAGTCGGTATACCAATTGTTTCACTATCATGTGTATTGTTCGGTTCAGATGAAGATGCAGTTGAACTGTTTACTGTCATTGATTCTACAACTGTTGTGGATGGTTCGGAAACTATCGTATAATTTTCGGTAACATTTGGTGTTATCGAATACGGGGTAGTTATAGAAATATGTTGTTGTTCGGTATGTGTCGTTCCATTTTTTTCAATGTTAGGGTTCGAGTGGACTGTTGAAAATGTTGTTATATTGTTATTTGAAGTAGTTGTACTGTTAGTATAGTGAGTTCGACTCAGTATAGACGAACTTAGTGTTGTTGTTGTAGAGGCGTTTGCAGTTTTCTCTCTTTGTTTGTCTTTAGACATAACTGTGTTGTTCTCTTCCTTGCATATTTTTCCTTTTCTCATGTTTGCGTTTGCATTTCTGTCTCTGTTGACAGCTGTTTCCCTCTTTGTCAGATGTTTGTCTTTCTCAATTGCTTGATATATCTTATTTTCAGTAGACGTCATTCGTAATATAGTTATTTGTGATGACCTCCTTTCGTATAGTACTGACGTTACGTTGAAAGTCGAATGAAATATTGATGACGAGGAATTTGTCCCTTCTCTGTCATTTTTATCTGAAAATAGTTTCATCAATTTCAAACGATGTACATGTTTATGTTAACAATAATTTCATTATTCCTTTCAAAGAGTTGGTTGTGTTCAGTATATTGTTGGCAAGAGTGTTAAAATAACCCTTCTTTATATTGATTTTTGAAGTATAATTGTACAAATTTTCCGAAGGATTATGGGTAAAAGTTCCTTGCATATCTGGCTGTAAGTAAATGAAAATTTAACGATTTATACTGTATAATTTTGTATGACATGACAAAGAAATGAAAAAGTTCGCATTAGAGCAAGCCATCACGAACTTTGAATAGCTTGTGAAATATTTTGTAAAACTATCTTGAATATCCTTTAAAAAATATATTAAGGTGGGAGATAACTCTGTAAAATCAGCTAGACGTTTTAATTACGTTGTGTTGTTAATGCAATATTAAGGTTCTCAATGATCAAAATAAGTGTTTGTCAAACTGCTATATAAACAGTGTAATTTTTCTGATAAAACAGTTGGTTCAAATTTTTAGAAATTTTTGTATTTTTGTTAAAGGTTCAAAGTAGAGACTTAGTCAAAATTTAAAGAGAATTTAACGAGCCAAATTAATTTTAGTTCAAGTGTTGGGTACCATCTTAATTTTGATTGGACATATGTTCGCACAGCGAAATACATTTCAATTGAATGTTGATATGTTGTTTCCTGGAATATGTGGGAAAGTATTGTGATTTATTTGAAAATTTGAAAAATGTGACCATGAACTGTTTGTTAAAGATTGAAGGACTGCAGTTATTCAAGACATGTAGTTTTAAAAATCGATCAATTCTATTGACAACTTGTTTAGACCATGTGATGTAGAGGCTAACTTTAGTGGTATTTTAATATGATATATTAACTTATGCAAATGCAAATAAGGAGATTTGGTATGATTGCCAGTGACGATGTTCATAGATGATAAAATGTTAGATATTAGAAGAAAAAAAATATAATACATGAGGACTAATTTTTAACAAATAACAAATGCGACAGACGACAATTACTAGTCTTCTATTTTTATTTTGAAGCTGTAGCATATTTTTTTTTCTCGTAATTCTGATCTTGTCGACATATTATGATTAATTTTCCTACCATCTAAGAAAAATCCTACAACTTTCTGAAACATGTGATTTGAGTAATAATCCAATGAGTGAAATGATTCAAATGGTAATTATTATTTTGATAACAATGACAAAATAAAGGGTAAGCGTATTCTGTGAGTACATCGTTGATATTTTTCCTTCTCCATATTTAACTTCAAATCCTGGCAACATTTTTTACCTTTTATAAAAGTATAATGAATTTGCTTAACTTTTTTCGTGGTCTTTCACATTGTCAATAATTATTACAAACATGCATCAGACATGTACATTGATTCACATTTAGCTTGAAATCAATAGTAACAATGCCTATGCGCGAAAATATATATCAGAATTTCGTGTGTATTTCAGCGTTTACACCATCTAATTAACTATCGAGATGACCGTCGTAGTCTGCAGATGCAGGATAAAATTACGCATGGAAATGAGAAAAGTGTCAAAGCGACAACAACCCGACCACAGAGAGCAAACATGTTTTGGCTCCACGTAAAAAATGCGACCATGATACGATTAGGGACATCCATATAACGGTCAATATAAAAAAGATGAGGGAATATTTGGGAAAATTATATCATTGTTTAAAAATTTAAAAATGTCCCTCTATTCTATAGTATGGTAGCAACTTTTTTTCAGAAATATGCAATGGGAAAAATGAAGAGTTTCTTCAATTCAAACTTTATGTCATCCTTTGATAAAATCGTCTCACTGGTGTTACCAATTCAAAATACGTATACGTATACGACATGGAAAAAAATCATTTAAGAAATAATTGATGCAAGCTATACTTTATTGTAGTTTTAACATGAGTAGGCATTGTATTCGTGATCTTTTTGCCCGAGCTATAGTGAGGGTTAAAATGACACGTATATAATGCTTACTCATGCTCAAACTACATTAAAGTAAATCTTGCATCATTTATTACGATTATGATTAGGACAATGAAAGTAGTTATTATGCCCGATATGTATAAGGGTAAAGCGATTGTGAAGGCTCTTTCATAAACCACCTTTTTTGTTTTTGAAGAAGCAAACAGCTGGCAATGTGATTTTGCAGAGGGAGGAGGTTTTGAACAGCCAATGCAACATGAACGGTTGTCGTTTCTAGGTCAAATATGTCAATGTCGGAATGCAACATATTACTGTCATAATAAATGAATAAGTAACAACATGTGCATCATTTAAGAGTTTGGAAGTGTTTTAAGTTAATGAAATAAATAAAATGCATGCCAATTTGATAAAATTTATCATTCTGCAGTAGTCAATATACGCATGTGCCAAAAAATATTATTGGATTTAGAGCATGGGTTTATTTATAAAGTGAAAGAAGCACGTCATATTAGAATTGAAAATTTAGAAATAAAAATTATGTCATTTTTATATAGTAACACCACTGACCCCTTTGAAACTCCAATGACACAAAAGTACCGACATTGACAACACATTTCAAATTTTTTCAAAACCAAGAACACCGAGCAAAGGAAAAAGAAATAATTCTGATGCTAAAAAAATCTCAAATTATATAACATAACATCAATAACTAAAAATGTCAATAGTGTTACTAAATAGTGTCATTGGTGTTACCAGCATACAACAGGTTTTGAACACTTTGTATTTGTAATGCATGATATTGTTAAAACATTGTTAAAATAGTATTGTATTTCATAAATTATAAGAAGTTTCGCTTGCTCAACTTTAAAGAAACACAAACAAAATTGCTGATTGTTATAATATATTCAGTGGCGTTACTTAACTGGTCAATGGCGTTATTTTGTCAAGGTGGTCTCACCATTGACAGTAACACCAATGATTTACAGGTGTATTTTAAGATTAAGTTACACAAAAAAATGCACCATTCTTTTATTTTATATGTTGTTCCTGGTGCATGTTTCTACAATCAATATATTTCATAATTCAAAGTCCAGTGAATTAAAAACAAATATGTTTATATAGCTACACCATGGATACTATGTTCATTCACGACATAGCTTTTACTTACTTTTAAGATTTTTTCTTGAAATTTTCAGTATAAATGTTTGTTTTCTCTTGCATACCATGCTTAAAGGTAATAACTCAAGGATGAATATTGTAATTACTGATTTTTTGTGAAAGAGAACTCTAACCATACCAATTTGTCTTTTGGTTACACCATTGACTTAAAAAGAGACTTTTCTTTTTGGTGTTTTTTTTTCATCATGAAACCAACATTCACCTCCCAAATCATCATTAAATAATGTTTTATGTATTAAAATGCAACGAATAGTGAAAAATTCTAATTACAAATGATATGAATGATAGTCCTATTTAAGGTCTGAAAGGATTTTTAGTAAAAAATAACAGTTAATTCTGGCTTTATCAAAGGGTTTAAGTAAACATTAAGGATGTTCATATAACATTCCATACTATATACTGTATAATATATTGTATCACAGAACATTCATATCTGACATATACAAGTGTTATTTTGATATATGTTTTCATGTCTGTGGCTTAAAAGACCAAATAAGATAGTTTTTCATGATTTTAGACAATGACCCATACAAATATCGTCGACCTCGTGTAACTGTATTTTTCTAGGTCTTGTTTGATTGCATGTTATAGGTTAAAACAAAAGATAATTATCGTTTTCATCATCTGTAAAGGAATGTTTTTGTTGATAGAGTCAGTCGAAGAAATGGTTCACCTTCGTTTCACTTTCAATTTTGACCATATCTTCCTTTTAATGGCTGAACACGACTAATTGCATAACCAATCTATAGCTAATAAGTTAAATTAAAGATGACATCAATACGGCTTTAATAAGGTCGAATTATTCACTACCAAGTGAAATAATTTATTAGCAATATTTCTCTGCTCATTTCAACAAAATTGAACAAAATTGTCTGCTAAAAGCGGAATATTATTTCACTTTTATCAGTGATTGACCACAAAAGTCACATTATATTTGTTTTTTCATACCATGTAGCTAGCTCCCCTTTAATTAAGAAGCTTATGATTATAAAAGTTAAAATGCACAAATGATATTTTCAATAAAACCTTTAAATTGTTCGTGGTATACGGGTTGTTTAGATACAATTAGTCATAATTGTTAAAAAAAAAAAGCTGCTTAAAGACATATTTACCATGTTTACCAGATTTTACGCCTAAAAGAATGATTATCAATAGATAAATTAACGTAAACCGTCCCATGTTTTTGCTCTACAATTTGATGTGGTAATATTCAACGTAATATTTCCTTTTGAACTCTCACATATGTGTCGTAGTAGGTCTTTCCTGTAAATGATTTGCTATATTTAAAACAGATTATAAAAGTTAATACTTATATTCTTTTAAAAGTTCAAGTTTCAAGTTTAATTTTATGAAAAGCCCGAACTGAGGTATGTGAAACATTACACATCCATAGTGTGCAATGGATTAAGTGTTATCATGTAAAAGTACTAGATTTTAAAACATAACATAAAAAATAAATTACATATTTATCAAAAATAAAGAATGAAGACATAGAGTATTGAATGTTGCCAATTTACAACTGATAAACAAAAACGTTCGACGTGTAAGCGATTTTCCAATCCGAAGGTCCTGGTTTGAAGTGAAATATATAATTATATGCTTATATTTTTGTTTGAAACAATGCGTGTATAATTATCTTTTTTAAGTATAGCTATCTAAAAATGCAATTGTAAAATCTGGAATCCGAGACTTCAAACTTACAAACAAATCTCAAGAGGAAAAATAACATGAATATTGACGCTGAATTTAAGATTTGATGGGAAACACTTGTAAAACTGTAAAATATTTAAAACTAAAGATTTATTTAATAAACACAACAATAAATTGTATTATCATTCAAATAGAATGAAAAGATATAAAGAGAGTATCCGGACGATTTTGAGAATAAGAAGCGTTGTCGAGTGGTATTGAGTGTAAACGGAAAATGAAAATCAAGCTCATAATTGTTTCAATTTAACAATAAGTATATGTAATTTAATTTCTATAAACAACTATTTAATCTATAAATAAGATATATTTTTAAAATATGTTATGTATGCAAGTGCGACAATTATCAACAGAGAGAAAACGATCTAATATAAGCATATATAGCTCGCTGCATGATTCTCACCACAAGGCAAAACAAAAAAGTTTTAATTTGTTAGCTATAAAATGCCCCGACATGACCACAAATACAGTTAAAGCTTCACAATGGTCTGTAAAGAATCAAGTGATAATATATTCAATTATTTCTCGTTCTCTACAGTATAAGCAACATATAATTTTGAGAAGACACCAATAGGCTATCAAGAAGCCAACCAGAAATTTTATTAATATGAGCATTTAAAATTGTTCTTATAACCGAATAATAAATCATCCTTTCAGAGATATTTTGTGTCTTTCTTTTAGTTAGAACAAACATAGGTGTGTACATTTTAATATAATATCTTGCATACGTTGCAAACAGTTTTAAATAAGTTCAAAATGACATGGATCTTTAAAGTTTGGAGTCAAAAACTAACACATTCTTTGAACTCAGAACTGCCACTTTAAACACGATGGATTTGAAGTGATTATTAATTTTAATAGACAGACTTGCAAAAGTATATTGCAGGCGCAGATCCAGTCATTATGACAGGAGATTTTTTTAGGGGGGGTGGGTTCAATCCCTGGAAAACAATTGAATGTTGACTAATGATGTCATTGTTTATGTGTTGCATATTTGTTTTTCGTTCATTTTTTAAAATAAATAAGACCGTTAGTTTTCTCGCTTGAATTGTTTTACATTGTCTTATCGGGACCTTTTATAGGTGACTTAATGTGGTATAGGCTTTGCTCATTGTTGAAGGCCGTACATTGACCTATAATTGTTAATGTTAGTGTCATCTTGGTCTTTTGTGGATAGTTGTCTCATTGGCAATCATACCACATCTTCTTTTTTATAAGATATATAAAAAAAGAAATTATTAAAAACTAGAAAAACGGGTTGACAACCAATGGATACGTCAATGCACCAAGAGAACAAATTGTGTGCGGTCATGAAAATATGAAAATACTCAACATTAAATTCTTTTCAAAAGATGATTAATAATTGTGTCTAGTAATCGGACTAGACTGAATGGATATGATTATTTCAATGACCATTATTCCCAAGGGATGAACACGTGCAAGCGGAAGAGTGCTTGAATACATACAATAAAAGTTATAATTGTACTTCCGCTACATTAACATGTCCTTTTCCTCAAGTGATAATATTCGGAAAATTGATCACAAACAATTTTCTAAAATTGATGAAATAAGTGTTTCAGCTTTTAACAAATTATGATCTTTTGAAAATAGGGCTTTACGATTTATTTTTGTATATACATGTACTCCAAATGTGTTTAAAGTGAAGAAGAAAAAAATATACAGATGAATATTTAATCTACCGCTGATAAAATTTATCGAACAAAAAATTATTTAAAATTCACTCTGCAATTTGATAAGTCTATATCGTATCGAAATATCATGTTCTTTTTTTAATTTGTTTGTTTAAAAAAAGAAGTACAGTCATTTATAAACTACACCAATGTAACTCTCCGTGGAGTTGATCTAAGGGTCGTTCTCAATATTGATCATTTTGTAATGCAACATGATAACAATAGCCAGTGCTTCAATATCTATATCAGATGCTTCGTTGCTATCGTGTTAAAAGGATACAATATGCAAATGAAAGTTGCAGAAATGAATGAATTACAAATAATGTAACAGTTGTAATTTTATATATATAAATAAAAACACTAAAAGTCCATTTTACTGATAATCAGATTCTTAGACTTTTAGTGTTTTATTTGTAAGAACACAATTACATCATTATATAAATGTAATTCATTCATTTCTGGTTATGGTTGTTCTGCATGTATATAGGCCGACTTCTAATTTGGTTGAATGTATGTTTACTGTAAATTAATCGATAAATTCAAACTTAATATTGAGGTTGAACAAAATTGTCACTAGATACATTTCGATTCATTACAAGGCCCAATATGCTTGTACGTTTGGATATGCAGTACTCTGCCAAATCTACATTATTTAACTTTATTTTTTCTTAATTTTGCTAAAAATGCATTATCACATTATTTTATAAACATGTTTCTGTTGTTTATAAAAACGACATGATTTTGCAAACTTGCATCGCACACACTATTTGTCTTTTGTTTCATTGAACTATCTTGTGAAAAGTGATGCTTAATGTTTGGATGAACATGTAAAATATATGATATGGTAAAAATAAACCATTTAGCATACACAGATTCCAGATCAGAAAAAAAAAGGAACACAAACTGTGAATTGTGAGATTAAACAATTTATTTTTATTTCATTTCATACATACAAACATAAAACATACATGTATATAATCATTTGTGATCATTCCAATTTAAAATCAAGCACAATCTTAATATAACATTGAAGCGCAAATACTGCCTTTTTAAACTTGAAATGTAAAACAGAACCTTAGTAAAGAAATGTAAAAAAAATGTGTAAGAATTCTTGTGCTATTAATATTTTTTTTTGTACTAGTTGTATTCACCTATTTTAGTATCACAATACATTACTTTGATCATTTTTCTTTATAAAATTATAACATTTTCATCAGATTGGTTATCACAATATATACATTTATAAATTACAAGATATTTCAAGGTAGTTTATTATGTACATCTTTACCATATTATATAACAATATGTACAAAATGGTCAAATATTCAACAGAATAAGTTAGCATGTTAAGAAATATAAAACATAAACATATTGCATGTTACTAATAGAATTAAAAAGTCGGCAAACATTCCAAGGTAAAGGCAAATACATTCTAACGAAAGCTTAAAACAGTATTTTGATCGGAAATTCAAGCAAAATTTGGAAAACATTTAAAATGTTTAAAATGCTTTAAACCGTAATAATACTAACCGGTTTTGAAAAATAAGAAAGCTGTACAATTCTTTTAGTTGAGAAAAAAATTCGATAGGAAATACGGTTGAAATCATTGAATAAAAGAAAAGGAAAACACAAGAGCAAAATTACAAAAAATCAGAATTCCTTAACATAACATCATTACCGTCAAAATCAATTGCAACACAAGATATACAGCACGCCACAAATACTACATACTAGAAAAATAAATAGGAGACAATTGAAACTTTCTTAAAGTAATGATTGATATCAAGTGCTCTGGAACGGTAAAAAAAAACTTGTTTTAAAATGACTAAAATTTGTTTTTCATGACATTGTTTAAAAACATATTTAAGATAATGCGTCTTGGATTTGAACTCCCGATTCAAATTCAAATTGATTTCGATAACGCACTTTGTAACGCTCAGGCAGTGTAGTAAGGTTTATTGACATGTTTTACAGATCATTGTGGTATTTCATTCAATAATTTAGTGTTAACTATTGAAGTGTACTAAGAATTGTGATCGTAGTGGTGTGTCATATAATAACTTAATTTGAACTATTGCAGTGTTCTAAGGTTTGTTGACATGCTTCAAAGATTGTTGTGGTGTGTCATACAAAAATTTGGTGTGAACTATTGCAGTATCACAATAAGCTACGTTTTCTTTGTCAGATTTTTGCTTTGAAAACTGGCCTTGAAGAAAATGTAATGATGTTCGTAACAGTTTTGCACGTTTTTTCATAGCGATTTTTAACGCATTATTGTCAGATGGTCTCTTTTGATCAGGCTTCAAAAATGATGTCGTTGTAATAGCATAACCATATTCCGCTTTCAAACATTCAGGCTCTTTCCTTCGTACATCAAAATCTAGATGTTGATATTGATCGTTCGCTTCATCATTAATTTGGCATTCCGAATTGCCTCTATCTTGTGTCTTCACATGATTCTGTTGGTTACCGTGTGACTCTATTGTATATGCAATCATCTGTTGTATTGCGCCAGGATCGATTTGAAGTCCATTTCTTTCTTTGTGGGCTTTTTCCCTTTTTCGTCTAAAAATAATTACAAGCAATTGATTATCATAGCAAGCTACAATTGTTTATCCCGATTCAGTCCTACATCTAAGCCCAATAAATTGAAAAATAAACTCATCAGTTATACTACTTGGAAAACACAAAATTGTCAAATAAGTTCGATTGTAGAATATAACCACATGTTTTGTTCTGTTTTTTTTTTTTATATAATAAGTAGCAACTGTTGTATGAAGAAATTATAAAATATTAATAAATACTCAACACTTATCAATATGTATCAAGCTGAATATTTAGTTAATTGCAAACCTGTACATGTAGTATCAATTAAAAATTACAGGAAGACAAATCTAAAATAGGTAACTTTAACATCGCAAACTTTCCTACATCCTTTTCAATATCCTGATTAGTTATAAGAACGTCGTAATCAAATTTTTATTCTTCTTGTCTAAAGTTTTAATATCATAATCTGGACACATCGTGTATTATCATATCTACTGTTATGGAACTCAGCTTTGTTGTTTTGAACACATTATGTTTGTTAAGTAATATTTATTCATCTGTCCCTTTATCTTCTCTAGTTTACCATTTTACTACTAAGAGAAGATAATTGTAAAATTTAACCTCGGAAAGGCTAATATGCAAGACTGGATTCCAAGTAATTATAAACTAGACATTTTGCGGGGTAAATACTAATATACAATTATTGAATTCCACCAAACTCATTCAGGTTTAATATGATAATCAGATTGTAATTGATTTTTTTAGCTCTGTTTTTTATACGCGTCTGGCGTATAAAATTATAATCCTGGTACTTTTGATAACTATTTGTCCTCCTTAATGACAGATGCGAACATTTTCCACACTTGACTGTTTATAAAGTCGTCGATACACTAAATCTATTGGATGTGTACTGATTGATATAGTTGTAGTTTTGAACTCATAATTGTTTCATCAGTTGTTATTGGTTTTGAAAAAGTTTTCAGAAACTATAATTCAGGAATTGTCATTTGCTGTTATATATCTGATTTGGATTTTCTTTATTGCTTTTTCTCAAATGAGGTTGTTTAAATGTCCAGATATTGTATGACTTGCTATACGGTATGGGTTTTATTCATTGTTGAAGACCGTGTGTTTATCTGAAGTTGCACATCACTTAGCTGTGAAAATTTGACTAATTGGCGATCTAACACTGACAACTTTGGACTGTTATGAGGAAGGACAAATATAAAAAGAAGATGTGGTATGATTGCCTATGAGACAACTCTCCTCTATAGAAAAAATGACACAGACATTAACAATTATAGGTCACCGTGCGTAAAGTACGGTCGTAACGATGATTTTTTTTACTTTCTGCTCCTTTATTAAAGGAGACAGATTTATAAGCTTTTAATAATCCTGAAGGATATTAAAAACATGATGGAAGTGTCAGGTAACGAGTTGCTTATGTTTTTATCCATATCATTATCCATAATTTCCGACAAATGTGTTGTACGATTTTTTACTGTTTAGTCATGAGAAAGTTGTTATTTTTTTATGATACTTTACATTCCTTATTTTGTCATTTTGTTTGGTTTTTTTACTCGGCGCTATGATTCCCTTGGTATGCACAGCCTGTTTTTCATTCATTCAATAAATTTAAAACGGTTCGATAGGACTACATAATAGGTCACCACATTAACCTTGGCCATTGTTTTGTATTCAAAAGTATTCCCGTAAAGTTATACCTACATCCATGTGCAACTATCAAAATATCTTCTCAATATTTGTGGGTAGCTAAAATAATTGAATTGATTGACGCCTCTACAAAAACGCCTACCCTGAACAACAAAATAACTGTTCAAAATGTCTGAAGGAAAGGAGTATGTTAATTTAAACTTATTATAAAGTCAAAGCACGGAAAACTGTGCGATTAATATCTTCATATAAAAGCATTTCAATATTTCATGTACAAATAAAGTGGACGAAATATAAATATGTGATACCATTTAAGTCCACACAACACAGATTTGTTTTATCTATGATTCAGGGGCAAACACACACGAGAGAATTAGATCTATTCAAGTTTACAAAAAATATCCATATCAGTCAAAGAAAAATATGGACAGAATATCCATCCGAACAATAAACTCATCCTAAATGCTACATATAGGTATATAACTAAATATGTCAGATGCGTTTTGTGTCTATGAAATACTCATTAGTGACTTCGAATCAAAGCTTAACAAATGTCAAATTGAGTACAAAAAGTAAGAAAATAATGTACCCAAAATTTCGAATGGTTTTGACAAAT
Organism: Mytilus trossulus; assembly: GCF_036588685.1. Lineage (NCBI taxonomy): Eukaryota > Metazoa > Mollusca > Bivalvia > Mytilida > Mytilidae > Mytilus > Mytilus trossulus. Next base: position 33,570,241 of record NC_086379.1, on the reverse strand, counting down.
AAAGGAAAGGATTATAAACCTCGAAAAGTAAATCCGTACCATATGTTATCATATATCTACAGTTTCGTAAACAGTTAAACCATTATTTTGAACATCTCACGAAAAATCACAAAAATACTGAACTCAAACGAAAACAAAAACGAAAAGTCCTGATCAAATGGCAAATGTAAAAGCTCAATCACATCAATCGATTGGATAACAACTGACATAAGCCCAACTTGGTACAGGCATTTTATTATGTAGAAAAAAAGTGGATTAAAAACGTTCATTAGCTAGTAAATCCTCTCACTTATATAACAGTCGCATAAAATTTCATGATAATAAAAAATGTATTAACAAAAAAAACGACATAATAGAGGGGACATCTTTTTCAACTTGCACCATGTTCAATAACACATATTAGAAATTATTTTTATAAATTATTTACAGACTTTTAAATGAAAGCTATATAATTCGATATCAGAGTAGTCTTTATGTTCAATAGCTTTTACATGAAAGCTATATTAACCCGATTCCATGTTGTCTGCCACATGGGAAGCACAATCTGCTACCCTTCCGGAGCACCTGAGATCACCCCTAGTTTTTCGTGGGGTTCGTGTTGTTTATTCGTTGGTTTTCTATTTGTCTGTTTGTCTTCTTCCTTTTGAGCCATGGCGTTTTTAGTATGGTTTAGATTTACGAGTTTGACTGTCCCTTTGGTAATTTTCGTCCCTCTTTTGTCTCGACGTTCAAAAATTATATATTAAGTACACATGTGCGTAGAATAACAAATTATCAGAAACGTCCTTGCTTACATAATGGATATTGAAGTATTCAAAAGTTGTTGGCATTTAAAACGCAGTTACTCCTTTGAAACTCTGAAAGACAAGAACATAACATGAAATAGGTAAACATGTTCCCTCCTTCTAGTTTATGCTCCAAAGACATCTTCAAATAAACTACGAAAATGACAGACCTGATACGAAATATTAAAACAATAACAATCTTTTATTTATAAACTGTAAAATTTCCTAAATTGTAATACACTATCTCGACAATACACATGCAGCAACTGTATCATCTCGTTCAATATTTTAGCAAATTTATTGTTAAAGACGAATGATAATTTTGAGACATGTGCGATTTTCAAAGAGTGCATTCGCAAAATTGTTAAACTTATTTTAATGTTTAAGAGTTGTTTCGTTTTAGTATATCAATGTTTCATCAAAATCAAACATCGATGTATTTGAAAGAGAAAACCCATTGTTTTATAATTTTTACAGCTGAAGTAGATGGATTGTTAAATATTGATTGTTTACATTTAGAAGTGAAATACAGGAACGTTAAGTATATACCATTGCCTTGTAAATACAAGTACAAAGCCATCTGCAAACCAAAACAACCAGGTGATCAAGCCGGCATTAAACAGTGTAAAACAAGTAAAGCTGTTAAGTTGCATATTTCTAATGTATATAAAAATTAGGTACAATTTTACTCGCCAATGAGCTAACTATCCACCAAAGTTACACGAAATGGATTCTATCATTACAGGCAACAGTAAAGTATGAAACAATGTTAAAGTTTCCAACCGTATAATCTTAGCTATAAAGGTCCAAATTTGAAAATTATGAAGAAAAAAAAACAATTTACAATGTTCACGGCACAAATAAATTTATGACAAACAAAAAGGACTATCATGAACCAACATCAACCATTGAATTACAGGCTACTGACGTGCGTTAAACATGTTGCTGAGCAATACATGTTTCCCTAACATGTGACATTTGTGTCAGGGCACATCATTAAAACTAACAAGTTAAATAGAATTCAGCCGAAAATGTCTGAACTCATCAGATCGATTTCAAGCAGAAAACAAATCAAACAAAATCTCAGACCAGACGAGGCAGTTTCTTTGCTTATCTATAACAACAAAAGACAAATAATACATCCCGTATCTATGACTAATATATCAATCAATGCACAGCCAACATCCAATGCATTTAATATTACCTCATTAGCAACCAGAGAAAAAAAACAGTGTTATACTGCTGTTGCCTTTATTTATGGTATGTGTTATGGAAAGTGTTATTGATATTTTAGACGATACGTTTTTTTTTCGGTCATTGCATTGTCAGAATGTTTTTGACATACGAGTTTGAATTTCCTTTAGAAAAAGATTTTATTTCAATGTTCCTATTGTTATTATTCACGTTTTTGTTCTCTCTGGAGAACCAGTACGGTACTATAATCTGTTTATACAAATGTTTTGGCATTGCACAAGTTTATGCTGGGTTTTTTTCTGAGGCTGTAAATAGGGTTATATTGAATCTATTTTAACTGAAAGTAATCGTTTAAAATGAATTATAAAAGAAAACAGAATGTAAAATTACCAAATATTTATTTAAATTGTTTCAATTTTATTAATTAATTCTTTTACTGCTTCACGTCCATTGACAAAATACTTATATGATATTTGACTCATATTCAGTACAGGAAATAAAATACATTAATACTTAAACATTCTATTTAAATAAAAACTGGTTAAGGTATAAATTTGCAACACATTAAACTAAAAGTCCTTCACAACATATCGACTAAATGACATCAACGAGACCAGTCATGCACAGAATACTTTGTACATGGACTCCCATAACCAGTCATGTACTAAACGTATGACCTTCTCAATGATAAAGTCAACATGTGATTGAGGAATGTTTTGAAGTGAGTATTGTATAGTTTATTTGTATGAGTAATGGGATCTCTTATCGTTCACATAAACACAATCAACGGCCAGCGTGGTACAAACAATTCGAAATAAATGCAATTATTGATTTACATATAAACATACAGCAGATATCGGATGATTCTTTAGTTGACCATTTAAGAAACTTGAATCTAAAGATATTTGACCAGTACTCTCTTCCATCCTCCAATTCATCAAGATTGTCGATGGTGTTAAGTATCGTCCCATTTAACGAGGAACACCTATTATTGCCGACTGATACGTTTCTTTGAAACCCATTTTTCTAGTTACTAAAATGGAAAAAATAGAGACTGGATCAAAGATATTTAGTATCATTGTTATTTCTATTAAATTCAAGCTTGGTAAATTAAAGTTATCATCTGGAAAACAATTGGTTAAGAACACATAGTAAAATTGACGAATGGAATTGAGTTTTTGTCCTTGCATTATGTGGGTAACATGTTTATGGGATGCATCTTTGATCATTTAACGATAAAATAATCACCTTGACAGTTCATATCGTGATTTGAAGCTTCTGTTAAACGAAATCAATACGCAGTATTTCCTATAATTAACACTTTTCCAACATCGAGTGCAGTTTAATCATTTAATGTGTACGTGAAACAATGTCATGTTAAAACAGCACACAGTTATAATGAACTAATGCAGTAAAAGGATAAACTAAATATAAATAAAAACTAGTTTTAGACGAAGTATATTAACACTGATTACTATCAAAAGTATGTATTATATAACGTCATACTTTTGAATCAGGAAGGACAATTGGTAACCTAACTTTCCATGAAAAGATTTACCTTCGTATGTTACACAGTATTCCAAAGAGCAGTCTACAGCTTTCAGTACAAACGTACCATTTCGAGGCACGATAACGGAGCAGGCAAATCTTTGATCGACATCAGGCTTGGGTTTGAATTCACCTATGAATTAAACGAATTAAAAAGAATATGAATGAACAAACGTTGAATTGTTTACCGTCTTTTGAATGAATAAATATGTAAAACACCCATCTTTTCATTACAAAATTGATATAACGAAATATATCTAGTTGAAAATTATCTGCACATAAATCTGCTTTTGATAGCACTTTTAGTTTAATGTTTTGCATTCCATATTGACAACCGCTTTTACCGAACTCGGGACGAATATGATTTTGAGTATATATACACATTGACCTATAATCATGATAATTTAGATGGAGAGTTGTAACATTGGTACTCACACCAAATCTTCTTAAATCTATATTTAAACAAATAGGTCGTGTAGCTTCACACATGACTTGCACATTCAGAAATTTATATACTGTACAACATGCCCAACGTGTAGAGAAAATTATATCAAACAAACTCGGAACTAAGTACAAGAGAACGTATCCACAAACAGCAAAGCAGTCATCTACACTTACAGCAAATACCACTAAGTGAACAGCTATGTGCCAATTGAAAATTTAACATGTTGCCGTTCTACAAATGTCGTCGCGATGATGATGACGAATATAGAAGGGTTCTGGAGAAGCGCTTCATTTAAACAATTAAAGCAAACCTAAATGCGTAAAGGAAATACTACCCGTTGTAACGTTACTGAGTCACATCAGTCCCGTGAAGGATGACAACGTCAGAACAATATAAATAATATTTCATTATCTACTTACCTCATTTTTGTTTTTTTTATGAATAAATATAAAATATATATGTTTATAAAGGTAATCGTTTTTATTCATTGGTGAAAAAGAAGGAAAAGCTGTTTGTACGCTACAGTAGTATGCAAGTGTAAATAAAAAACGTACCAAGAATGTGCTGGTATACCGTAAAATGAGATCTTTCGCCACAAACATCATTGTTTGAACCTGCACATTTGTACGTGCACTTTGACGAGTCAACTTCCTTCAAGTTGTATAGAGAAGACATACAAGGACACCAGTTGTACTGCAAGTATAATAAGTTACCTTTGTACAGAATAAGCTCAAATACATACATAACATAATAGCACAACTGTGTGGTTATTGGGTTTTTATAAGTGCTAGTAGAATGAAAGGGTGCATTTTGCAATTAGTCATGTATCACATTGGTACATTGTCAACATGTCATAAACTTTAAACTTATGAAATTTACATGATTTATGCTAGTAGTCAGTTGTTGAGAGCTATCAATGCAACGGCATGACAACATCAAGAACAGGAACAAGGAAGCCGTAAATAATTGCAACATAAATTTAAAATTTCCAATGTCATGTCTAAGTAGATAGCAATGCATTAAATTAAAAAAGGAAAACACGCTACTTACTTTCATTGCAAAATATTTGTTCATTTTACATTTCTCTGAACAAAGTGTTGGTGTTTTAACCTTTAATTGTCATATACACCATTACTATTCATTGGTCCAGAATTACTATAACATCCTTGAAATGAAAGAATACAAACATTGTATATGAACAATTAAATTCACGAAAACAATATCTAAAAACTGCATAACTAAGCATTGTTACTTTTATCAAATGGTTTTTTATATGATGTGGTACAATAATGGCAACAGTAGTATACCGCTGTTCAAAACTCATAAATCCATGGACAAAAAACAAAATAAAATCGGAGTAACAAACTAAAACAGAGAGCAACGCATTAAATAAAAGTGGAGAACAACGACATAACACTAAAATGTAACACACATAGAAACGGACCGAGCATCAGACAAAAATTCCACGAGAATAGCAAATATAACATCAAAATCAAATATATGAATTTGGGATCGAAAAGTACCGTGACACGTCTTATCGCAATGTGAATTTACACTAAACAAAAAAGGGAAAACAAAGGACACAACGTAAAAATATAATACACACAGAAACGAACTATAATATAACAATGGCCATATTCCTGACCTGGTACAGGGCATTTGTAAAGTAAAAATACAATAGTGATGATTCTGTAAAGGAAAGCCACTCAACAAAGTTTCTTCTCTTCATCTCATGTACATTTATTATAAGACAATACAATGTTTACCATAAAGTTATCAAGTTTTTCATCAAATTGAAAATGGAATTCGTGAAGAGGAAATACACCTGTTATATTTATTATTAACTAAACTCGTATGCCACATGTGAGTATAACGTAAAGTCGTATTGTGAATATATGCGAGTGTCATTCCAAATAACATTTTAGACGGATATATTTCAATATCGTTTGTATTTCTATAATTCGTACGTGACAATTCAAATCTCTTTTTTTTTTTAGAATAACCCTTGTAATTTGTTAGTTGTGTTTATGATAAGTTTTATAATTTGTTAGTTGTCCTAATACTTTTCCTTGGTATTGATTTTTCAAATATTTTTCAAAGAACAGTGATAACCCTTTAAATTTCTTTTTGTTTAATTGCAGTAAATTGTCATTTACATATAAGTCAATAATAGAAATCCCTGCAGGCACAAAGAAAATCTGCCGTTTGTCCTCGGTCCACACTATGCAATGTGTACTTCTTGAATGATACTTCTCCGAAATATTACACACTTTATAGAAGTATCTTATTCAGTACATAGATATAAAATTTTATAAAATTGAGAATGAAAATTGGAAATGTGTCAATTAGACAACAAGCCAACCATAGAAAAGCCAACAGCAGAAGGTCATGAACAGGTCTTCAATGTAGCGAGAAATTCCCGCATCCAGAGGCGTCTTTCAGCTGGGCCCTAAACAAATATATAATAGTTCGATGATAATGAAGACTAACAAAGGCCAGAGGCTCCTGACTTGGGACAGGCAAAAAAAATGCGACGGGGTTAAACATGTTTGTGAGATCTCATCCCCCTTATACCTCTAGCCAATGTAGAAAAGTAAACGCATAACAATATGCACATTTAAAATTTCGTTCAAGAGAAGTCCGAGTCTGATCTCAGAAGATGTAACCAAAAGAAAATAAACAAAATGACAATAATACATAAATAACACCAGATAACTAGCAGTTAACTGACATGCCAGCTCCTCACTTCAATTAAACTGATTGAAAGATTATCATTTCATCATATGATTATCAGGCACAATCATTCCCGTTAGGGGTTTAGTATCATACCAATTTAACATATATATATGAGAAGAAAATAACCCGTGTCATGCCAACAACTGGTTTTTGAATAAATGTGTTTAGTTCCGATGCAAAGACCCTATAAGTGAATCAATATTTATGCCAAAATATGCAATCTTAAAGTATGTTTCAGTATGTGTTTTATCATGAGTAATTTTATCATTGCAGTCGTAACTAGGAATATCAGCTGTAGATTTTTTTTAAAAAGGGCAATATGCTTTATTTTTAGTTGCAAAACATAACTATCTAAATATCAATTGTTAGTCCAGCAAATGTTTTATAGATTTATGGGATGATTGATTGTGATTGAGTCTGGTCAATTATGTGCACACTTGTCTTTGTAAAATCATTGCTGGGGAGAGAAAAATTGGTATTGGCCCATAAAAGGTCACATACGAATAATGATAGATACAAATACGGTTACATTTTATCATCCGTCTTCAACAGTTAGGTAACAGTTCGTACAAAATATTTGAGAAATTGAAGTGTTCATATCAAACTGTCAATCACACGATTTCAAAGTGATGCAAATCTGTTCATTTTTTTTTCATTTTAAAATCTTGTTAAGTAACCTGTTATCCAGGGTCAGCTCCTTGTCATTGATTGACTACTTACAAAACGTGAATAATTTTTGAAATACCAAAGATTTTCTTCCAAGACAATACATTGCCATTTTCCTCCACAACAGACCAACAGACACATAAATTAACAACTAAAGGTCATCGTATGTCGTTCAACAATGAGCAGAGTTCATTACGTATAGCCAGCTAAAAAAGACCCCTGGATGACAATGTTAAACAATTCAAACAATAAAAACCAATGCGTAATTTATGTACACAAAATAAGCGAAAAAAACAAATATGTAACACATCATGATTTTTTTTTGAATTGTCCAGGTACTACAACTCCTAAAAAACGATCTGCTAAATGGAAACGCATTGTTGATGTGTAACTCTGTAGTGTTATATGATTTAAAAAAAATTAATTCTAAGTATCCAAGATAAATTGATGAAATTTAGAAGAAAAAACGCCTGCAAATATTTTAAAACAATTATGTATGTACAAGGATCACAATCTCCTCACACATCGCTCAAAATAAACGAGTCTCAAACTCGAGCTATTACTTGTTTTGATTTGACTATCTACCACAGATTTAAACCGTTGTGAACTATAATAATCTAAAGTCTTCTAAAGTCACACAGTTACCCTTTTTTTCAAGCAGACAGTTCAATTTTAAACAAGAGTACGAATGTATTGTTCATTGAGAATCAGACGTTATTGCTTCTTATGTTTTATTAGTGGACATGACACAGACCATGTCGTTTAATCATATTTTGTAAATGAATGGCCTACTGCTGTTTAATGATTTTAGCAAGCTCATATAAAAAACAACGATATTAGCTTTGATTGTACTGTTACCTTTATGAACCATCCACTGTGAGTTCAAATATATACCACCAGCACAACCTCTATACTCCCAGTCAATTAAATGGTGTATACTGTCATTAGAAGCTAGGTCACAATGACTAAAGCTTTCTAGCCTAGTCATTCTGTCGGTGCTCATTGTCCTGAAATTAAAAAAAAATCTAATAATAAGATACAATCAAAAGCAAAATAGTCCCTATATGTATTGTATATGACTGTATAGATACTTAGTTTACCAATACTTAATTCCTGAAATCTTAACTAGAATTTCTGTCATATCTTATAAATCAAATATTTTAACTGTCAAATTACAAAAAAAAAAAGAGGGGGATATACAGCTGTCCTGAGAGAATGCGCGTCTATTCTGCTAATATCTGATCAAGTTAGATAATGTATGTGAATGAATGTATGTGATTTGAAAAACAACACGAAGTGCATGCGTAAAACGGAATGTATTAATTGGATGTGCACATAAAGAAATATTTGACACAAGGAAGTATTAAAGTGAAATGAGTAATACACCAGAAAATGAAACATTATAACATGCATTGGATACAATTCTATTATTTATAGAATTTAAATGTGAAAATATATCAAAGATCCCGACAAGATCGCATTGGAAACATTTCAAATAGAAACAAACAAACAGCCTAATTAATAACAATGCTGTTTAGCGTCATTGGTGCTAGCTATATATAGACACCCAATGTATAAGTGATAATAAACTATCAAATGTTGTAAAGTCATTAATTATACCCAACACAACACACATGATTAAGACCAGATTAGAATCGTTCATCGATAGGAGTACATAAGATTAAACAATAATCGAAATGTAAGCTTACTGTTTGACATTTTGAATGGGTTAGATCTTCTTATAAACGGTACTTTAATTTTAATGTTTTAGTTGATAAATGAACTGCCAGTCGTTGTTACAATAAATGAAGAGAAAAAAACACAACTTAAAAAAGTTTCGTAATTACCTGCTATTACTTTAGTTGGTATGACACCCAGGAGAAATAAAAACATCCAAGTATATTCCGCGGCCATATTATGTTTCGCGTAGTTTTGATTTAAAACAAATTTCTTCCACACAATTGAACAAATTATCATAATAATTTCCTGTTATTAATACATAAACGCAATTAATATAATCCCAATTTTGTATTGAAAATCAAATATTTGACCTTTCATCAATTGTTTTTTTTAACCCCTAAACAAATGGCTTCAACGGCGGGATATACATCATTTACACATATGAACTTCGATAAAACTTGGGAAACTCTGATTTTTAAAATTGGTAATAACTAAAGTTATGTAACATATAAATTGATCAAAATGATGACCTAGATTGTCTTTTTTAGGTTAATTTCTATGTTTTTGCAATATTTTCTCTTTACCGGATATACTTGCTGTTTTGATATGTTTGCTGTATAAGCAGCGCACAAGAGTTTCGTATAGAATGTATGTTCACTCAATTGAATACCGTTGAATCACACGAGGTTCGAAATGGACTTGTTTGGTCATCGATCAAGTCGAACTAAAACTTTCATATTGCATTTGCTTTTTGTACACATGTAATTGAAATATCATACGAATTATAAACCTAGTTACATACATTTTCGAAATGTCGTCATCCCAAGCATGTACATATACACTGATACCGATACCTTTACGGACCATAAACCATTCAGGGCTTATTTAATTGTTTAGAAATATACAGAAATTAGTGACATTTCAAAACTCTTAGAGAGAATAGTACTTATCTTGTTATTGTTCATACGTATTTTTTTGATATTGTGAATCGATTAATAATATGAACACCGAATTTACTAGTCAATTTAAAATATTTGTAGTGATAAAATTTCTTTATTCAATCTTATTTTTAACTGTCTCCATTTACCACAATTACGAAGAAAGACATTGTAAGAATATACAATTGAGGCATTGAATTCTATATGGATACATCCAATAAACACATGATCTGCCATTAGTGATGTGTGTGAAAGCTTACATTTCAAACTGAATATGGATAACTTAAACAATTAACCAACATAACAAGATACCTAAGACGAAATGTTTCTATATGGTTATAATTAAATCACCTAAAATTACAAATCATTAACAACACAAAGTAAATATTTACAAACAAGAAAGAAAGATATGTGTGACATCGTGTTCAAATTTTCAAATGTGAAAAACAATGTCTTCCGAAAAAATCATCAAATGTTATTCAAAGGTATAAAATAGTCATAACGAGTTAGCTTAGTCGTTTAAACTGAGGTAAGTTGTTTAAACGAGTAAGCTTATATGTAAAAAAAAGTTAGTTATGTTGTAATTACGAATTAGATAAGCTACTAAAGAAAGGTTTCATAAACAATAAATTTGTCTATTTTTTTAGTTATGGGTGTATGGAATTTTACAATGCATTTTCTTACACCTTTTTGAACTTCCATCATCCTTTAGTTGGCTGAGATAACTATGCTAATGTATAATGTATAATCTTTAATTTTTACGTTATCTTTTACGCTATAAAATGTATTACAATTACTTGCTTTTTTTTCGTTTTGGAAAGTTCAACACATTTACACAAATCTACCTTGTTTTGAAGAGAAATATGTTTTCATTTGCCTTCTGCTTATATTTTAGCCCATCACTTTTGTGCTGACATGAAATATCATTGATATGGTTATATTTATAAAATTACTGTTCACAAAATTTAGAATTTTTGAAATACTAAGGCTTTCCTACCCCAGGCATAGATTACCTTAGCTGTATTTGTCCATTCTCTTCCACTTCGTACTTTATTTGGCCTTTTTGTTTATTTTTGTTTTGGATTCGAGCGTCACTTATGAGTCTTTTGAAGACGAAACGCGCGTCTGGCGTATATACAAAATTTAGTCCTGGTATCTATGATGATAGATATAGGAAGATGTGGTGTGAGTGCCAATGAGACAACTCTCCATCCAAATAACAATTTAAAAATTAAACCATTATAGGTTAAAGTACGGCCTTATTGAGTTTATTTACAGGAAATGTAAACATGCGATAGCTAACACTATATTGTTTTGTATACTACTTATTCCAAAGTGAACAACTAAGGTAAAAAACATCGGTCGGCAGATTCAAATTATTTACTTATATTAGCCTTTGATATTCATTTTTAAAGTGCAATGTTCAATGAATTCACATTCTTAGGATATAACTTATAAAACAAATATTTCACCAATTATATAGTCTTAGACACGACTGGCAAACCGTTCAATATTTTTTGATAGCAATCTTTCATGCTATGTAGACGGCACAATGCAATGTTATATACATATACTATATAATTCTTCCAAGAGGCATAATTCTTTTCTAAAAAAAGTTAACCGAGGCGTTTTAAATGTTCAATTATAAAATTATATCATCAACAGCCTCGTAATGATGTAATTCTGGTTGTTCATACATTCTGGGCTCTGTCGTTACAGGCAGCTCATATTGGTTCCCTTCTTGTGGTGCTCTCCGCTGACGGCGGAGTATGGCAATCCTTAAGATAAAACAAAATAATTTATAAATTTTGGATGATTGGAAAAATTAAGCAAGATTCATTAAAAATAAGCCGATGCTGTACATTGAAACCCCATTCGAAGGAGTAGAATACATTATGAAAAAATTCTTTTACTCCCGAACTTTTGAATGTTTTGAGATAAACAGGAATTTGAATATATAAAAATAGATAGTGGGAATAAAATAAAAGTAAGACATTCATCTAAACAAACATTATTCCGCGCTTTCAATTATGTTGTTAAAAGTTTTGAAACAAATTTCGCAATGATTTAAAACATTTTGCATTGATAGACACCTTTAACCGCCACAAATGAATGTATATATGAGAGACAAAACATAGCTGTACACATATAATTCCAATAAATATAGGATTTGTTTAAATATGCTCTTTGTCCTGCAATTGCGATAATTCCTCAAAAACAAAAAGATGAAAATATCTGAAAACCGTAGGCAACCTTTGTGATTGGAAAAATTAAGCAAGATTCATTAAAAATAAGCCGATGCTGTACATTGAAACCCCATTCGAAGGAGTAGAATACATTATGAAAAAATTGTTTTACTCCCGAACTTTTGAATGTTTTGAGATAAACAGGAATTTGAATATATAAAAATAGATAGTGGGAATAAAATAAAAGTAAGACATTCATCTAAACAAACATTATTCCGCGCTTTCAATTATGTTGTTAAAAGTTTCGAAACAAATTTCGCAATGATTTAAAACATTTTGCATTGATAGACACCTTTAACCGCCACAAATGAATGTATATATGAGAGACAAAACATAGCTGTACACATATAATTCCAATAAATATAGGATTTGTTTAAATATGCTATTTGTCCTGCAATTGCGATAATTCCTCAAAAACAAAAAGATGAAAATATCTGAAAACCGGAGGCAACCTTTGTGACTAAGGTCATCAATAAATTACTAAGGTAAGCTCTCAATTACTCGACAGTGTTACATATTTGTTTGCACAAGTATCCATTTCAAATAATTTCTTGAAAGATAAATACTGAGGTAAAACTAGTTTGATTAAGTAACAAAGCATACTATAAATACAAATAACTTTCTATAGATCTAGTTATTTAAAAGATGTGCTTGATTTCGAATTGGTCTGTATCGTTTTTTTTTAACAGAAATTAAGATTTGAAATGCCACACGAAGTCGACTAAATGCAAAAAATATTTCAAGGGACATATATTATCGTATAGTATTTTATACATTTTATTAATGAGACATGATTTATACAGGTAACAAAAATAAAAATTCATGAATCATTAATGTACATTTTGTGATAATTTAAAACTTAAAAATATAAACAAAAACAATTTTTGACGCGCAATACAATAAAAACGGGTTTTTTTGTCAGTGCATTTAAGTCAAGACTTGTGTACATTTTCCCGTAAAGTACAAGTTGAGTCAAATTTAACTTGTTTAAATATATTGATCTTTTTTAGAAACATATGGAGACGTTCAACGATAAAAAAATAGTTATTCTATTTTTCCTCAGACATTGATTTAACACAGTTACGAAGTTTCAGACATATTAGAACAGCTACAAACTCTTTAATGTGATATGAGCTAGTAAATGTTATGTCGAACGCGTGTAAAGTTGTTTTATTTCAACAACGTCGAGGAAAATGTATAATTTCAAAATTAAAATAATATTGTCTTTTTTCATAGATTCCGGTACTGAGATGACTACCATAGAATCAGTCGTATATGTATAGAAATGAGACGATATAAACTTTTTCTGAGGTAAAACTAGTTTGATTTAGTAACAAAGCATACTATAAATACAAATAACTTTCTATAGATCTAGTTATTTAAAAGACGTGCTTGATTTCGAATTGTTCTGTATCTTTTTTTTAACAGAAATTAAGATTTGAAATGCCACACGAGACTAAATGCAAAAAATATTTCAAGGGACGTATATTATCGTATAGTATTTTATACATTTTATTAATGAGACATGATTTATACAGGTAACCAAAATAAAAAATCATGAATCATTAAAGTACATTTTGTGATAATTTAAAACTTAAAAAAATAACAAAAACAATTTTTGACGCCCAATACAAGTAAAACGGTTTTTTTTGTCAGTGCATTTAAGTCAAGACTTGTTTCCATACTGGTATACATTTCCCCGTAAAGTACAAGTTGAGTCAAAATAATGTAGTAGTGACGCAGGATTGATGATACTTTGTCGAATATCTTTTGACAAATTTAGTATAACCTATATTTGCTGATATGTTATTTATTAGCATGCTCGGCTTTGATGATGCTACAACTATTTCCTCTTTAATACTCGATATAGACATGTTTCTAGTTGATATTTCTTCCTTTGTTCTTACTGTAGTAAATATATTTTTATGACTCAAAAGTGCGATGGGGACGCTAAAGTACGATGGTCACGTTAAATTACGATGGTATACACTAAAGTGCGATATATCTATACGCTAAAGTAGGATGGTTATCCTGTATCCCGATCTTATTCGAAGAGAACGGATACATTTGAATCATTGTTTTTGTTGCAGTTTATTTTGCGGTCACCGCTAAATTATTGTCGCTTTTATTGGAAAGTAACGTCGGCATAAATTATAGATTGTCGGCTAATATATTAGTTTGTACTGTGCAGGAAAATATATCATGTATAGTCGCTACAAAAAATAAGAAAATTAAGCTCGGCAAACATCGTGTTTCTCTCTCAATTAAATTAAAGTATAAGGAAATAAATATTACATATTTCGATAATAATCTAATTTTGAATTTGTTATTTACAAGGACGATTGTAAGGAGAGGTGTTCCCAAAAGAAATAAACGACAAGCTACACCAAATATCACACTATTAAAAACGCACGATTTGTTATAAATTCAATGAAAAGAATTATTATAGTATTCTGTGACGCCTAATTTACCTTTTAAGCAATTATTTTCAGTCTTTTGTAATCATTCACTTCAGACTACTGTTGAATAATAATGCCTATTACATACAGAACACCTAAGCTTATAATACTAGATTTTGCAAAAGGGCTATTATTACATTGAATGTTCATACACGTTTTCATAAAGCCCTCGAACCTTACCATATTAATCCATCGCACTTTAACGTGATATATCAACGTTCTATTGCCAACGAACAACCATCGCACTTTAGCGCGAGACACCATCGTTCTTAAGCGTGACCATCGCACTTTAGAGTCCTACATATTTACACATTATAAAGTTAATTCTAAATCAAATATTGAGGAAATATAAAATTAATAAGTGTGATGGTCTTTATACTGACAGATTTGACTTTTCGTCTGTCTACACTACCGTTTAACATTAGCGTATCAAAAACATGTTTGCTACATGTATTTGATTAATTAGTCGTTTGTTACCTGGATTTGTACCTAAGACCTCGATTTCCGAGATTTAAACATCATTATTCTTCTGTCGCCTAAATTTATCACTTTGAAATTTTTTTTTAAGTGATAATGACCTTGAGTCCGTAGCACTTGCGATTTCAGATTTTTTGGTAGAGCTCTTGCTGTGCAGTCTTAGGTATTTTATGTTGTGTTCTGTGTAGTGTTGTTTATCTTTAGGTTGTGTTCGTTTTCTTTTGTCAGTCATTTGTTGTCTTTGATTTGTAAGTTTGAATATCTTTTTGGTATATTACATCTGTCCGTTTAAACCGCCCCTATTTTTCAATGTTCCTATTTCAAAACTCTTGTTTTGAGAACACATAAGGAAAATGAAAATTTAAATATTTACTAGTTTGACACTGTCTAATGACGGCTTCATCTCCTGGTTGTTTGGGTTTGCAAATGGACTTATGATGGTACCGACAAGGCAATGGAATATACTTAAAGATCCTGTATTTCACTTCTAAATATAAACAATCCCAATATTTAACTATCCATCTACCTCTGCTGAAAAATATTCAAAACAAAAAGTTTAAAATCGTCTTTTCAAGCATATTAGAGTTTGATTTGATGAAAAATTGATATAAACAAATTTATATTGATTAGTGAGGAAAGGATAATAGAAATTACCGAAACATAGGATGTTTACTGGGCTTGTAATCAAAGGTACAAGGATTATAACTTATAATCGTTAGACGCGCGTTTCGTCTACAAAAGACTCATCAGTGACGCTTAGATCGAAATAGTTATATATATATAAAGCTGTTGTATTCTTTCTTCTTTTTTCGTTTCAGGAGAATTAGTGTATTATTCATGACAATTATTTTTTAATATGAAAATATCAATACCGTAAGCAAATAAGTGTTTGATAACTTAGTCATACACAACGTTTACTTCTTTGATTGGCCATTGGTGTTATGAAGTTATCAAACATAAACAATCAAATATTTACTGTGATGCAGATACAAATTTGTTGTTTTACTACATGCGTATATATGTTACCAGTTCTTACTTAACCCAGATACCGAGTTCAAGTGATCGGTGTGTTTGTTACGACTTATTCTCTACAATTTCTTCGTGTATTCATTTCTCTACATAAATTAATTTAAATACATATAGTGAATGGTCAACGTGTATGTGTTACCCGTTTTACATTTTGTTCAAGTGCATGTAGTACTTGTGAAAAGAAGAAAAATCGCTTTAAAACAGAGACTGACCTATACCAAGAGAGTACGGAAATTATGAACAATTGCTTTTTAATAAAAAAAACTACACAATGAGCAAAACAAAAACAACCCCGAATAATATTGGATGATTTGGCAGTGTTGTCTGATCCTGATTCAAAGGTACCACGGTCGTATTACTATGTGTTGATAAGTAAAAGCAAATGATTGATATTCGGCCAAAAGCGTATCGTAATTTACATCTAACCCTGAAAACTCCCTAAGTTTATTAACCAACGGGTAAATACATTTCTAACCTTCAACCTTACCTAATAGAAAATTTCATCAGAGTCCTTGGAATGTTTGATTCAGAAAAGATTAAAACAATATAAATCTTGTGTAAGAGCGTCAAGACAAAACAACATAGGGAAATGAAAAAAATGAAGAATAAACTCCTCTTCATCAAACAATTCATGATTGGAAAATATTTGAACATATACAACAATTACATTGACACCTTCTATTGTTCTACTAACATACACACATAATACTTGGAAATTAGAAAATTTCGGGTCTCTTCACAAAAACGTGGACATATGAATAAGGACCGTTTTGTTTCGAATATTTTCAAGTTTGCTTGTATGATAAATAAAAGCCTTTATCGTTCACATCATGTCTAAAGATTCATCAGTTGTCCATTTCAGATATCTGGATCTAAAGATATTTGATCAGTACTCTCTGCCATCAACCAAATTATCAAGATTGTCGAAGGTGCTTAGTATTGTCCCATTTAACGAGGAACACCTACTTATTGCCGACTGATAGTGTCTTTGAATCCAATTTGTCTAGTTACTAAAATAAAAAAAATATGAACCGAAAATATATAAGTCCAAATACAAAGTCTGTTTAATTATCATCCTTGCGGATTTCGAATTTCAGGAAGTCGACGGGAAACCAATCTGTTCATATAAACATTACATGTGTTTATAACAAATGAAAACAACTACCAATGACATTGAGATGCTTTAATTCTATATTTGAAACGCAACAAGCATTTGGGTAGATTTTCGGGTCAGAAGAAACGTGTCCTGTTATACAAAAATCATTGGTAGATATAATGTCTTGATGTAGACCGGTTGCAAACTTGTAAATGCATTTTAAAATATGTGTGCAACCTATCAAAGTAATTACTAATAAATCCGATAACACATTTCTCCGCTGTAGGACTGTTTTTCACGCCAAGAAAAAGTTAGTGTTATCAACGTTAAAGAAAGGCAACTCATCAAATTGACTTTAGGCAGCCACAAGGAAGCACATAATTTTGTTAAGACTGCACATTTCGCAGTATCTTTTCTAGCCGTTTTTAACACTGTCACTGCTGAGTATTACTAAAATTAAATTTCAATTAATCCTTTCAATCCAGTCAACAAAGGGAAACTGAAGTTACGAATTGGTTGCGAATTGTTCGAAAATATTAAAATCTTAGACATAAAAAAAAGAAATGAAACAATCGGTTGATGATACACAGTCGAATGGGCGAATGACAAGACGGACAAAAACATTGAATTTTGAGTTCCTGCATAGTGTATGTTGCATTTCATTTAGTTATGGGAAACGAAAATTACTTTATACTTTTTAAAAAAAAAATTTAATTTGAGGCTAAATTTGTACAATATAAATGTGCAGTATTATCTTTAAAACACACTTTTCCAATTTTTTAGTAAAGTAAATATATATATACAACTGAAAAGTATTTAATAAGTATGTTATGTAATAACAGCGTAAGATATGATATATACATGGAGTTTAATTCGTAAAATTATACAATAGAGGTAAACGTTTATTCTAATAACTATTCGAAGTCATTTATATATATAACTGCATACTATCGAATCAGAAATAGAAATTTATACTCTTATTTTTCTTGAATTACCTCTCGATATTACACAAACTGTGCAGTATATTTCAGTACAGTCAACAGCTTTCAGTACAAACGTATCATTTCTAGCTACAATAACAGAACAGGCAAGTCTTTGATTGGCATCCAATTCGGGTTTGAATTTTCCTATGAATCAAACGAACATCAATCAATATGCTATGCTATGTGATCAATTAACTATTTTATCTATCACACATCTAATCATTCAAAAAACAATATATTTAAAATAGATTTTGAACAACCACGTACATCCCCCACGTCAGTAACATCATTAGCGGTTGTGATTTAAAATGTGTTAATGGTTTCTTTCTGAAATAAAATTAATTATTGACAACATATTTATTATTGTGTATTGTCGACATCTAAAAAACTCAAACAAAAAGTATTTAAAGAAAAGAAAGTGCACATATTCAAAATGCCTAATGTTTCCGATCATTGGTTGGACGAACAAAAAACTGTGTGTATACAAAAATACCAAGTATGTGTAAAAATTAATAAGTACCTCTAATGTGCTTGTATACTGTAAAATGAGATCTTTCTCCACATAAGTATACTTCATTGGTTGAACCTACACATCTGTACGTACATTTCGATGAATCAACCTCGTTGAAATTGTAAAGAGAATGTAGACAAAGACACCAGATGTACTGCAATAAAAAATACTTAAGAACTCAATTTTCAGAATAAGCACATCACAAAAATAACATGAAATTGAAACTGTGTTTTCGGGGATTTTTACATAACAAGAGCATTAGTGGAAGCTGAATAAAACTGTTAAAGATAAGTATGTCATCCATCACTTTGGCACAATGTCAATATGTTTGAGTTTCTGGAACTGAATTCAGAAATGCTCTAGTGTAAAGGAGATACATTTAAGAAAATAAAGACATTTTTGACATGGTTAATTTTTTTTGAATATCAATAGCCTCATTTCTGTAAAATCATACACATGGAATATTGAAATATATACAAATGACACAACAACAGAACGAAAGACGGTTATACATGTATAAGCCATACATAATTGCAATATTAGTTTTAATACGATTTCCAACTGCATTTTCTTGTAGATAGCAATGGCATCAACTAAATATGAAATAAATACACGTTACTTACTTTCAGCGCAAAATATGATGTCATTTCACATTTCTCTGAACAAAGTGTCGGTGTTAACCTTTTAATGTCAATGACAGCACCACTATTTGTTGCCCGAGAATTGGAATAACAACCTTCACAAAAATGAAAACAACTAATTTCACGTACAATTAAATGCAAGACAAGGATATTTAAAAAAAAAAAGGATACTAGTAATCTATACACACATACACACAACAAAGCTGCATTATTCCAAACTTATTTACATTATAACACAACACTATGATTACTTATCATGTTTGCAGCACTGTTTTTGAATTAAGATTGATTATTTTTTACTCTTTGATGCTTTAACGCCACTTGTAAGCACCGTATTTAGGTAATTTCGTGTTGGCCAATTTTAATTGGTGGAGGAAGCGGCCGGAAAGCCTTGAGAAAACCACCGACCTTTGTTAGGAAAACTGACAACCTAATCGAATAAGATTGGAGTCAAGTGCACATGCACGAGCGGGATTCGAAATCACAACCCCAGTGTTAGAAGGCTAGAGATTACAGAAGTAACTACTTAGACCAGTTGGCTACCAAGGACCGTTTTGGAATAAAGAGGAAAGGCACCCATTATATTTCTTTTTTATAATTCTAAAGATTTACATGTACGTCAGATTTGAATATAACGTAAATGAAAGTGAAATTTCAAAGTTTTTTTTACAGATCATATCGCTTGTATGTTTTTTAATCGAAGGTAAACAAATAACAATTTGGAAGTAGTGGCTTATAGATAGAGTTTCAATACAAATACATGAGGATGTTTTGGAAAAGATATAAATATATGTATAAGTCTATGTCACTTTAAGTCATTTTTTTTGGTTTGAAATTATACCAAATCTTCTTACTTCAAAATCAAAAGTCTTTCAACATGAGGAGTGAAAAGCAAAATCGCAAAAATACTGAACTCCGAGAAAATTCAAATAATAAAACACATCATACGAATGACAACATTGTCATATTCTTACTTACAACATGTTGTGTCAAATGTCAAAAGTCGTAAATTGAACCTGGTTTTAAAGTTCTAGATCTTCTCACTTGTATGACAGTCGTATCAAATAGCATTGCATTTACAGTGATGTGTTAACAAAAAAAAACATAATAGGTAAAATAGTTAAAAAAGGGATACAGTAGTCATCACTGTGTCACAATCTAAATTAGAAAAAGAACACACACATATTTTTCAAAGAAGCACAAAAAGCATCTTGTATCAACCTCATTTATTGCTTAATTATATGATATTATTTTAAAGCAACCAATAACTTTGAAATATGTGAATTCTTGTGACTGCATTCGCATCAACTTTTAATGTATAGTTGCATGTTTGACGTGAGAGTGTTAACATAACACAGGAAGAATTACCGAATAATTTTGTCGTTCTAAGTACTTTCAAAATATAATAATTTCAGAAAAAAATCCGAGATTAAAATTATCTAGAAGTTTTTTTAGAATTTTTAAGAATCCACATAAGGTTAACAACACTACGCGAGTAAAATAATGTTGTCGTTCAAAGTATTTTCAAAATTATAATAGAACATTGATTAAATGACAGAGGCGGATTTAGGGGGGGAGGGGGCCCGGTCCCCCCTTTTTGGGAAACAAATTGGTTGTTTATATAGGGAATCATTGAAGCGTGACTGGAGCAGGTCTTAGGTCAGTCAGTTGACCCTAACTTATGAAAAATTCTGGATCCGCCACTGAATGGCAATGGAAGAATAAGATAATGGTGAGATATTTAAAAGATCCAAATTTAATACGCCAAACGCGAATTTCGTCTTCACCAGACTCATTAGTGAAGCTCAGATCAAAATATTTATAAATCCAAATAATAGCAAAAAAGATCATTATGGACACAAAATTCAAAAAGGTTTCGCCAAATACGACTCAGGTAATCTGTTCTTAGGATAGGGCAATTCTTACTTTTTCGAAAAAAAAAGTAAGTGTTGTAACAGAGAAGGACACGGAACAATAAGGCATGTCCCCCTTCTGTTTTCTCATTTTTCAAATTCTGTTTTGGAAAGCTACTTATTATGTTTAATTATTCCCTGAGGTTTGAAGTTTGTTTGGTTGACTTCGAAACCATTTGTTTAAGCAACTGAGTGAGGTGAGTTAGTGGGGATGACTCTCTGTTTTTATTCAAACATTGTCTTTATTATTCACTTAAAAGGTTTACAGTGCAAAAAAAAACCAGGGCTTATACTACCTTGTCCTTTATTAAAAATGACAATACAACTGATATTCATGTCAACACTGAGTCGACTATTGGGCCACAGAAACAAAACAAAGTCACACATTCAAATCATACAAACAACAATAGAATATAATACAAACAACAGATTGTCAGGATTTATAAGTACCGACCCACGTCTTATGGTTATCACACAATTAAAAAAAACAAAAGTAGAATACCGCTGTTCAAAATTCATCAATCGATTGAGCAAATACAAATCTGGGCTACAAACTAGAACTGAGGGAAACGCATCAAATATAAAAGGAAAACTACGACACAACAGAAGCACAACATTAAATGTAACAGAAACGAATTATACAGATAACAGACTTAATAGTAAAAGTAAAATGAATAATAGAACAAAGACAATACAACACGTAAATCAGTTGAAAAATACGCCAGTACGCATAATCTATACCTCAAGACCAGTATGTTTTATTTGTGAAGTTGATTTAGGATTAAACACCTTTTTTGAAGGAATCTACTATTAGTGTATAAATTCGACTAATTCACTCACAAACAAATAAAAGTCCAAAAACCTTAATGAAATGTTTGTGAGTGACTTAGTGCAACACTATTATTTGTCTGTGAGTGAATTGGTCGAGTATATACACAAATGAATTCCTTTAAAAAGACTTTTTATCCTTATAATTCTTTTAAATTAGAGAAAGGCAACATTTTTTTTTTACAATCGTTACCTCTATTACACATAAATTGTATATTTATGTCATTGAATATGCCTGGCTCATGGATATACTTTTTGGTTAACGCAAAATTATGTACTCAATGAAACTTGCTATTTAACAAAAATTAAATTTCAAAAACTCTTATTATCATTCAAATGAATGTTTGAGTGTATTATTCTATTTAACGATTAACTCCAAGTGAAAATAAAGAAAAATAACTTCGTTGTTCACTGATTATAAACTGTAAACTTTACAGAGAGCCATTTTTAATCTGTCCTCCTCATAATTTTGATAGAGCATTTTCTAAGCAAGAACACACTCCTGTGTCTGTAGCCGTATAGTGTGAACATGCACGAGCATAATGTATGAAATGAGATATGTAAATACAATACGAATGTGCAGAATGTATGCTACTGCTGAGAAATTCGAAATTGATAATTGGGAAGTTGAAATCGTCCCAATATTGATGAAAAAATCACGATATGAAGCAGTTCTTCTAGTATCAGTAGTATCCTAAATTTGAAGTTCACGAGAGGTTAATTAGTATTAGCTGTACTTATATGTTATTTAATGATAGAACATCATTAATACATTTGTATATCAAAAAGTAATATTAAAGTATTTCGTATTGTGTTTTTTTTCTTTTTTGTCTTTTAGAAGGTTCTGAATGAATTCTGCTTTTTACGCATACAAAAACAAATTGGACAGTGGGGTTGCAGAGTTAGTATCCATACTATTTGTTGAGATATAAATCCTCAAAATTCAACAAATCAAGTAAAGTCCAGCATTTCGATATCATCTTCAGTATATCTTCTAGTATATTGAGTGTGGTTATTCACAAAATATGAATTATTTTAACCTAAAACAAGAAATTTGTATCTACGATTCCCATTTTATAGAAACAGCGCTTTGTGATGAGATAGTGAAGTCGATCTTTCAACTGAGCACAGGGAATAGAAGTGTTAGGTGTAGAAAAATCAAAAGTCTTTATTTGCTGCAAAATTGCAAAGTTTTATCAGAGTATAAGCAGTAGATATTTCGAATTTTTTAAGATTCCACATCTGGGTAACACCACTGATAGCGTATAGTATATCTCATCACAATGTTTTTGAAGCCCATCATTAACTGTAGAAAGAATAGAAGTCACTACTTTATCGTTCTTTAAATGGAGTTTTGTGAAGTTTTTGTATCCAGTACAATGACGGTAAATTTTCTTCGTTTTCTTTGATGTTGATACTAAAAGAATGAAGGACAGATTTGTGATGATTTTGTAAAAAGTTCGTCCTTGGTAAATGATGTTAAAGAATATACATGTAGGATTACCAGTAGTTCTATTTATTACAAGCTCTGTTGTGAGACATTGCAAATATTTTTTTTTTATATATGAAGACAATTTTATTGCAGGCTTTATCTGCAAGTTCAAGGTCAAATTTGTCATGCAAAGAGAATAAAGCAGCCACAACCTCCGGATTCTTGAAAGAGTTAGTGTCCAGTTATGGTTCGTTTGGTTCGCGCTTTATCCATTTACTTGCATAGTTTCAACTGCATCTATCAGTAACCTGAAGTTCTTTTACCGGTTGATTGGCCGGGGAATTGTATATTTTGGTCCCTGGGCTATATAAAGACACTCTCTTAGATTTTCATTGCTAAGGATGTCAAGGTCACCAGTAATAACATGAACAGCTGGACTGCAATTGTATTGCGTCATGAGCAATCCGGAGGCTTGGATTTCACATTTTTGAGGTTAAAGGCGTATGAAACACTCTTGTGGTTGAAAGTCTTAAATGCAATAGACTTGGTGTATGTATGAGAAATAAAAAGTAATTAATCAAGTATAGTTTTTTGTACAAATTTCTTATGGGAAATATTGTTAACATTTACAGCATCTCTCCTTTATTGACGAATTCTACCTTTCAAAAATACGTTTTATGTATTCGATACGAGTTTGAATAGTCTATGGTTAGCATTGTTTATGATAATTGAAACTAATCTAAACAAAACAGAACGAGAATCAGTTACAATATGTTTTATGAGTAATGAGATCCATATTTACATAATATGGGATAACGGCTGTCGAAATCGAAATTAAAAGAGGGAAAATTTATGGAAAGCTGTCATATATTAGAGATTTACATAACCGTTATGCTGAGGCTTCAAATGTTAAGTAAATACAGCGTGTTAATGAATTAAATCATCAAAATGAAAACTTTAAATAACAAAATGCTAAGTTGAATATGCGTATTGTGGACTTGTAACTTCAAGTGTTGATGTTGTTAAAACATCGTGATAAGCCACGGCGTTATGGTGATATGCTTATAACACGTAACGTTGAGTTGAAACTACATATTGTTAAGTTGACATTACACGATGTTAAATTGATACTGGATAATGCTTTTACGTACTTTTCGATTGCTAGGATAACAAATGAAACGAAAAGTTGAACTTCATGATGTTGACTTATTATTTATCAATGTAAAGCTTAGATATCACAACGTTATACCATTATAATATCGCGATAGGTTTGTCATACTGTATGTGGACTTTAAGCTTCACGATGTAAAGCTTAACTAATATAATGTTGTATAACTATAATGCCACGATAAGCAAACCATACAATATGCTCACTAGACATAACACGACGGCAAGTTTTTTTTAAATGTATAGGCGTCACTACTTCGAACAATAAAGAATCAACTGAAACGAAATTCATACTCGATGTGTTACTCCAATTAATTAATACACTCAATAGATTCAAGAGATTTAGAATAAAACACTTATGTCGAATTTATAAAAGCAATTATGTATGTCCAAGGATCACCACCTCTGCATATATCGTTCAATAGAAACAAATCTCAAATTTGATATGTTACTTTTTATGGCATTATTTTAACTTAAAGCCCTTACGATTTCAATCTAATTAAAAATCAATCTCTCATCGCTCCCGTTTTCTAATATTTCGCATGGGAGATCTAACAAAACCCGCGTTGAGGTCACATGTGAGTGAACTAGAAGTTATGAATTTATAATGATATGCAAATGAGTTGACGACCTCTCATTATGGCAATCAAAAAGATTATGAATTCTTTTGACTGACGATTTCTTCGTAAATAAAATGAGTTAAATCCCTTTACCTGACGATAAACCTTCAAGATCGTGGAAGACTCATTTCCGTGGTCAAAAAAGACATACCTACGAGGTCACTCACATGTGACCTCAAAGCGGATTTCGTTAGATCTCCCACGCGATGCATTAGAAAACGGTAGCGATGAGAGATCGGAATATAATTGGATTGTTATGCTTGGTGTTATAGCTAAGTATATTGTTATGAGTAGACTAATTAAAAGTGGGATACATAGATACATTCATGATGTACAAATACAGAATTAAATATAAACCTCAATATAACGTAAAAACAACAAAAAATCAGGACGCTAGTGTGCATAAGTCCGAATAAATGATAAAGTGTTTTTTTTCAAAATTCTGCAGTAAAATACATGTTTATTCCTCTATGTATATTTATTTTTTAATCATGGTGTTTGCCTTAAATTCGTAATGCATTTCTCTGCGACACAGAAAAAAATATAAATCTATCACTAGAGTATATTGTCTCCTCATGCATGTCAGGCGATGAAGCTATACACAGTTACAATTCTATGATGCAGTTAATTTTTAAATTCAAACCATGTTCTGTACATGCATTATCGGGCAGTATCGTTTAGTTTTGTATATGTGTACATGTGACAGGAAAGTCGTTTAACCAGATATTGTAATTAATTGATGGTCTCTATCTGAACTACTCCTTTTTTATTATTATAACTTACATAATACTGATATAAAGTTTGATAAAACAAATTGCAATGATGGTTACTTTTATCAATCATCCATTGTGAATTTAAATAAATCGCACCAACCCAACCTCTATATTCTCCGTCGTTTAAATATTGTATACTGTCCTCAGAAGCTAGGCTACAGTAACTAAAGCTCTCTAGCCATGTCATTCTACTGGGAGTTATTGTTATGCCATGGCCTTAAATAATAAAAAAAATATGTCAGGCTGTAACAAGGTATTACATCAATGTATATCGTATTACTAAGCACAAATGGTTATTGAAAATGTTGACCCCGTTTAATTCATTAAAGACTTCTTCATAAGCAATCTAATATTTCAGAAATAAGGTTTGAAACCAACGATGCATCAACAGACATGGCGTTTGTTGTTTTTGTTGTCGGAGATCGAGCATATTATCTTCGCATATTGGAGTTCATCATAGACCGTATGCAGATTATTTGAGCTAATGTTGTCATCCTTTGAAATAAAGACTGTTCCTTTGAATATCTACAAGTAAGAACTTTTTTTTTCAATAAAATATTTGAAATCCTTTCTTCGTGTTATCAAATTATGTACCTTTGTATCCTTATTTCTGAGGTACAAAATAATTGAGGAATTAATCAACGGACATATTTAATTTTTATGGTAGTCAGATAATAATTCAGTTGAAGAATCTTAATGGGACCATGTATACTATATGGAATACGTCAGCACAGTTAATTGTTGACAAATTGTTTTGTGTCATTTTTTACGAACTCGTCAGACATGCACAATGAAAGCGTCCATTTTAAAAATCATAACGCTTCATGTCCATGCAGGTTGCATTTCTGTAAAAATAGACAATGCAATTTTTGATAGGAACTCCTTTTATTAACAAATATACAATTATTATGAATTCAAATTTGTATTCAGGACTTAAAGTAAACTATGCATAGTGTAAACTGTGAATTTATGCTGAGTCATCGTATCTAAGACCCAGGATTCTATAAATCTTCATGAAATATTCATACAATTTCATATTTGAGTTAATTTCTTTAAAATCTGTGAAATAAATGTTCTCTTTTTTCATCTTATATAGATTGTATATCTGTAAATCCCCAAAAAAGGCGTGGTTTGAGAAACAGCTGTATTTAATCAGTGCAACCTATACAAACATTTATTCAAATAGAAACATTTATACTCATGTATTAGAATTATAGCGTGAAAGAATTCACTGTGTATATTTTAAGTTCTTTTTCCTGAATATTAAAACCCTTCCCCTGTTTCAATTTAAAAAAAAAATAGTTATTGCCAGCTCACCATATTTCAAATTAAGAAAGGAAATGGAGAATGTGTCAAAGCGACAACAACCTGACCATAGAGAACCGGTTTAAAACTGTTTTGATAGCATATTAAAGGCATATCAGAATATACTTTAAATGTTATGTTTAGCGGTCAATCATTACAACATTCCATCCTGCCTCTGTCTCCAGTTCACATCTTATTGTATGCCTATTTGTCAACTTAAGTTCACATTTTCTACCATTAAATGGTCAATTTAGAATTTTTGTCACAACAGGATCATTTGTAATCATATATCTGACACAATTTACTTAATAAATATACTAATAGTGTTCAAACAAAGCCATATTTGCAATAGTTGTATGTATGCAGATACCAGTCTGAGATATAAATTCACTTAACATGTTATAGAGATGACTGCTAACATCTGATTTTTGCATAACTTCCAAGCATAGTTATTGTTTTCTATATCAAGAACTTGAAAAGCATAAAATCATAGCATTTACAGGTTATATTATTTGTTTTATGACCCAGGGGGTAGGCGATTTTCTGTTTGTTTTTGCCTCTGGGGCCTCACATTTCCAAAATTATTCTGCTGTTTCTAGCATTTTGGAATATTAAGTACTTATTCAGGATAGACCACACAGTTGTAAGTTTTGTTGCGATAATTTTGTATTTTTAGCTTGTTTGCTATGCCGTGTTGTCGAAAAAGCCGATTTAGGTGTTACGGCTTACTTTTGGGTTATCGAAAGGACTAAAAAAAAAACATACATAATATTCAAGAAGGATTGATGAGTTTCAATGACTGCGAAAAGTACATATGAGCACTTTGTAACAATTCAACTTACAAATATGCAAATATTATGAATTAATTTTGTATTCAGGACTTTAAGTTAACTATGCATAGTGTAAACTGTGAATTTATACTGAGTCATCTTATCTAAGGTCCAGGGTGCTATCAATCTTCATGAAATATTTATACAACTTAATATTTGAGTTAATTTCTTTAAAATCTGTAAGATAAAGCAAACTTGGTTAATTTCTAATTTTCCTCTTTTTTACCCTATTTCTGTAAATATAGGCAATGCAATTTCCCATCGGAACCCCTTTTACGGCTAAAACTGTGCCACTTTACTATGATTTTTTTTTTATTCTAAAATTGAAAGTTCATATGCCCTTCATTTTTGTTTCAAAGGTCAAAATATAGGGCTGTGCGGATTATTTTAAACGTTATATGCCCAGAACTCTTGCAGTTCTTAAAAAATGCACATTTTGATTGTGGCAAAACTCCCTATTGATAAACTTTTGAACTTAAACGAATATTTCAATCTGAACAGCTTTTATAAAAACATTGAAAAGTTATCAAAGGCGCCAGATGTGTGTTTGGTCTACAGAAGACTCATCAGTGAGGCTCGGATCAAAATAGTTTAAAGCCAAACAAGTAAAAAAATTGAAAAGCATTGAGGACCGAAAATTCCAAAAAGTTGTGCCAAATCTGACTAAGGCAACCTATAGGTAATAAATGATTAGTCATGTTTAGTAAAATATCAAAGAATCACTGTGGTGAATTTAGCACATGCACTGTTCATGCAAAGTATTCCTTGGAAAATTAAGTTTTATTGAATCTGCTCAGATTATATGGTCGTTGCATCTTACATGTATGTTGTTATACCATAAAATTGAGAATGGAAATGGGGAATGTGTCAAAGGGACAACAACCCACCCAAATAAAAAAAACAACAGCAGAAGGTCACCAACAGGTCTTTAATGTAGCGAGAAACTCCCGCACCCGGAGGTGTCCTTCAGCTGGCCCCTAAACAAATATATACTAGTTCAGTGATAATGAACGCCATACTAATTTCCAAATTGTACACAAGAAACTAAAATTAGAATAATACAAGACTAACAAAGGCCAGAGGCTCCTGACTTGGGACAGGTGGAAAAATGCGGCGGGGTTAAACATGTTTGTGAGAGCTCAACCCTCCATGTATATTTGCCTGAAAAACTTAAATCTATTAAATGCGAGCAGAATGACGGAATGCTCAATTTTAAGCTAGACCATGTTTAATTCCGCCACATTATTTATGTGTGTCCCTGTCCTAAGTCAGGAGCATGTTATTTAGTGGTTGTCGTTTGTTTAAGTTTTAAATATTTGTTTTTCGTTCATATTTTTATACAAATAAGGCCGTTAATGTTCTCGTTTGAATTGTTTTACATTGTCTTATTGGGGCCTTTTATAGCTGACTATGCGGTATACAATCATACCACATTCTTTTTTAAATATTTGGATACAGCTTGAACATGTAATCTTGTTAAATACCATACAGGTACAAACAACTACACCCTTTTGGTATAAAAGGGATACTTGTTTCATTAGCAATCAGGTTCAAACAATGTTTAGTTCGCAATGACCGTTTCAGATTTAAATGAATCCGATTATATTTTTTTTTTAAAACAAGAAATATTAGTTACCTGCTATGAATTTCCATGGTAAGAAACGCAAGACATATATTACCGTCCATATAAGCTTTGAATCCATTTATGATTCATATCAATACGATTTTAGGACACATTTCCTGTCACGCAATAATCATTTCCTATTATGTATAAATTGTTGCAGATAATAAACGAAAAAAACTCATTTATAAATAGGTCTTTTGATTTTTTATTCCAATATATCTCCTTGTTTAAAAATAAATAAACAAGGAAAAATACGTTTGACCGCTTTTTAAAAAAAAAATGTTTTGTCAAAACACATTCCACAATATAAAACTTTTGATAATGATCGAAAACATCATTACAATACAACACTTTTGATAATGATGGAAAAAATCAAGATTCAAGTTATTCTTTGGTTTTCATTGTACATTGTGTATTACAATGAACTCTTGACCTCCAGATCGATGGCATTACTTCTAATTCAAAACACTCCTAATACTATACATTCACTATTTCGTTAATTTATCCAGATTTTAATGGGGTTCGTGTTACTTCGTCTTTATTTGTTCTATGTTATATGTTGTGTTCTATTGTTTGTCTTTTTTCTTTTTTAACCATGGCGTTGTCAATTTATTGTGGCTCTCGCAAATGCAAATCCTGCTCATATTTACAAATTCGATAAGATTTAATAATATTGAATAATCGTAGCGCCCACATCCTAAACATAATCATACAAATCGCATTGATGCATTTTCCATGTAACCGTTACAGATTAAACTTCTGTAAATATAGACAATAACCTCAATTTATGGCTTAAATTGTGCTAATTTCTATCAAATCTCCTACAAACATTTATCCTAGAATGGCAAGTATATATTATATGTACTTCTTTTTATTTACATATCAAAACTTAGGGATACGACGCATTACTATTTTCAACATTTATATGCCCTGAAATTCCAAAAGTTCGAACTTATACAAACATTCTGCACTATCCCTGTCTTCAATGTGGGTCTAAACTGATTTTCATTTTCACAGCTTCTATGTGTGTTAATATTATAAACTGTATACATGACATAGTATAATTTATCAATTAAAAATGTTTGTTGATATTTTCTGCAGTTTGCTGTTTCTCTGTACAAAGTAAAAACACCACCATTTAAGGACGATAACTTAAAAAAGGAGCGGATAGAGGTTTTAGCTTTGTGATTAATTTTATAAAGTGTCGTGTTTTCTATTTAAACTGTTTAAGTTCTTTTTAAAGTCATAAGAAACCTCAAATCAAAAAAAAATAATGCATATGATTTTTATAACTCAATGGATAGTTTTCATTATAAAACTTATGTACATATACTTTTTTCTGAAGAAAATTCTTAAATTTATTCATATTTAGAAGAAGTTTACTTTATTTGAATAGCTTCCTTCCAGCAAGTAATTCCCCCGACATATTTTCCGTATGCAAGGTGACCTCAGTGTGACCCATCTCGTAAAAATCCGGTGACCACAATACGCATGGATGTCCTTAAAATAAACTATTATCTGAATTTACATGTTAAACACGTGCTCAATTTCCATGCTGTTTTGTTTATTTTTCGTCAATTGTTGACAAACAGGTGACAATCGTTAAACTTCGGCTTCAAAACACGAACTTTAATTACCTGCCATATTTTCACAACAACACTGACCGATTGAGAAAAAAAATTGACAATTATACAAAATTTACACGAAAAAAAATGATAAATTCGAGCACAGAAGACTAAGTTTATGATGTTTATATGCATTGGTTCAAGAATTGGAAGAATATTATTTTTCACCGTTCACTCGTTTCTTATGACTTTAAATACTTTTTTTTCGAACAGAAAATGATATAAAATTGTACGCAAAATATTCTGTAATGGTCATGTTCTCTTAAGACTTGTTATACAGATTGTTGTAGTGTGTAATACAATAATTTGGTATGAACTATTGCAGTGTCACAATATACTTCATTTTCTACTGCGGATTTGGTTTTTCAAATTGGTCTTGAAAAAAAAATGTAATGACGCATGTGTCTTTTACGTATTTTTTGACAAAGCGACGTTTTTTGCACTCTTGATTGACCGATTTTGTATGTCCGACTTTGCGATTGATGACGTTGTCATAGAGTAATCATATTCCACTTCTAAGAATGCAAGTTCCCTACTTCCTGCACTAAGATCAGCATGTTGATCTTCAAATATCGCTTCATCGTAAATTTGGCACTCCGGAATGTTTATTTTAAGGGTATTCAGATGTACCCATGGGCTTTCATATGAATTCCTACTACCTTCCGTATCTTCTTGTTGTGCAACAAGCTCGGGATGATAATCCGTACTATCTGAATGAACTTTCCTCCTCTTTGTTCTAAGAAGAAAAATATGAGTAATTAGATAACAGAGTATTCAAACATGTTAAACATGCTTTATTAAAAACAATAGTCATGTGTTCAAATTACAATCACGTTTTCAAAACTGTTAGCACTTTGTATTTAATTACTGAATTCTGTTGAAATTAATAAAAATCTATTAATGACCAGAATGTTGATTGAGTATATTTTAAAAATGACTTACGAAGATATTAATCGGTTACACGAAATGTGTTAAGCGACAGCAAAGAATAACCTTCGTTTATGTCCATGGATGAAAACTTTCTGCTCTTGACTGGATGCATTTAAGTGTGACAATTATCCTTTATATACCTGTATGGAATATTTCTTTCAGAACGACTGGTCATTCTTTTTCAGAATCAACCCGGACGATACCATGTTTCAATGAAATATGCTACAAGGCATACAATAATGACCTGTGTAAGGTCATTATTTTCCTTGATAAAAATGCAATCGATAGTTTACTTCAAAATTGTATTCGTCTAATAGTTTTTTGCTGCCGATTTGGAAATTATTTTTTTTATATCTCAATCATGATAGTTGTTAAAGAAACCGTCATTGTCCGCATTTTAATTTTTAGAAACAAATAACGTGCAGTTTTGTTAATTTATCTCTACAATAAAAAAAACATTATCATATAATGTGAGATAAGTTTTAATGTACTTTCATAGAATAAAGCCAGATTTAACAGATTAATGTGTAAGATTTTGAAAATCTTACTGAGTCACACTTCATTGATTTTTGGTTGCTTGATTAACGTCCATTAGCCAATATATCATGCATGTTCAGGATGATACACACTGATATGAAATTATTTTGAGACCTGCATGTATTTATATTCGTCTTCGTGTCAGTTCTTTTTTTCATATACCAAACAGCGTGCTGCGCGCACTTTTAAATAGTGTATGAACAATAACTATGTACTTATTTAAATGCTGGCAAAATTGTTGTTACATGACATCGACTTTTCGATAAGAAATCAATTTTGTGACATTGTGAGAAATAGCTTTCCATAGTCTCGGCATCCTGTCAAGTAGTTCCAAAAAAGTATCAATAGTTTTGCATTACAAGAATAGAAAATTCCACTCGTGCTTTGCTATTTTTTTGTCAGACAAATTTGTTTTGACAAAAGATTCTTCTTCTGAACAAGCGGAATTCGCTCACAGTTGATTATACGAAAGGTTTATTTGTTGTACTTAATGTATGGTGTGCACGGAAAATAAAAATCAGCAATTTATAAAAGAAACCTACCTTTGGACATATGGTGAAATTTTCCCACCTGGACCTTTTGACCCATTGGACCTTAGACCCTTACCTATCATTTGCACCTAGTGGGTAAAAAAGTATTGCCGTAGGGAAATTTTGACAGACTTTTGAAAATTTGGGGTAGGCATAATGACCCTTAAGACCTAAGTTCGGACTTATGGTGAAGACAAACAATGAGTTGTCCCACCTGGACCTTTTGGTCCATTGGACCCTATCCCATTACCTACTATTTCCACCTAGTGGTTGAAAAAGTATTGCCGTAGGGAATTTTTTACACTCTTTTAAAAATTTGGGTACGGCATTTTTTGAAAATCTAACTTTGGACCCATGGGGAGGACAAACCATGAGTTGTCCCACCTGGACCTTTTGACCCATTGGACCTTAGACCCTTACCTATCATTTGCACCTAGTGGGTAAAAAAGTATTGCCGTAGGGAAATTTTGACAGACTTTTGAAAATTTGGGGTAGGCATAATGACCCTTTAGACCTAAGTTCGGACCTATGGTGAAGACAAACTATGAGTTGTCCCACCTGGACCTTTTGGCCCATTGGACCCTAGCCCATTACCTACCATTTCCACCTAGTGGCTGAAAAAGTATTGCCGTAGCGAATTTTTTACACTCTTTTAAAAATTGGGGTACGGCATTCTTTGAAAATCTAACTTTGGACCCATGGTGAGGACAAACCATGAGTTGTCCCACCTGGACCTTTTGGCCCATTGGACCTTAGACCCTTACCTATCATTTTCACCTAGTGGGTAAAAAAGAATTGCCGTAGGGAAATTTTGACAGACTTTTGAAAATTTGGGGTAGGCATAATGACCCTTTAGACCTAAGTTCGGACCTATGGTGAAGACAAACCATGAGTTGTCCCACCTGGACCTTTTGGCCCATTGGACCCTAGCCCATTACCTACCATTTCCACCTAGTGGCTGAAAAAGTATTGCCGTAGGGAATTTTTTACACTCTTTTAAAAATTGGGGTACGGCATTCTTTGAAAATCTAACTTTGGACCCATGGTGAGGACAAACCATGAGTTGTCCCACCTGGACCTTTTGGCCCATTGGACCTTAGACCCTTACCTATCATTTGCACCTAGTGGGTAAAAAAGTATTGCCGTAGGGAAATTTTGACAGACTTTTGAAAATTTGGGGTAGGCATAATGACCCTTAAGACCTAAGTTCGGACTTATGGTGAAGACAAACAATGAGTTGTCCCACCTGGACCTTTTGGTCCATTGGACCCTATCCTATTACCTACCATTTCCACCTAGAGGTTGAAAAAGTATTGCCGTAGGGAATTTTTTACACTCTTTTAAATATTTGGGTACGGCATTTTTTGAAAATCTAACTTTGGACCCATGGGGAGGACAAACCATGAGTTGTCCCACCTGGACCTTTTGACCCATTGGACCTTAGACCCTTACCTATCATTTGCACCTAGTGGGTAAAAAAGTATTGCCGTAGGGAAATTTTGACAGACTTTTGAAAATTTGGGGTAGGCATAATGACCCTTAAGACCTAAGTTCGGACTTATGGTGAAGACAAACAATGAGTTGTCCCACCTGGACCTTTTGGTCCATTGGACCCTATCATATTACCTACCATTTCCACCTAGTGGTTGAAAAAGTATTGCCGTAGGGAATTTTTTACACTCTTTTAAAAATTTGGGTACGGCATTTTTTGAAAATCTAACTTTGGACCCATGGGGAGGACAAACCATGAGTTGTCCCACCTGGACCTTTTGACCCATTGGACCTTAGACCCTTACCTATTATTTGCACCTAGTGGGTAAAAAAGTATTGCCGTAGGGAAATTTTGACACACTTTTGAAAATTTGGGGTAGGCATAATGACCCTTTAGACCTAAGTTCGGACCTATGGTGAAGACAAACTATGAGTTGTCCCACCTGGACCTTTTGGCCCATTGGACCCTAGCCCATTACCTACCATTTCCACCTAGTGGCTGAAAAAGTATTGCCGTAGGGAATTTTTTACACTCTTTTAAAAATTGGGGTACGGCATTCTTTGAAAATCTAACTTTGGACCCATGGTGAGGACAAACCATGAGTTGTCCCACCTGGACCTTTTGGCCCATTGGACCTTAGACCCTTACCTATCATTTTCACCTAGTGGGTAAAAAAGAATTGCCGTAGGGAAATTTTGACAGACTTTTGAAAATTTGGGGTAGGCATAATGACCCTTTAGACCTAAGTTCGGACCTATGGTGAAGACAAACTATGAGTTGTCCCACCTGGACCTTTTGGCCCATTGGACCCTAGCCCATTACCTACCATTTCCACCTAGTGGCTGAAAAAGTATTGCCGTAGGGAATTTTTTACACTCTTTTAAAAATTGGGGTATGGCATTCTTTGAAAATCTAACTTTGGACCCATGGTGAGGACAAACCATGAGTTGTCCCACCTGGAACTTTTGGCCCATTGGACCTTAGACCCTTACCTATCATTTGCACCTAGTGGGTAAAAAAGTATTGCCGTAGGGAAATTTTGACAGACTTTTGAAAATTTGGGGTAGGCATAATGACCCTTAAGACCTAAGTTCGGACTTATGGTGAAGACAAACAATGAGTTGTCCCACCTGGACCTTTTGGTCCATTGGACCCTATCCTATTACCTACTATTTCCACCTAGTGGTTGAAAAAGTATTGCCGTAGGGAATTTTTTACACTCTTTTAAAAATTTGGGTACGGCATTTTTTGAAAATCTAACTTTGGACCCATGGGGAGGACAAACCATGAGTTGTCCCACCTGGACCTTTTGACCCATTGGACCTTAGACCCTTACCTATCATTTGCACCTAGTGGGTAAAAAAGTATTGCCGTAGGGAAATTTTGACAGACTTTTGAAAATTTGGGGTAGGCATAATGACCCTTTAGACCTAAGTTCGGACCTATGGTGAAGACAAACTATGAGTTGTCCCACCTGGACCTTTTGGCCCATTGGACCCTAGCCCATTACCTACCATTTCCACCTAGTGGCTGAAAAAGTATTGCCGTAGCGAATTTTTTACACTCTTTTAAAAATTGGGGTACGGCATTCTTTGAAAATCTAACTTTGGACCCATGGTGAGGACAAACCATGAGTTGTCCCACCTGGACCTTTTGGCCCATTGGACCTTAGACCCTTACCTATCATTTTCACCTAGTGGGTAAAAAAGAATTGCCGTAGGGAAATTTTGACAGACTTTTGAAAATTTGGGGTAGGCATAATGACCCTTTAGACCTAAGTTCGGACCTATGGTGAAGACAAACTATGAGTTGTCCCACCTGGACCTTTTGGCCCATTGGACCCTAGCCCATTACCTACCATTTCCACCTAGTGGCTGAAAAAGTATTGCCGTAGGGAATTTTTTACACTCTTTTAAAAATTGGGGTATGGCATTCTTTGAAAATCTAACTTTGGACCCATGGTGAGGACAAACCATGAGTTGTCCCACCTGGAACTTTTGGCCCATTGGACCTTAGACCCTTACCTATCATTTGCACCTAGTGGGTAAAAAAGTATTGCCGTAGGGAAATTTTGACAGACTTTTGAAAATTTGGGGTAGGCATAATGACCCTTAAGACCTAAGTTCGGACTTATGGTGAAGACAAACAATGAGTTGTCCCACCTGGACCTTTTGGTCCATTGGACCCTATCCTATTACCTACTATTTCCACCTAGTGGTTGAAAAAGTATTGCCGTAGGGAATTTTTTACACTCTTTTAAAAATTTGGGTACGGCATTTTTTGAAAATCTAACTTTGGACCCATGGGGAGGACAAACCATGAGTTGTCCCACCTGGACCTTTTGACCCATTGGACCTTAGACCCTTACCTATCATTTGCACCTAGTGGGTAAAAAAGTATTGCCGTAGGGAAATTTTGACAGACTTTTGAAAATTTGGGGTAGGCATAATGACCCTTTAGACCTAAGTTCGGACCTATGGTGAAGACAAACTATGAGTTGTCCCACCTGGACCTTTTGGCCCATTGGACCCTAGCCCATTACCTACCATTTCCACCTAGTGGCTGAAAAAGTATTGCCGTAGCGAATTTTTTACACTCTTTTAAAAATTGGGGTACGGCATTCTTTGAAAATCTAACTTTGGACCCATGGTGAGGACAAACCATGAGTTGTCCCACCTGGACCTTTTGGCCCATTGGACCTTAGACCCTTACCTATCATTTTCACCTAGTGGGTAAAAAAGAATTGCCGTAGGGAAATTTTGACAGACTTTTGAAAATTTGGGGTAGGCATAATGACCCTTTAGACCTAAGTTCGGACCTATGGTGAAGACAAACCATGAGTTGTCCCACCTGGACCTTTTGGCCCATTGGACCCTAGCCCATTACCTACCATTTCCACCTAGTGGCTGAAAAAGTATTGCCGTAGGGAATTTTTTACACTCTTTTAAAAATTGGGGTACGGCATTCTTTGAAAATCTAACTTTGGACCCATGGTGAGGACAAACCATGAGTTGTCCCACCTGGACCTTTTGGCCCATTGGACCTTAGACCCTTACCTATCATTTGCACCTAGTGGGTAAAAAAGTATTGCCGTAGGGAAATTTTGACAGACTTTTGAAAATTTGGGGTAGGCATAATGACCCTTAAGACCTAAGTTCGGACTTATGGTGAAGACAAACAATGAGTTGTCCCACCTGGACCTTTTGGTCCATTGGACCCTATCCTATTACCTACCATTTCCACCTAGAGGTTGAAAAAGTATTGCCGTAGGGAATTTTTTACACTCTTTTAAATATTTGGGTACGGCATTTTTTGAAAATCTAACTTTGGACCCATGGGGAGGACAAACCATGAGTTGTCCCACCTGGACCTTTTGACCCATTGGACCTTAGACCCTTACCTATCATTTGCACCTAGTGGGTAAAAAAGTATTGCCGTAGGGAAATTTTGACAGACTTTTGAAAATTTGGGGTAGGCATAATGACCCTTAAGACCTAAGTTCGGACTTATGGTGAAGACAAACAATGAGTTGTCCCACCTGGACCTTTTGGTCCATTGGACCCTATCATATTACCTACCATTTCCACCTAGTGGTTGAAAAAGTATTGCCGTAGGGAATTTTTTACACTCTTTTAAAAATTTGGGTACGGCATTTTTTGAAAATCTAACTTTGGACCCATGGGGAGGACAAACCATGAGTTGTCCCACCTGGACCTTTTGACCCATTGGACCTTAGACCCTTACCTATTATTTGCACCTAGTGGGTAAAAAAGTATTGCCGTAGGGAAATTTTGACACACTTTTGAAAATTTGGGGTAGGCATAATGACCCTTTAGACCTAAGTTCGGACCTATGGTGAAGACAAACTATGAGTTGTCCCACCTGGACCTTTTGGCCCATTGGACCCTAGCCCATTACCTACCATTTCCACCTAGTGGCTGAAAAAGTATTGCCGTAGGGAATTTTTTACACTCTTTTAAAAATTGGGGTACGGCATTCTTTGAAAATCTAACTTTGGACCCATGGTGAGGACAAACCATGAGTTGTCCCACCTGGACCTTTTGGCCCATTGGACCTTAGACCCTTACCTATCATTTTCACCTAGTGGGTAAAAAAGAATTGCCGTAGGGAAATTTTGACAGACTTTTGAAAATTTGGGGTAGGCATAATGACCCTTTAGACCTAAGTTCGGACCTATGGTGAAGACAAACTATGAGTTGTCCCACCTGGACCTTTTGGCCCATTGGACCCTAGCCCATTACCTACCATTTCCACCTAGTGGCTGAAAAAGTATTGCCGTAGGGAATTTTTTACACTCTTTTAAAAATTGGGGTATGGCATTCTTTGAAAATCTAACTTTGGACCCATGGTGAGGACAAACCATGAGTTGTCCCACCTGGAACTTTTGGCCCATTGGACCTTAGACCCTTACCTATCATTTGCACCTAGTGGGTAAAAAAGTATTGCCGTAGGGAAATTTTGACAGACTTTTGAAAATTTGGGGTAGGCATAATGACCCTTAAGACCTAAGTTCGGACTTATGGTGAAGACAAACAATGAGTTGTCCCACCTGGACCTTTTGGTCCATTGGACCCTATCCTATTACCTACTATTTCCACCTAGTGGTTGAAAAAGTATTGCCGTAGGGAATTTTTTACACTCTTTTAAAAATTTGGGTACGGCATTTTTTGAAAATCTAACTTTGGACCCATGGGGAGGACAAACCATGAGTTGTCCCACCTGGACCTTTTGACCCATTGGACCTTAGACCCTTACCTATCATTTGCACCTAGTGGGTAAAAAAGTATTGCCGTAGGGAAATTTTGACAGACTTTTGAAAATTTGGGGTAGGCATAATGACCCTTTAGACCTAAGTTCGGACCTATGGTGAAGACAAACTATGAGTTGTCCCACCTGGACCTTTTGGCCCATTGGACCCTAGCCCATTACCTACCATTTCCACCTAGTGGCTGAAAAAGTATTGCCGTAGCGAATTTTTTACACTCTTTTAAAAATTGGGGTACGGCATTCTTTGAAAATCTAACTTTGGACCCATGGTGAGGACAAACCATGAGTTGTCCCACCTGGACCTTTTGGCCCATTGGACCTTAGACCCTTACCTATCATTTTCACCTAGTGGGTAAAAAAGAATTGCCGTAGGGAAATTTTGACAGACTTTTGAAAATTTGGGGTAGGCATAATGACCCTTTAGACCTAAGTTCGGACCTATGGTGAAGACAAACCATGAGTTGTCCCACCTGGACCTTTTGGCCCATTGGACCCTAGCCCATTACCTACCATTTCCACCTAGTGGCTGAAAAAGTATTGCCGTAGGGAATTTTTTACACTCTTTTAAAAATTGGGGTACGGCATTCTTTGAAAATCTAACTTTGGACCCATGGTGAGGACAAACCATGAGTTGTCCCACCTGGACCTTTTGGCCCATTGGACCTTAGACCCTTACCTATCATTTGCACCTAGTGGGTAAAAAAGTATTGCCGTAGGGAAATTTTGACAGACTTTTGAAAATTTGGGGTAGGCATAATGACCCTTAAGACCTAAGTTCGGACTTATGGTGAAGACAAACAATGAGTTGTCCCACCTGGACCTTTTGGTCCATTGGACCCTATCCTATTACCTACCATTTCCACCTAGAGGTTGAAAAAGTATTGCCGTAGGGAATTTTTTACACTCTTTTAAATATTTGGGTACGGCATTTTTTGAAAATCTAACTTTGGACCCATGGGGAGGACAAACCATGAGTTGTCCCACCTGGACCTTTTGACCCATTGGACCTTAGACCCTTACCTATCATTTGCACCTAGTGGGTAAAAAAGTATTGCCGTAGGGAAATTTTGACAGACTTTTGAAAATTTGGGGTAGGCATAATGACCCTTAAGACCTAAGTTCGGACTTATGGTGAAGACAAACAATGAGTTGTCCCACCTGGACCTTTTGGTCCATTGGACCCTATCCTATTACCTACCATTTCCACCTAGTGGTTGAAAAAGTATTGCCGTAGGGAATTTTTTACACTCTTTTAAAAATTTGGGTACGGCATTTTTTGAAAATCTAACTTTGGACCCATGGGGAGGACAAACCATGAGTTGTCCCACCTGGACCTTTTGACCCATTGGACCTTAGACCCTTACCTATTATTTGCACCTAGTGGGTAAAAAAGTATTGCCGTAGGGAAATTTTGACACACTTTTGAAAATTTGGGGTAGGCATAATGACCCTTTAGACCTAAGTTCGGACCTATGGTGAAGACAAACTATGAGTTGTCCCACCTGGACCTTTTGGCCCATTGGACCCTAGCCCATTACCTACCATTTCCACCTAGTGGCTGAAAAAGTATTGCCGTAGGGAATTTTTTACACTCTTTTAAAAATTGGGGTACGGCATTCTTTGAAAATCTAACTTTGGACCCATGGTGAGGACAAACCATGAGTTGTCCCACCTGGACCTTTTGGCCCATTGGACCTTAGACCCTTACCTATCATTTTCACCTAGTGGGTAAAAAAGAATTGCCGTAGGGAAATTTTGACAGACTTTTGAAAATTTGGGGTAGGCATAATGACCCTTTAGACCTAAGTTCGGACCTATGGTGAAGACAAACTATGAGTTGTCCCACCTGGACCTTTTGGCCCATTGGACCCTAGCCCATTACCTACCATTTCCACCTAGTGGCTGAAAAAGTATTGCCGTAGGGAATTTTTTACACTCTTTTAAAAATTGGGGTATGGCATTCTTTGAAAATCTAACTTTGGACCCATGGTGAGGACAAACCATGAGTTGTCCCACCTGGAACTTTTGGCCCATTGGACCTTAGACCCTTACCTATCATTTGCACCTAGTGGGTAAAAAAGTATTGCCGTAGGGAAATTTTGACAGACTTTTGAAAATTTGGGGTAGGCATAATGACCCTTTAGACCTAAGTTCGGACCTATGGTGAAGACAAACTATGAGTTGTCCCACCTGGACCTTTTGGCCCATTGGACCCTAGCCCATTACCTACCATTTCCACCTAGTGGCTGAAAAAGTATTGCCGTAGCGAATTTTTTACACTCTTTTAAAAATTGGGGTACGGCATTCTTTGAAAATCTAACTTTGGACCCATGGTGAGGACAAACCATGAGTTGTCCCACCTGGACCTTTTGGCCCATTGGACCTTAGACCCTTACCTATCATTTTCACCTAGTGGGTAAAAAAGAATTGCCGTAGGGAAATTTTGACAGACTTTTGAAAATTTGGGGTAGGCATAATGACCCTTTAGACCTAAGTTCGGACCTATGGTGAAGACAAACCATGAGTTGTCCCACCTGGACCTTTTGGCCCATTGGACCCTAGCCCATTACCTACCATTTCCACCTAGTGGCTGAAAAAGTATTGCCGTAGGGAATTTTTTACACTCTTTTAAAAATTGGGGTACGGCATTCTTTGAAAATCTAACTTTGGACCCATGGTGAGGACAAACCATGAGTTGTCCCACCTGGACCTTTTGGCCCATTGGACCTTAGACCCTTACCTATCATTTGCACCTAGTGGGTAAAAAAGTATTGCCGTAGGGAAATTTTGACAGACTTTTGAAAATTTGGGGTAGGCATAATGACCCTTAAGACCTAAGTTCGGACTTATGGTGAAGACAAACAATGAGTTGTCCCACCTGGACCTTTTGGTCCATTGGACCCTATCCTATTACCTACCATTTCCACCTAGTGGTTGAAAAAGTATTGCCGTAGGGAATTTTTTACACTCTTTTAAATATTTGGGTACGGCATTTTTTGAAAATCTAACTTTGGACCCATGGGGAGGACAAACCATGAGTTGTCCCACCTGGACCTTTTGACCCATTGGACCTTAGACCCTTACCTATCATTTGCACCTAGTGGGTAAAAAAGTATTGCCGTAGGGAAATTTTGACAGACTTTTGAAAATTTGGGGTAGGCATAATGACCCTTAAGACCTAAGTTCGGACTTATGGTGAAGACAAACAATGAGTTGTCCCACCTGGACCTTTTGGTCCATTGGACCCTATCCTATTACCTACCATTTCCACCTAGTGGTTGAAAAAGTATTGCCGTAGGGAATTTTTTACACTCTTTTAAAAATTTGGGTACGGCATTTTTTGAAAATCTAACTTTGGACCCATGGGGAGGACAAACCATGAGTTGTCCCACCTGGACCTTTTGACCCATTGGACCTTAGACCCTTACCTATTATTTGCACCTAGTGGGTAAAAAAGTATTGCCGTAGGGAAATTTTGACACACTTTTGAAAATTTGGGGTAGGCATAATGACCCTTTAGACCTAAGTTCGGACCTATGGTGAAGACAAACTATGAGTTGTCCCACCTGGACCTTTTGGCCCATTGGACCCTAGCCCATTACCTACCATTTCCACCTAGTGGCTGAAAAAGTATTGCCGTAGGGAATTTTTTACACTCTTTTAAAAATTGGGGTACGGCATTCTTTGAAAATCTAACTTTGGACCCATGGTGAGGACAAACCATGAGTTGTCCCACCTGGACCTTTTGGCCCATTGGACCTTAGACCCTTACCTATCATTTTCACCTAGTGGGTAAAAAGGAATTG
This sequence comes from Mytilus trossulus, assembly GCF_036588685.1. Classification (NCBI taxonomy): domain Eukaryota; kingdom Metazoa; phylum Mollusca; class Bivalvia; order Mytilida; family Mytilidae; genus Mytilus; species Mytilus trossulus. Next base: position 33,526,607 of record NC_086379.1, on the reverse strand, counting down.
CCGTAGGGAAATTTTGACAGACTTTTGAAAATTTGGGGTAGGCATAATGACCCTTTAGACCTAAGTTCGGACCTATGGTGAAGACAAACTATGAGTTGTCCCACCTGGACCTTTTGGCCCATTGGACCCTAGCCCATTACCTACCATTTCCACCTAGTGGCTGAAAAAGTATTGCCGTAGGGAATTTTTTACACTCTTTTAAAAATTGGGGTATGGCATTCTTTGAAAATCTAACTTTGGACCCATGGTGAGGACAAACCATGAGTTGTCCCACCTGGAACTTTTGGCCCATTGGACCTTAGACCCTTACCTATCATTTGCACCTAGTGGGTAAAAAAGTATTGCCGTAGGGAAATTTTGACAGACTTTTGAAAATTTGGGGTAGGCATAATGACCCTTAAGACCTAAGTTCGGACTTATGGTGAAGACAAACAATGAGTTGTCCCACCTGGACCTTTTGGTCCATTGGACCCTATCCTATTACCTACTATTTCCACCTAGTGGTTGAAAAAGTATTGCCGTAGGGAATTTTTTACACTCTTTTAAAAATTTGGGTACGGCATTTTTTGAAAATCTAACTTTGGACCCATGGGGAGGACAAACCATGAGTTGTCCCACCTGGACCTTTTGACCCATTGGACCTTAGACCCTTACCTATCATTTGCACCTAGTGGGTAAAAAAGTATTGCCGTAGGGAAATTTTGACAGACTTTTGAAAATTTGGGGTAGGCATAATGACCCTTTAGACCTAAGTTCGGACCTATGGTGAAGACAAACTATGAGTTGTCCCACCTGGACCTTTTGGCCCATTGGACCCTAGCCCATTACCTACCATTTCCACCTAGTGGCTGAAAAAGTATTGCCGTAGCGAATTTTTTACACTCTTTTAAAAATTGGGGTACGGCATTCTTTGAAAATCTAACTTTGGACCCATGGTGAGGACAAACCATGAGTTGTCCCACCTGGACCTTTTGGCCCATTGGACCTTAGACCCTTACCTATCATTTTCACCTAGTGGGTAAAAAAGAATTGCCGTAGGGAAATTTTGACAGACTTTTGAAAATTTGGGGTAGGCATAATGACCCTTTAGACCTAAGTTCGGACCTATGGTGAAGACAAACCATGAGTTGTCCCACCTGGACCTTTTGGCCCATTGGACCCTAGCCCATTACCTACCATTTCCACCTAGTGGCTGAAAAAGTATTGCCGTAGGGAATTTTTTACACTCTTTTAAAAATTGGGGTACGGCATTCTTTGAAAATCTAACTTTGGACCCATGGTGAGGACAAACCATGAGTTGTCCCACCTGGACCTTTTGGCCCATTGGACCTTAGACCCTTACCTATCATTTGCACCTAGTGGGTAAAAAAGTATTGCCGTAGGGAAATTTTGACAGACTTTTGAAAATTTGGGGTAGGCATAATGACCCTTAAGACCTAAGTTCGGACTTATGGTGAAGACAAACAATGAGTTGTCCCACCTGGACCTTTTGGTCCATTGGACCCTATCCTATTACCTACCATTTCCACCTAGAGGTTGAAAAAGTATTGCCGTAGGGAATTTTTTACACTCTTTTAAATATTTGGGTACGGCATTTTTTGAAAATCTAACTTTGGACCCATGGGGAGGACAAACCATGAGTTGTCCCACCTGGACCTTTTGACCCATTGGACCTTAGACCCTTACCTATCATTTGCACCTAGTGGGTAAAAAAGTATTGCCGTAGGGAAATTTTGACAGACTTTTGAAAATTTGGGGTAGGCATAATGACCCTTAAGACCTAAGTTCGGACTTATGGTGAAGACAAACAATGAGTTGTCCCACCTGGACCTTTTGGTCCATTGGACCCTATCATATTACCTACCATTTCCACCTAGTGGTTGAAAAAGTATTGCCGTAGGGAATTTTTTACACTCTTTTAAAAATTTGGGTACGGCATTTTTTGAAAATCTAACTTTGGACCCATGGGGAGGACAAACCATGAGTTGTCCCACCTGGACCTTTTGACCCATTGGACCTTAGACCCTTACCTATTATTTGCACCTAGTGGGTAAAAAAGTATTGCCGTAGGGAAATTTTGACACACTTTTGAAAATTTGGGGTAGGCATAATGACCCTTTAGACCTAAGTTCGGACCTATGGTGAAGACAAACTATGAGTTGTCCCACCTGGACCTTTTGGCCCATTGGACCCTAGCCCATTACCTACCATTTCCACCTAGTGGCTGAAAAAGTATTGCCGTAGGGAATTTTTTACACTCTTTTAAAAATTGGGGTACGGCATTCTTTGAAAATCTAACTTTGGACCCATGGTGAGGACAAACCATGAGTTGTCCCACCTGGACCTTTTGGCCCATTGGACCTTAGACCCTTACCTATCATTTTCACCTAGTGGGTAAAAAAGAATTGCCGTAGGGAAATTTTGACAGACTTTTGAAAATTTGGGGTAGGCATAATGACCCTTTAGACCTAAGTTCGGACCTATGGTGAAGACAAACTATGAGTTGTCCCACCTGGACCTTTTGGCCCATTGGACCCTAGCCCATTACCTACCATTTCCACCTAGTGGCTGAAAAAGTATTGCCGTAGGGAATTTTTTACACTCTTTTAAAAATTGGGGTATGGCATTCTTTGAAAATCTAACTTTGGACCCATGGTGAGGACAAACCATGAGTTGTCCCACCTGGAACTTTTGGCCCATTGGACCTTAGACCCTTACCTATCATTTGCACCTAGTGGGTAAAAAAGTATTGCCGTAGGGAAATTTTGACAGACTTTTGAAAATTTGGGGTAGGCATAATGACCCTTAAGACCTAAGTTCGGACTTATGGTGAAGACAAACAATGAGTTGTCCCACCTGGACCTTTTGGTCCATTGGACCCTATCCTATTACCTACTATTTCCACCTAGTGGTTGAAAAAGTATTGCCGTAGGGAATTTTTTACACTCTTTTAAAAATTTGGGTACGGCATTTTTTGAAAATCTAACTTTGGACCCATGGGGAGGACAAACCATGAGTTGTCCCACCTGGACCTTTTGACCCATTGGACCTTAGACCCTTACCTATCATTTGCACCTAGTGGGTAAAAAAGTATTGCCGTAGGGAAATTTTGACAGACTTTTGAAAATTTGGGGTAGGCATAATGACCCTTTAGACCTAAGTTCGGACCTATGGTGAAGACAAACTATGAGTTGTCCCACCTGGACCTTTTGGCCCATTGGACCCTAGCCCATTACCTACCATTTCCACCTAGTGGCTGAAAAAGTATTGCCGTAGCGAATTTTTTACACTCTTTTAAAAATTGGGGTACGGCATTCTTTGAAAATCTAACTTTGGACCCATGGTGAGGACAAACCATGAGTTGTCCCACCTGGACCTTTTGGCCCATTGGACCTTAGACCCTTACCTATCATTTTCACCTAGTGGGTAAAAAAGAATTGCCGTAGGGAAATTTTGACAGACTTTTGAAAATTTGGGGTAGGCATAATGACCCTTTAGACCTAAGTTCGGACCTATGGTGAAGACAAACCATGAGTTGTCCCACCTGGACCTTTTGGCCCATTGGACCCTAGCCCATTACCTACCATTTCCACCTAGTGGCTGAAAAAGTATTGCCGTAGGGAATTTTTTACACTCTTTTAAAAATTGGGGTACGGCATTCTTTGAAAATCTAACTTTGGACCCATGGTGAGGACAAACCATGAGTTGTCCCACCTGGACCTTTTGGCCCATTGGACCTTAGACCCTTACCTATCATTTGCACCTAGTGGGTAAAAAAGTATTGCCGTAGGGAAATTTTGACAGACTTTTGAAAATTTGGGGTAGGCATAATGACCCTTAAGACCTAAGTTCGGACTTATGGTGAAGACAAACAATGAGTTGTCCCACCTGGACCTTTTGGTCCATTGGACCCTATCCTATTACCTACCATTTCCACCTAGAGGTTGAAAAAGTATTGCCGTAGGGAATTTTTTACACTCTTTTAAATATTTGGGTACGGCATTTTTTGAAAATCTAACTTTGGACCCATGGGGAGGACAAACCATGAGTTGTCCCACCTGGACCTTTTGACCCATTGGACCTTAGACCCTTACCTATCATTTGCACCTAGTGGGTAAAAAAGTATTGCCGTAGGGAAATTTTGACAGACTTTTGAAAATTTGGGGTAGGCATAATGACCCTTAAGACCTAAGTTCGGACTTATGGTGAAGACAAACAATGAGTTGTCCCACCTGGACCTTTTGGTCCATTGGACCCTATCCTATTACCTACCATTTCCACCTAGTGGTTGAAAAAGTATTGCCGTAGGGAATTTTTTACACTCTTTTAAAAATTTGGGTACGGCATTTTTTGAAAATCTAACTTTGGACCCATGGGGAGGACAAACCATGAGTTGTCCCACCTGGACCTTTTGACCCATTGGACCTTAGACCCTTACCTATTATTTGCACCTAGTGGGTAAAAAAGTATTGCCGTAGGGAAATTTTGACACACTTTTGAAAATTTGGGGTAGGCATAATGACCCTTTAGACCTAAGTTCGGACCTATGGTGAAGACAAACTATGAGTTGTCCCACCTGGACCTTTTGGCCCATTGGACCCTAGCCCATTACCTACCATTTCCACCTAGTGGCTGAAAAAGTATTGCCGTAGGGAATTTTTTACACTCTTTTAAAAATTGGGGTACGGCATTCTTTGAAAATCTAACTTTGGACCCATGGTGAGGACAAACCATGAGTTGTCCCACCTGGACCTTTTGGCCCATTGGACCTTAGACCCTTACCTATCATTTTCACCTAGTGGGTAAAAAAGAATTGCCGTAGGGAAATTTTGACAGACTTTTGAAAATTTGGGGTAGGCATAATGACCCTTTAGACCTAAGTTCGGACCTATGGTGAAGACAAACTATGAGTTGTCCCACCTGGACCTTTTGGCCCATTGGACCCTAGCCCATTACCTACCATTTCCACCTAGTGGCTGAAAAAGTATTGCCGTAGGGAATTTTTTACACTCTTTTAAAAATTGGGGTATGGCATTCTTTGAAAATCTAACTTTGGACCCATGGTGAGGACAAACCATGAGTTGTCCCACCTGGAACTTTTGGCCCATTGGACCTTAGACCCTTACCTATCATTTGCACCTAGTGGGTAAAAAAGTATTGCCGTAGGGAAATTTTGACAGACTTTTGAAAATTTGGGGTAGGCATAATGACCCTTTAGACCTAAGTTCGGACCTATGGTGAAGACAAACTATGAGTTGTCCCACCTGGACCTTTTGGCCCATTGGACCCTAGCCCATTACCTACCATTTCCACCTAGTGGCTGAAAAAGTATTGCCGTAGCGAATTTTTTACACTCTTTTAAAAATTGGGGTACGGCATTCTTTGAAAATCTAACTTTGGACCCATGGTGATGACAAACCATGAGTTGTCCCACCTGGACCTTTTGGCCCATTGGACCTTAGACCCTTACCTATCATTTTCACCTAGTGGGTAAAAAAGAATTGCCGTAGGGAAATTTTGACAGACTTTTGAAAATTTGGGGTAGGCATAATGACCCTTTAGACCTAAGTTCGGACCTATGGTGAAGACAAACCATGAGTTGTCCCACCTGGACCTTTTGGCCCATTGGACCCTAGCCCATTACCTACCATTTCCACCTAGTGGCTGAAAAAGTATTGCCGTAGGGAATTTTTTACACTCTTTTAAAAATTGGGGTACGGCATTCTTTGAAAATCTAACTTTGGACCCATGGTGAGGACAAACCATGAGTTGTCCCACCTGGACCTTTTGGCCCATTGGACCTTAGACCCTTACCTATCATTTGCACCTAGTGGGTAAAAAAGTATTGCCGTAGGGAAATTTTGACAGACTTTTGAAAATTTGGGGTAGGCATAATGACCCTTAAGACCTAAGTTCGGACTTATGGTGAAGACAAACAATGAGTTGTCCCACCTGGACCTTTTGGTCCATTGGACCCTATCCTATTACCTACCATTTCCACCTAGTGGTTGAAAAAGTATTGCCGTAGGGAATTTTTTACACTCTTTTAAATATTTGGGTACGGCATTTTTTGAAAATCTAACTTTGGACCCATGGGGAGGACAAACCATGAGTTGTCCCACCTGGACCTTTTGACCCATTGGACCTTAGACCCTTACCTATCATTTGCACCTAGTGGGTAAAAAAGTATTGCCGTAGGGAAATTTTGACAGACTTTTGAAAATTTGGGGTAGGCATAATGACCCTTAAGACCTAAGTTCGGACTTATGGTGAAGACAAACAATGAGTTGTCCCACCTGGACCTTTTGGTCCATTGGACCCTATCCTATTACCTACCATTTCCACCTAGTGGTTGAAAAAGTATTGCCGTAGGGAATTTTTTACACTCTTTTAAAAATTTGGGTACGGCATTTTTTGAAAATCTAACTTTGGACCCATGGGGAGGACAAACCATGAGTTGTCCCACCTGGACCTTTTGACCCATTGGACCTTAGACCCTTACCTATTATTTGCACCTAGTGGGTAAAAAAGTATTGCCGTAGGGAAATTTTGACACACTTTTGAAAATTTGGGGTAGGCATAATGACCCTTTAGACCTAAGTTCGGACCTATGGTGAAGACAAACTATGAGTTGTCCCACCTGGACCTTTTGGCCCATTGGACCCTAGCCCATTACCTACCATTTCCACCTAGTGGCTGAAAAAGTATTGCCGTAGGGAATTTTTTACACTCTTTTAAAAATTGGGGTACGGCATTCTTTGAAAATCTAACTTTGGACCCATGGTGAGGACAAACCATGAGTTGTCCCACCTGGACCTTTTGGCCCATTGGACCTTAGACCCTTACCTATCATTTTCACCTAGTGGGTAAAAAAGAATTGCCGTAGGGAAATTTTGACAGACTTTTGAAAATTTGGGGTAGGCATAATGACCCTTTAGACCTAAGTTCGGACCTATGGTGAAGACAAACTATGAGTTGTCCCACCTGGACCTTTTGGCCCATTGGACCCTAGCCCATTACCTACCATTTCCACCTAGTGGCTGAAAAAGTATTGCCGTAGGGAATTTTTTACACTCTTTTAAAAATTGGGGTATGGCATTCTTTGAAAATCTAACTTTGGACCCATGGTGAGGACAAACCATGAGTTGTCCCACCTGGAACTTTTGGCCCATTGGACCTTAGACCCTTACCTATCATTTGCACCTAGTGGGTAAAAAAGTATTGCCGTAGGGAAATTTTGACAGACTTTTGAAAATTTGGGGTAGGCATAATGACCCTTAAGACCTAAGTTCGGACTTATGGTGAAGACAAACAATGAGTTGTCCCACCTGGACCTTTTGGTCCATTGGACCCTATCCTATTACCTACTATTTCCACCTAGTGGTTGAAAAAGTATTGCCGTAGGGAATTTTTTACACTCTTTTAAAAATTTGGGTACGGCATTTTTTGAAAATCTAACTTTGGACCCATGGGGAGGACAAACCATGAGTTGTCCCACCTGGACCTTTTGACCCATTGGACCTTAGACCCTTACCTATCATTTGCACCTAGTAGGTAAAAAAGTATTGCCGTAGGGAAATTTTGACAGACTTTTGAAAATTTGGGGTAGGCATAATGACCCTTTAGACCTAAGTTCGGACCTATGGTGAAGACAAACTATGAGTTGTCCCACCTGGACCTTTTGGCCCATTGGACCCTAGCCCATTACCTACCATTTCCACCTAGTGGCTGAAAAAGTATTGCCGTAGCGAATTTTTTACACTCTTTTAAAAATTGGGGTACGGCATTCTTTGAAAATCTAACTTTGGACCCATGGTGAGGACAAACCATGAGTTGTCCCACCTGGACCTTTTGGCCCATTGGACCTTAGACCCTTACCTATCATTTTCACCTAGTGGGTAAAAAAGAATTGCCGTAGGGAAATTTTGACAGACTTTTGAAAATTTGGGGTAGGCATAATGACCCTTTAGACCTAAGTTCGGACCTATGGTGAAGACAAACCATGAGTTGTCCCACCTGGACCTTTTGGCCCATTGGACCCTAGCCCATTACCTACCATTTCCACCTAGTGGCTGAAAAAGTATTGCCGTAGGGAATTTTTTACACTCTTTTAAAAATTGGGGTACGGCATTCTTTGAAAATCTAACTTTGGACCCATGGTGAGGACAAACCATGAGTTGTCCCACCTGGACCTTTTGGCCCATTGGACCTTAGACCCTTACCTATCATTTGCACCTAGTGGGTAAAAAAGTATTGCCGTAGGGAAATTTTGACAGACTTTTGAAAATTTGGGGTAGGCATAATGACCCTTAAGACCTAAGTTCGGACTTATGGTGAAGACAAACAATGAGTTGTCCCACCTGGACCTTTTGGTCCATTGGACCCTATCCTATTACCTACCATTTCCACCTAGTGGTTGAAAAAGTATTGCCGTAGGGAATTTTTTACACTCTTTTAAATATTTGGGTACGGCATTTTTTGAAAATCTAACTTTGGACCCATGGGGAGGACAAACCATGAGTTGTCCCACCTGGACCTTTTGACCCATTGGACCTTAGACCCTTACCTATCATTTGCACCTAGTGGGTAAAAAAGTATTGCCGTAGGGAAATTTTGACAGACTTTTGAAAATTTGGGGTAGGCATAATGACCCTTAAGACCTAAGTTCGGACTTATGGTGAAGACAAACAATGAGTTGTCCCACCTGGACCTTTTGGTCCATTGGACCCTATCCTATTACCTACCATTTCCACCTAGTGGTTGAAAAAGTATTGCCGTAGGGAATTTTTTACACTCTTTTAAAAATTTGGGTACGGCATTTTTTGAAAATCTAACTTTGGACCCATGGGGAGGACAAACCATGAGTTGTCCCACCTGGACCTTTTGACCCATTGGACCTTAGACCCTTACCTATTATTTGCACCTAGTGGGTAAAAAAGTATTGCCGTAGGGAAATTTTGACACACTTTTGAAAATTTGGGGTAGGCATAATGACCCTTTAGACCTAAGTTCGGACCTATGGTGAAGACAAACTATGAGTTGTCCCACCTGGACCTTTTGGCCCATTGGACCCTAGCCCATTACCTACCATTTCCACCTAGTGGCTGAAAAAGTATTGCCGTAGGGAATTTTTTACACTCTTTTAAAAATTGGGGTACGGCATTCTTTGAAAATCTAACTTTGGACCCATGGTGAGGACAAACCATGAGTTGTCCCACCTGGACCTTTTGGCCCATTGGACCTTAGACCCTTACCTATCATTTTCACCTAGTGGGTAAAAAAGAATTGCCGTAGGGAAATTTTGACAGACTTTTGAAAATTTGGGGTAGGCATAATGACCCTTTAGACCTAAGTTCGGACCTATGGTGAAGACAAACTATGAGTTGTCCCACCTGGACCTTTTGGCCCATTGGACCCTAGCCCATTACCTACCATTTCCACCTAGTGGCTGAAAAAGTATTGCCGTAGGGAATTTTTTACACTCTTTTAAAAATTGGGGTATGGCATTCTTTGAAAATCTAACTTTGGACCCATGGTGAGGACAAACCATGAGTTGTCCCACCTGGAACTTTTGGCCCATTGGACCTTAGACCCTTACCTATCATTTGCACCTAGTGGGTAAAAAAGTATTGCCGTAGGGAAATTTTGACAGACTTTTGAAAATTTGGGGTAGGCATAATGACCCTTAAGACCTAAGTTCGGACTTATGGTGAAGACAAACAATGAGTTGTCCCACCTGGACCTTTTGGTCCATTGGACCCTATCCTATTACCTACTATTTCCACCTAGTGGTTGAAAAAGTATTGCCGTAGGGAATTTTTTACACTCTTTTAAAAATTTGGGTACGGCATTTTTTGAAAATCTAACTTTGGACCCATGGGGAGGACAAACCATGAGTTGTCCCACCTGGACCTTTTGACCCATTGGACCTTAGACCCTTACCTATCATTTGCACCTAGTGGGTAAAAAAGTATTGCCGTAGGGAAATTTTGACAGACTTTTGAAAATTTGGGGTAGGCATAATGACCCTTTAGACCTAAGTTCGGACCTATGGTGAAGACAAACTATGAGTTGTCCCACCTGGACCTTTTGGCCCATTGGACCCTAGCCCATTACCTACCATTTCCACCTAGTGGCTGAAAAAGTATTGCCGTAGCGAATTTTTTACACTCTTTTAAAAATTGGGGTACGGCATTCTTTGAAAATCTAACTTTGGACCCATGGTGAGGACAAACCATGAGTTGTCCCACCTGGACCTTTTGGCCCATTGGACCTTAGACCCTTACCTATCATTTTCACCTAGTGGGTAAAAAAGAATTGCCGTAGGGAAATTTTGACAGACTTTTGAAAATTTGGGGTAGGCATAATGACCCTTTAGACCTAAGTTCGGACCTATGGTGAAGACAAACCATGAGTTGTCCCACCTGGACCTTTTGGCCCATTGGACCCTAGCCCATTACCTACCATTTCCACCTAGTGGCTGAAAAAGTATTGCCGTAGGGAATTTTTTACACTCTTTTAAAAATTGGGGTACGGCATTCTTTGAAAATCTAACTTTGGACCCATGGTGAGGACAAACCATGAGTTGTCCCACCTGGACCTTTTGGCCCATTGGACCTTAGACCCTTACCTATCATTTGCACCTAGTGGGTAAAAAAGTATTGCCGTAGGGAAATTTTGACAGACTTTTGAAAATTTGGGGTAGGCATAATGACCCTTAAGACCTAAGTTCGGACTTATGGTGAAGACAAACAATGAGTTGTCCCACCTGGACCTTTTGGTCCATTGGACCCTATCCTATTACCTACCATTTCCACCTAGTGGTTGAAAAAGTATTGCCGTAGGGAATTTTTTACACTCTTTTAAATATTTGGGTACGGCATTTTTTGAAAATCTAACTTTGGACCCATGGGGAGGACAAACCATGAGTTGTCCCACCTGGACCTTTTGACCCATTGGACCTTAGACCCTTACCTATCATTTGCACCTAGTGGGTAAAAAAGTATTGCCGTAGGGAAATTTTGACAGACTTTTGAAAATTTGGGGTAGGCATAATGACCCTTAAGACCTAAGTTCGGACTTATGGTGAAGACAAACAATGAGTTGTTACACCTGGACCTTTTGGTCCATTGGACCCTATCCTATTACCTACCATTTCCACCTAGTGGTTGAAAAAGTATTGCCGTAGGGAATTTTTTACACTCTTTTAAAAATTTGGGTACGGCATTTTTTGAAAATCTAACTTTGGACCCATGGGGAGGACAAACCATGAGTTGTCCCACCTGGACCTTTTGACCCATTGGACCTTAGACCCTTACCTATTATTTGCACCTAGTGGGTAAAAAAGTATTGCCGTAGGGAAATTTTGACACACTTTTGAAAATTTGGGGTAGGCATAATGACCCTTTAGACCTAAGTTCGGACCTATGGTGAAGACAAACTATGAGTTGTCCCACCTAGACCTTTTGGCCCATTGGACCCTAGCCCATTACCTACCATTTCCACCTAGTGGCTGAAAAAGTATTGCCGTAGGGAATTTTTTACACTCTTTTAAAAATTGGGGTACGGCATTCTTTGAAAATCTAACTTTGGACCCATGGTGAGGACAAACCATGAGTTGTCCCACCTGGACCTTTTGGCCCATTGGACCTTAGACCCTTACCTATCATTTTCACCTAGTGGGTAAAAAAGAATTGCCGTAGGGAAATTTTGACAGACTTTTGAAAATTTGGGGTAGGCATAATGACCCTTTAGACCTAAGTTCGGACCTATGGTGAAGACAAACTATGAGTTGTCCCACCTGGACCTTTTGGCCCATTGGACCCTAGCCCATTACCTACCATTTCCACCTAGTGGCTGAAAAAGTATTGCCCTAGGGAATTTTTTACACTCTTTTAAAAATTGGGGTATGGCATTCTTTGAAAATCTAATTTGGACCCATGGTGAGGACAAACCATGAGTTGTCCCACCTGGAACTTTTGGCCCATTGGACCTTAGACCCTTACCTATCATTTGCACCTAGTGGGTAAAAAAGTATTGCCGTAGGGAAATTTTGACAGACTTTTGAAAATTTGGGGTAGGCATAATGACCCTTAAGACCTAAGTTCGGACTTATGGTGAAGACAAACAATGAGTTGTCCCACCTGGACCTTTTGGTCCATTGGACCCTATCCTATTACCTACTATTTCCACCTAGTGGTTGAAAAAGCATTGCCGTAGGGAATTTTTTACACTCTTTTAAAAATTTGGGTACGGCATTTTTTGAAAATCTAACTTTGGACCCATGGGGAGGACAAACCATGAGTTGTCCCACCTGGACCTTTTGACCCATTGGACCTTAGACCCTTACCTATCATTTGCACCTAGTGGGTAAAAAAGTATTGCCGTAGGGAAATTTTGACAGACTTTTGAAAATTTGGGGTAGGCATAATGACCCTTTAGACCTAAGTTCGGACCTATGGTGAAGACAAACTATGAGTTGTCCCACCTGGACCTTTTGGCCCATTGGACCCTAGCCCATTACCTACCATTTCCACCTAGTGGCTGAAAAAGTATTGCCGTAGCGAATTTTTTACACTCTTTTAAAAATTGGGGTACGGCATTCTTTGAAAATCTAACTTTGGACCCATGGTGAGGACAAACCATGAGTTGTCCCACCTGGACCTTTTGGCCCATTGGACCTTAGACCCTTACCTATCATTTTCACCTAGTGGGTAAAAAAGAATTGCCGTAGGGAAATTTTGACAGACTTTTGAAAATTTGGGGTAGGCATAATGACCCTTTAGACCTAAGTTCGGACCTATGGTGAAGACAAACCATGAGTTGTCCCACCTGGACCTTTTGGCCCATTGGACCCTAGCCCATTACCTACCATTTCCACCTAGTGGCTGAAAAAGTATTGCCGTAGGGAATTTTTTACACTCTTTTAAAAATTGGGGTACGGCATTCTTTGAAAATCTAACTTTGGACCCATGGTGAGGACAAACCATGAGTTGTCCCACCTGGACCTTTTGGCCCATTGGACCTTAGACCCTTACCTATCATTTGCACCTAGTGGGTAAAAAAGTATTGCCGTAGGGAAATTTTGACAGACTTTTGAAAATTTGGGGTAGGCATAATTACCCTTAAGACCTAAGTTCGGACTTATGGTGAAGACAAACAATGAGTTGTCCCACCTGGACCTTTTGGTCCATTGGACCCTATCCTATTACCTACCATTTCCACCTAGTGGTTGAAAAAGTATTGCCGTAGGGAATTTTTTACACTCTTTTAAATATTTGGGTACGGCATTTTTTGAAAATCTAACTTTGGACCCATGGGGAGGACAAACCATGAGTTGTCCCACCTGGACCTTTTGACCCATTGGACCTTAGACCCTTACCTATCATTTGCACCTAGTGGGTAAAAAAGTATTGCCGTAGGGAAATTTTGACAGACTTTTGAAAATTTGGGGTAGGCATAATGACCCTTAAGACCTAAGTTCGGACTTATGGTGAAGACAAACAATGAGTTGTCCCACCTGGACCTTTTGGTCCATTGGACCCTATCCTATTACCTACCATTTCCACCTAGTGGTTGAAAAAGTATTGCCGTAGGGAATTTTTTACACTCTTTTAAAAATTTGGGTACGGCATTTTTTGAAAATCTAACTTTGGACCCATGGGGAGGACAAACCATGAGTTGTCCCACCTGGACCTTTTGACCCATTGGACCTTAGACCCTTACCTATTATTTGCACCTAGTGGGTAAAAAAGTATTGCCGTAGGGAAATTTTGACACACTTTTGAAAATTTGGGGTAGGCATAATGACCCTTTAGACCTAAGTTCGGACCTATGGTGAAGACAAACTATGAGTTGTCCCACCTGGACCTTTTGGCCCATTGGACCCTAGCCCATTACCTACCATTTCCACCTAGTGGCTGAAAAAGTATTGCCGTAGGGAATTTTTTACACTCTTTTAAAAATTGGGGTACGGCATTCTTTGAAAATCTAACTTTGGACCCATGGTGAGGACAAACCATGAGTTGTCCCACCTGGACCTTTTGGCCCATTGGACCTTAGACCCTTACCTATCATTTTCACCTAGTGGGTAAAAAAGAATTGCCGTAGGGAAATTTTGACAGACTTTTGAAAATTTGGGGTAGGCATAATGACCCTTTAGACCTAAGTTCGGACCTATGGTGAAGACAAACTATGAGTTGTCCCACCTGGACCTTTTGGCCCATTGGACCCTAGCCCATTACCTACCATTTCCACCTAGTGGCTGAAAAAGTATTGCCGTAGGGAATTTTTTACACTCTTTTAAAAATTGGGGTATGGCATTCTTTGAAAATCTAACTTTGGACCCATGGTGAGGACAAACCATGAGTTGTCCCACCTGGACCTTTTGGCCCATTGGACCTTAGACCCTTACCTATCATTTGCACCTAGTGGGTAAAAAAGTATTGCCGTAGGGAAATTTTGACAGACTTTTGAAAATTTGGGGTAGGCATAATGACCCTTAAGACCTAAGTTCGGACTTATGGTGAAGACAAACAATGAGTTGTCCCACCTGGACCTTTTGGTCCATTGGACCCTATCCTATTACCTACTATTTCCACCTAGTGGTTGAAAAAGTATTGCCGTAGGGAATTTTTTACACTCTTTTAAAAATTTGGGTACGGCATTTTTTGAAAATCTAACTTTGGACCCATGGGGAGGACAAACCATGAGTTGTCCCACCTGGACCTTTTGACCCATTGGACCTTAGACCCTTACCTATCATTTGCACCTAGTGGGTAAAAAAGTATTGCCGTAGGGAAATTTTGACAGACTTTTGAAAATTTGGGGTAGGCATAATGACCCTTTAGACCTAAGTTCGGACCTATGGTGAAGACAAACTATGAGTTGTCCCACCTGGACCTTTTGGCCCATTGGACCCTAGCCCATTACCTACCATTTCCACCTAGTGGCTGAAAAAGTATTGCCGTAGCGAATTTTTTACACTCTTTTAAAAATTGGGGTACGGCATTCTTTGAAAATCTAACTTTGGACCCATGGTGAGGACAAACCATGAGTTGTCCCACCTGGACCTTTTGGCCCATTGGACCTTAGACCCTTACCTATCATTTTCACCTAGTGGGTAAAAAAGAATTGCCGTAGGGAAATTTTGACAGACTTTTGAAAATTTGGGGTAGGCATAATGACCCTTTAGACCTAAGTTCGGACCTATGGTGAAGACAAACCATGAGTTGTCCCACCTGGACCTTTTGGCCCATTGGACCCTAGCCCATTACCTACCATTTCCACCTAGTGGCTGAAAAAGTATTGCCGTAGGGAATTTTTTACACTCTTTTAAAAATTGGGGTACGGCATTCTTTGAAAATCTAACTTTGGACCCATGGTGAGGACAAACCATGAGTTATCCCACCTGGACCTTTTGGCCCATTGGACCTTAGACCCTTACCTATCATTTGCACCTAGTGGGTAAAAAAGTATTGCCGTAGGGAAATTTTGACAGACTTTTGAAAATTTGGGGTAGGCATAATGACCCTTAAGACCTAAGTTCGGACTTATGGTGAAGACAAACAATGAGTTGTCCCACCTGGACCTTTTGGTCCATTGGACCCTATCCTATTACCTACCATTTCTACCTAGTGGTTGAAAAAGTATTGCCGTAGGGAATTTTTTACACTCTTTTAAAAATTTGGGTACGGCATTTTTTGAAAATCTAACTTTGGACCCATGGGGAGGACAAACCATGAGTTGTCCCACCTGGACCTTTTGACCCATTGGACCTTAGACCCTTACCTATCATTTGCACCTAGTGGGTAAAAAAGTATTGCCGTAGGGAAATTTTGACAGACTTTTGAAAATTTGGGGTAGGCATAATGACCCTTAAGACCTAAGTTCGGACTTATGGTGAAGACAAACAATGAGTTGTCCCACCTGGACCTTTTGGTCCATTGGACCCTATCCTATTACCTACCATTTCCACCTAGTGGTTGAAAAAGTATTGGCGTAGGGAATTTTTTACACTCTTTTAAAAATTTGGGTACGGCATTTTTTGAAAATCTAACTTTGGACCCATGGGGAGGACAAACCATGAGTTGTCCCACCTGGACCTTTTGACCCATTGGACCTTAGACCCTTACCTATTATTTGCACCTAGTGGGTAAAAAAGTATTGCCGTAGGGAAATTTTGACAGACTTTTGAAAATTTGGGGTAGGCATAATGACCCTTTAGACCTAAGTTCGGACCAATGGTGAAGACAAACTATGAGTTGTCCCACCTGGACCTTTTGGTCCATTGGACCCTAGCCCATTACCTACCATTTCCACCTAGTGGCTGAAAAAGTATTGCCGTAGGGAATTTTTTACACTCTTTTAAAAATTGGGGTACGGCATTCTTTGAAAATCTAACTTTGGACCCATGGTGAGGACAAACCATGAGTTGTCCCACCTGGACCTTTTGGCCCATTGGACCTTAGACCCTTACCTATCATTTTCACCTAGTGGGTAAAAAAGAATTGCCGTAGGGAAATTTTGACAGACTTTTGAAAATTTGGGGTAGGCATAATGACCCTTTAGACCTAAGTTCGGACCTATGGTGAAGACAAACTATGAGTTGTCCCACCTGGACCTTTTGGCCCATTGGACCCTAGCCCATTACCTACCATTTCCACCTAGTGGCTGAAAAAGTATTGCCGTAGGGAATTTTTTACACTCTTTTAAAAATTGGGGTATGGCATTCTTTGAAAATCTAACTTTGGACCCATGGTGAGGACAAACCATGAGTTGTCCCACCTGGACCTTTTGGCCCATTGGACCTTAGACCCTTACCTATCATTTGCACCTAGTGGGTAAAAAAGTATTGCCGTAGGGAAATTTTGACAGACTTTTGAAAATTTGGGGTAGGCAAAATGACCCTTAAGACCTAAGTTCGGACTTATGGTGAAGACAAACAATGAGTTGTCCCACCTGGACCTTTTGGTCCATTGGACCCTATCCTATTACCTACCATTTCCACCTAGTGGTTGAAAAAGTATTGCCGTAGGGAATTTTTTACACTCTTTTAAAAATTTGGGTACGGCATTTTTTGAAAATCTAACTTTGGACCCATGGGGAGGACAAACCATGAGTTGTCCCACCTGGACCTTTTGACCCATTGGACCTTAGACCCTTACCTATCATTTGCACCTAGTGGGTAAAAAAGTATTGCCGTAGGGAAATTTTGACAGACTTTTGAAAATTTGGGGTAGGCATAATGACCCTTAAGACCTAAGTTCGGACTTATGGTGAAGACAAACAATGAGTTGTCCCACCTGGACCTTTTGGTCCATTGGACCCTATCCTATTACCTACTATTTCCACCTAGTGGTTGAAAAAGTATTGCCGTAGGGAATTTTTTACACTCTTTTAAAAATTTGGGTACGGCATTTTTTGAAAATCTAACTTTGGACCCATGGGGAGGACAAACCATGAGTTGTCCCACCTGGACCTTTTGACCCATTGGACCTTAGACCCTTACCTATCATTTGCACCTAGTGGGTAAAAAAGTATTGCCGTAGGGAAATTTTGACAGACTTTTGAAAATTTGGGGTAGGCATAATGACCCTTTAGACCTAAGTTCGGACCTATGGTGAAGAAAAACTATGAGTTGTCCCACCTGGACCTTTTGGCCCATTGGACCCTAGCCCATTACCTACCATTTCCACCTAGTGGCTGAAAAAGTATTGCCGTAGGGAATTTTTTACACTCTTTTAAAAATTGGGGTACGGCATTCTTTGAAAATCTAACTTTGGACCCATGGTGAGGACAAACCATGAGTTGTCCCACCTGGACCTTTTGGCCCATTGGACCTTAGACCCTTACCTATCATTTTCACCTAGTGGGTAAAAAAGAATTGCCGTAGGGAAATTTTGACAGACTTTTGAAAATTTGGGGTAGGCATAATGACCCTTTAGACCTAAGTTCGGACCTATGGTGAAGACAAACCATGAGTTGTCCCACCTGGACATTTTGGCCCATTGGACCCTAGCCCATTACCTACCATTTCCACCTAGTGGCTGAAAAAGTATTGCCGTAGGGAATTTTTTACACTCTTTTAAAAATTGGGGTACGGCATTCTTTGAAAATCTAACTTTGGACCCATGGTGAGGACAAACCATGAGTTGTCCCACCTGGACCTTTTGGCCCATTGGACCTTAGACCCTTACCTATCATTTGCACCTAGTGGGTAAAAAAGTATTGCCGTAGGGAAATTTTGACAGACTTTTGAAAATTTGGGGTAGGCATAATGACCCTTAAGACCTAAGTTCGGACTTATGGTGAAGACAAACAATGAGTTGTCCCACCTGGACCTTTTGGTCCATTGGACCCTATCCTATTACCTACCATTTCCACCTAGTGGTTGAAAAAGTATTGCCGTAGGGAATTTTTTACACTCTTTTAAAAATTTGGGTACGGCATTTTTTGAAAATCTAACTTTGGACCCATGGGGAGGACAAACCATGAGTTGTCCCACCTGGACCTTTTGACCCATTGGACCTTAGACCCTTACCTATCATTTGCACCTAGTGGGTAAAAAAGTATTGCCGTAGGGAAATTTTGACAGACTTTTGAAAATTTGGGGTAGGCATAATGACCCTTAAGACCTAAGTTCGGACTTATGGTGAAGACAAACAATGAGTTGTCCCACCTGGACCTTTTGGTCCATTGGACCCTATCCTATTACCTACCATTTCCACCTAGTGGTTGAAAAAGTATTGCCGTAGGGAATTTTTTACACTCTTTTAAAAATTTGGGTACGGCATTTTTTGAAAATCTAACTTTGGACCCATGGGGAGGACAAACCATGAGTTGTCCCACCTGGACCTTTTGACCCATTGGACCTTAGACCCTTACCTATTATTTGCACCTAGTGGGTAAAAAAGTATTGCCGTAGGGAAATTTTGACACACTTTTGAAAATTTGGGGTAGGCATAATGACCCTTTAGACCTAAGTTCGGACCTATGGTGAAGACAAACTATGAGTTGTCCCACCTGGACCTTTTGGCCCATTGGACCCTAGCCCATTACCTACCATTTCCACCTAGTGGCTGAAAAAGTATTGCCGTAGGGAATTTTTTACACTCTTTTAAAAATTGGGGTACGGCATTCTTTGAAAATCTAACTTTGGACCCATGGTGAGGACAAACCATGAGTTGTCCCACCTGGACCTTTTGGCCCATTGGACCTTAGACCCTTACCTATCATTTTCACCTAGTGGGTAAAATAGAATTGCCGTAGGGAAATTTTGACAGACTTTTGAAAATTTGGGGTAGGCATAATGACCCTTTAGACCTAAGTTCGGACCTATGGTGAAGACAAACTATGAGTTGTCCCACCTGGACCTTTTGGCCCATTGGACCCTAGCCCATTACCTACCATTTCCACCTAGTGGCTGAAAAAGTATTGCCGTAGGGAATTTTTTACACTCTTTTAAAAATTGGGGTATGGCATTCTTTGAAAATCTAACTTTGGACCCATGGTGAGGACAAACCATGAGTTGTCCCACCTGGACCTTTTGGCCCATTGGACCTTAGACCCTTACCTATCATTTGCACCTAGTGGGTAAAAAAGTATTGCCGTAGGGAAATTTTGACAGACTTTTGAAAATTTGGGGTAGGCATAATGACCCTTAAGACCTAAGTTCGGACTTATGGTGAAGACAAACAATGAGTTGTCCCACCTGGACCTTTTGGTCCATTGGACCCTATCCTATTACCTACTATTTCCACCTAGTGGTTGAAAAAGTATTGCCGTAGGGAATTTTTTACACTCTTTTAAAAATTTGGGTACGGCATTTTTTGAAAATCTAACTTTGGACCCATGGGGAGGACAAACCATGAGTTGTCCCACCTGGACCTTTTGACCCATTGGACCTTAGACCCTTACCTATCATTTGCACCTAGTGGGTAAAAAAGTATTGCCGTAGGGAAATTTGACAGACTTTTGAAAATTTGGGGTAGGCATAATGACCCTTTAGACCTAAGTTCGGACCTATGGTGAAGACAAACTATGAGTTGTCCCACCTGGACCTTTTGGTCCATTGGACCCTAGCCCATTACCTACCATTTCCACCTAGTGGCTGAAAAAGTATTGCCGTAGGGAATTTTTTACATTCTTTTAAAAATTGGGGTACGGCATTCTTTGAAAATCTAACTTTGGACCCATGGTGAGGACAAACCATGAGTTGTCCCACCTGGACCTTTTGGCCCATTGGACCTTAGACCCTTACCTATCATTTTCACCTAGTGGGTAAAAAAGAATTGCCGTAGGGAAATTTTGACAGACTTTTGAAAATTTGGGGTAGGCATAATGACCCTTTAGACCTAAGTTCGGACCTATGGTGAAGACAAACCATGAGTTGTCCCACCTGGACCTTTTGGCCCATTGGACCCTAGCCCATTACCTACCATTTCCACCTAGTGGCTGAAAAAGTATTGCCGTAGGGAATTTTTTACACTCTTTTAAAAATTGGGGTACGGCATTCTTTGAAAATCTAACTTTGGACCCATGGTGAGGACAAACCATGAGTTGTCCCACCTGGACCTTTTGGCCCATTGGACCTTAGACCCTTACCTATCATTTGCACCTAGTGGGTAAAAAAGTATTGCCGTAGGGAAATTTTGACAGACTTTTGAAAATTTGGGGTAGGCATAATGACCCTTAAGACCTAAGTTCGGACTTATGGTGAAGACAAACAATGAGTTGTCCCACCTGGACCTTTTGGTCCATTGGACCCTATCCTATTACCTACCATTTCCACCTAGTGGTTGAAAAAGTATTGCCGTAGGGAATTTTTTACACTCTTTTAAAAATTTGGGTACGGCATTTTTTGAAAATCTAACTTTGGACCCATGGGGAGGACAAACCATGAGTTGTCCCACCTGGACCTTTTGACCCATTGGACCTTAGACCCTTACCTATCATTTGCACCTAGTGGGTAAAAAAGTATTGCCGTAGGGAAATTTTGACAGACTTTTGAAAATTTGGGGTAGGCATAATGACCCTTAAGACCTAAGTTCGGACTTATGGTGAAGACAAACAATGAGTTGTCCCACCTGGACCTTTTGGTCCATTGGACCCTATCCTATTACCTACCATTTCCACCTAGTGGTTGAAAAAGTATTGCCGTAGGGAATTTTTTACACTCTTTTAAAAAATTGGGTACGGCATTTTTTGAAAATCTAACTTTGGACCCATGGGGAGGACAAACCATGAGTTGTCCCACCTGGACCTTTTGACCCATTGGACCTTAGACCCTTACCTATTATTTGCACCTAGTGGGTAAAAAAGTATTGCCGTAGGGAAATTTTGACACACTTTTGAAAATTTGGGGTAGGCATAATGACCCTTTAGACCTAAGTTCGGACCTATGGTGAAGACAAACTATGAGTTGTCCCACCTGGACCTTTTGGCCCAATGGACCCTAGCCCATTACCTACCATTTCCACCTAGTGGCTGAAAAAGTATTGCCGTAGGGAATTTTTTACACTCTTTTAAAAATTGGGGTACGGCATTCTTTGAAAATCTAACTTTGGACCCATGGTGAGGACAAACCATGAGTTGTCCCACCTGGACCTTTTGGCCCATTGGACCTTAGACCCTTACCTATCATTTTCACCTAGTGGGTAAAAAAGAATTGCCGTAGGGAAATTTTGACAGACTTTTGAAAATTTGGGGTAGGCATAATGACCCTTTAGACCTAAGTTCGGACCTATGGTGAAGACAAACTATGAGTTGTCCCACCTGGACCTTTTGGCCCATTGGACCCTAGCCCATTACCTACCATTTCCACCTAGTGGCTGAAAAAGTATTGCCGTAGGGAATTTTTTACACTCTTTTAAAAATTGGGGTATGGCATTCTTTGAAAATCTAACTTTGGACCCATGGTGAGGACAAACCATGAGTTGTCCACCTGGACCTTTTGGCACATTGGACCTTAGACCCTTACCTATCATTTGCACCTAGTGGGTAAAAAAGTATTGCCGTAGGGAAATTTTGACAGACTTTTGAAAATTTGGGGTAGGCATAATGACCCTTAAGACCTAAGTTCGGACTTATGGTGAAGACAAACAATGAGTTGTCCCACCTGGACCTTTTGGTCCATTGGACCCTATCCTATTACCTACTATTTCCACCTAGTGGTTGAAAAAGTATTGCCGTAGGGAATTTTTTACACTCTTTTAAAAATTTGGGTACGGCATTTTTTGAAAATCTAACTTTGGACCCATGGGGAGGACAAACCATGAGTTGTCCCACCTGGACCTTTTGACCCATTGGACCTTAGACCCTTACCTATCATTTGCACCTAGTGGGTAAAAAAGTATTGCCGTAGGGAAATTTTGACAGACTTTTGAAAATTTGGGGTAGGCATAATGACCCTTAAGACCTAAGTTCGGACTTATGGTGAAGACAAACAATGAGTTGTCCCACCTGGACCTTTTGGTCCATTGGACCCTATCCTATTACCTACCATTTCCACCTAGTGGTTGAAAAAGTATTGCCGTAGGGAATTTTTTACACTCTTTTAAAAATTTGGGTACGGCATTTTTTGAAAATCTAACTTTGGACCCATGGGGAGGACAAACCATGAGTTGTCCCACCTGGACCTTTTGACCCATTGGACCTTAGACCCTTACCTATTATTTGCACCTAGTGGGTAAAAAAGTATTGCCGTAGGGAAATTTTGACACACTTTTGAAAATTTGGGGTAGGCATAATGACCCTTTAGACCTAAGTTCGGACCTATGGTGAAGACAAACTATGAGTTGTCCCACCTGGACCTTTTGGCCCAATGGACCCTAGCCCATTACCTACCATTTCCACCTAGTGGCTGAAAAAGTATTGCCGTAGGGAATTTTTTACACTCTTTTAAAAATTGGGGTACGGCATTCTTTGAAAATCTAACTTTGGACCCATGGTGAGGACAAACCATGAGTTGTCCCACCTGGACCTTTTGGCCCATTGGACCTTAGACCCTTACCTATCATTTTCACCTAGTGGGTAAAAAAGAATTGCCGTAGGGAAATTTTGACAGACTTTTGAAAATTTGGGGTAGGCATAATGACCCTTTAGACCTAAGTTCGGACCTATGGTGAAGACAAACTATGAGTTGTCCCACCTGGACCTTTTGGTCCATTGGACCCTAGCCCATTACCTACCATTTCCACCTAGTGGCTGAAAAAGTATTGCCGTAGGGAATTTTTTACACTCTTTTAAAAATTGGGGTATGGCATTCTTTGAAAATCTAACTTTGGACCCATGGTGAGGACAAACCATGAGTTGTCCCACCTGGACCTTTTGGCCCATTGGACCTTAGACCCTTACCTATCATTTGCACCTAGTGGGTAAAAAAGTATTGCCGTAGGGAAATTTTGACAGACTTTTGAAAATTTGGGGTAGGCATAATGACCCTTAAGACCTAAGTTCGGACTTATGGTGAAGACAAACAATGAGTTGTCCCACCTGGACCTTTTGGTCCATTGGACCCTATCCTATTACCTACTATTTCCACCTAGTGGTTGAAAAAGTATTGCCGTAGGGAATTTTTTACACTCTTTTAAAAATTTGGGTACGGCATTTTTTGAAAATCTAACTTTGGACCCATGGTGAGGACAAACCATGAGTTGTCCCACCTGGACCTTTTGGCCCATTGGACCTTAGACCCTTACCTATCATTTGCACCTAGTGGGTAAAAAAGTATTGCCGTAGGGAAATTTTGACAGACTTTTGAAAATTTGGGGTAGGCATAATGACCCTTAAGACCTAAGTTCGGACTTATGGTGAAGACAAACAATGAGTTGTCCCACCTGGACCTTTTGGTCCATTGGACCCTATCCTATTACCTACTATTTCCACCTAGTGGTTGAAAAAGTATTGCCGTAGGGAATTTTTTACACTCTTTTAAAAATTTGGGTACGGCATTTTTTGAAAATCTAACTTTGGACCCATGGGGAGGACAAACCATGAGTTGTCCCACCTGGACCTTTTGACCCATTGGACCTTAGACCCTTACCTATCATTTGCACCTAGTGGGTAAAAAAGTATTGCCGTAGGGAAATTTTGACAGACTTTTGAAAATTTGGGGTAGGCATAATGACCCTTTAGACCTAAGTTCGGACCTATGGTGAAGACAAACTATGAGTTGTCCCACCTGGACCTTTTGGCCCATTGGACCCTAGCCCATTACCTACCATTTCCACCTAGTGGCTGAAAAAGTATTGCCGTAGGGAATTTTTTACACTCTTTTAAAAATTGGGGTACGGCATTCTTTGAAAATCTAACTTTGGACCCATGGTGAGGACAAACCATGAGTTGTCCCACCTGGACCTTTTGGCCCATTGGACCTTAGACCCTTACCTATCATTTTCACCTAGTGGGTAAAAAAGAATTGCCGTAGGGAAATTTTGACAGACTTTTGAAAATTTGGGGTAGGCATAATGACCCTTTAGACCTAAGTTCGGACCTATGGTGAAGACAAACCATGAGTTGTCCCACCTGGACCTTTTGGCCCATTGGACCCTAGCCCATTACCTACCATTTCCACCTAGTGGCTGAAAAAGTATTGCCGTAGGGAATTTTTTACACTCTTTTAAAAATTGGGGTACGGCATTCTTTGAAAATCTAACTTTGGACCCATGGTGAGGACAAACCATGAGTTGTCCCACCTGGACCTTTTGGCCCATTGGACCTTAGACCCTTACCTATCATTTGCACCTAGTGGGTAAAAAAGTATTGCCGTAGGGAAATTTTGACAGACTTTTGAAAATTTGGGGTAGGCATAATGACCCTTAAGACCTAAGTTCGGACTTATGGTGAAGACAAACAATGAGTTGTCCCACCTGGACCTTTTGGTCCATTGGACCCTATCCTATTACCTACCATTTCCACCTAGTGGTTGAAAAAGTATTGCCGTAGGGAATTTTTTACACTCTTTTAAAAATTTGGGTACGGCATTTTTTGAAAATCTAACTTTGGACCCATGGGGAGGACAAACCATGAGTTGTCCCACCTGGACCTTTTGACCCATTGGACCTTAGACCCTTACCTATCATTTGCACCTAGTGGGTAAAAAAGTATTGCCGTAGGGAAATTTTGACAGACTTTTGAAAATTTGGGGTAGGCATAATGACCCTTAAGACCTAAGTTCGGACTTATGGTGAAGACAAACAATGAGTTGTCCCACCTGGACCTTTTGGTCCATTGGACCCTAGCCCATTACCTACCATTTCCACCTAGTGGCTGAAAAAGTATTGCCGTAGGGAATTTTTTACACTCTTTTAAAAATTGGGGTACGGCATTCTTTGAAAATCTAACTTTGGACCCATGGTGAGGACAAACCATGAGTTGTCCCACCTGGACCTTTTGGCCCATTGGACCTTAGACCCTTACCTATCATTTTCACCTAGTGGGTAAAAAAGAATTGCCGTAGGGAAATTTTGACAGACTTTTGAAAATTTGGGGTAGGCATAATGACCCTTTAGACCTAAGTTCGGACCTATGGTGAAGACAAACCATGAGTTGTCCCACCTGGACCTTTTGGCCCATTGGACCCTAGCCCATTACCTACCATTTCCACCTAGTGGCTGAAAAAGTATTGCCGTAGGGAATTTTTTACACTCTTTTAAAAATTGGGGTACGGCATTCTTTGAAAATCTAACTTTGGACCCATGGTGAGGACAAACCATGAGTTGTCCCACCTGGACCTTTTGGCCATTGGACATTAGACCCTTACCTATCATTTGCACCTAGTGGGTAAAAAAGTATTGCCGTAGGGAAATTTTGACAGACTTTTGAAAATTTGGGGTAGGCATAATGACCCTTAAGACCTAAGTTCGGACTTATGGTGAAGACAAACAATGAGTTGTCCCACCTGGACCTTTTGGTCCATTGGACCCTATCCTATTACCTACCATTTCCACCTAGTGGTTGAAAAAGTATTGCCGTAGGGAATTTTTTACACTCTTTTAAAAATTTGGGTACGGCATTTTTTGAAAATCTAACTTTGGACCCATGGGGAGGACAAACCATGAGTTGTCCCACCTGGACCTTTTGACCCATTGGACCTTAGACCCTTACCTATCATTTGCACCTAGTGGGTAAAAAAGTATTGCCGTAGGGAAATTTTGACAGACTTTTGAAAATTTGGGGTAGGCATAATGACCCTTAAGACCTAAGTTCGGACTTATGGTGAAGACAAACAATGAGTTGTCCCACCTGGACCTTTTGGTCCATTGGACCCTATCCTATTACCTACCATTTCCACCTAGTGGTTGAAAAAGTATTGCCGTAGGGAATTTTTTACACTCTTTTAAAAATTTGGGTACGGCATTTTTTGAAAATCTAACTTTGGACCCATGGGGAGGACAAACCATGAGTTGTCCCACCTGGACCTTTTGACCCATTGGACCTTAGACCCTTACCTATTATTTGCACCTAGTGGGTAAAAAAGTATTGCCGTAGGGAAATTTTGACACACTTTTGAAAATTTGGGGTAGGCATAATGACCCTTTAGACCTAAGTTCGGACCTATGGTGAAGACAAACTATGAGTTGTCCCACCTGGACCTTTTGGCCCATTGGACCCTAGCCCATTACCTACCATTTCCACCTAGTGGCTGAAAAAGTATTGCCGTAGGGAATTTTTTACACTCTTTTAAAAATTGGGGTACGGCATTCTTTGAAAATCTAACTTTGGACCCATGGTGAGGACAAACCATGAGTTGTCCCACCTGGACCTTTTGGCCCATTGGACCTTAGACCCTTACCTATCATTTTCACCTAGTGGGTAAAAAAGAATTGCCGTAGGGAAATTTTGACAGACTTTTGAAAATTTGGGGTAGGCATAATGACCCTTTAGACCTAAGTTCGGACCTATGGTGAAGACAAACTATGAGTTGTCCCACCTGGACCTTTTGGCCCATTGGACCCTAGCCCATTACCTACCATTTCCACCTAGTGGCTGAAAAAGTATTGCCGTAGGGAATTTTTTACACTCTTTTAAAAATTGGGGTACGGCATTCTTTGAAAATCTAACTTTGGACCCATGGTGAGGACAAACCATGAGTTGTCCCACCTGGACCTTTTGGCCCATTGGACCTTAGACCCTTACCTATCATTTGCACCTAGTGGGTAAAAAAGTATTGCCGTAGGGAAATTTTGACAGACTTTTGAAAATTTGGGGTAGGCATAATGACCCTTAAGACCTAAGTTCGGACTTATGGTGAAGACAAACAATGAGTTGTCCCACCTGGACCTTTTGGTCCATTGGACCCTATCCTATTACCTACTATTTCCACCTAGTGGTTGAAAAAGTATTGCCGTAGGGAATTTTTTACACTCTTTTAAAAATTTGGGTACGGCATTTTTTGAAAATCTAACTTTGGACCCATGGGGAGGACAAACCATGAGTTGTCCCACCTGGACCTTTTGACCCATTGGACCTTAGACCCTTACCTATCATTTGCACCTAGTGGGTAAAAAAGTATTGCCGTAGGGAAATTTTGACAGACTTTTGAAAATTTGGGGTAGGCATAATGACCCTTTAGACCTAAGTTCGGACCTATGGTGAAGACAAACTATGAGTTGTCCCACCTGGACCTTTTGGCCCATTGGACCCTAGCCCATTACCTACCATTTCCACCTAGTGGCTGAAAAAGTATTGCCGTAGGGAATTTTTTACACTCTTTTAAAAATTGGGGTACGGCATTCTTTGAAAATCTAACTTTGGACCCATGGTGAGGACAAACCATGAGTTGTCCCACCTGGACCTTTTGGCCCATTGGACCTTAGACCCTTACCTATCATTTTCACCTAGTGGGTAAAAAAGAATTGCCGTAGGGAAATTTTGACAGACTTTTGAAAATTTGGGGTAGGCATAATGACCCTTTAGACCTAAGTTCGGACCTATGGTGAAGACAAACTATGAGTTGTCCCACCTGGACCTTTTGGCCCATTGGACCCTAGCCCATTACCTACCATTTCCACCTAGTGGCTGAAAAAGTATTGCCGTAGGGAATTTTTTACACTCTTTTAAAAATTTGGGTACGGCATTTTTTGAAAATCTAACTTTGGACCCATGGTGAGGACAAACCATGAGTTGTCCCACCTGGACCTTTTGGCCCATTGGACCTTAGACCCTTACCTATCATTTGCACCTAGTGGGTAAAAAAGTATTGCCGTAGGGAAATTTTGACAGACTTTTGAAAATTTGGGGTAGGCATAATGACCCTTAAGACCTAAGTTCGGACTTATGGTGAAGACAAACAATGAGTTGTCCCACCTGGACCTTTTGGTCCATTGGACCCTATCCTATTACCTACCATTTCCACCTAGTGGTTGAAAAAGTATTGCCGTAGGGAATTTTTTACACTCTTTTAAAAATTTGGGTACGGCATTTTTTGAAAATCTAACTTTGGACCCATGGGGAGGACAAACCATGAGTTGTCCCACCTGGACCTTTTGACCCATTGGACCTTAGACCCTTACCTATCATTTGCACCTAGTGGGTAAAAAAGTATTGCCGTAGGGAAATTTTGACAGACTTTTGAAAATTTGGGGTAGGCATAATGACCCTTAAGACCTAAGTTCGGACTTATGGTGAAGACAAACAATGAGTTGTCCCACCTGGACCTTTTGGTCCATTGGACCCTATCCTATTACCTACCATTTCCACCTAGTGGTTGAAAAAGTATTGCCGTAGGGAATTTTTTACACTCTTTTAAAAATTTGGGTACGGCATTTTTTGAAAATCTAACTTTGGACCCATGGGGAGGACAAACCATGAGTTGTCCCACCTGGACCTTTTGACCCATTGGACCTTAGACCCTTACCTATTATTTGCACCTAGTGGGTAAAAAAGTATTGCCGTAGGGAAATTTTGACACACTTTTGAAAATTTGGGGTAGGCATAATGACCCTTTAGACCTAAGTTCGGACCTATGGTGAAGACAAACTATGAGTTGTCCCACCTGGACCTTTTGGCCCATTGGACCCTAGCCCATTACCTACCATTTCCACCTAGTGGCTGAAAAAGTATTGCCGTAGGGAATTTTTTACACTCTTTTAAAAATTGGGGTACGGCATTCTTTGAAAATCTAACTTTGGACCCATGGTGAGGACAAACCATGAGTTGTCCCACCTGGACCTTTTGGCCCATTGGACCTTAGACCCTTACCTATCATTTTCACCTAGTGGGTAAAAAAGAATTGCCGTAGGGAAATTTTGACAGACTTTTGAAAATTTGGGGTAGGCATAATGACCCTTTAGACCTAAGTTCGGACCTATGGTGAAGACAAACTATGAGTTGTCCCACCTGGACCTTTTGGCCCATTGGACCCTAGCCCATTACCTACCATTTCCACCTAGTGGCTGAAAAAGTATTGCCGTAGGGAATTTTTTACACTCTTTTAAAAATTGGGGTACGGCATTCTTTGAAAATCTAACTTTGGACCCATGGTGAGGACAAACCATGAGTTGTCCCACCTCGACCTTTTGGCCCATTGGACCTTAGACCCTTACCTATCATTTGCACCTAGTGGGTAAAAAAGTATTGCCGTAGGGAAATTTTGACAGACTTTTGAAAATTTGGGGTAGGCATAATGACCCTTAAGACCTAAGTTCGGACTTATGGTGAAGACAAACAATGAGTTGTCCCACCTGGACCTTTTGGTCCATTGGACCCTATCCTATTACCTACCATTTCCACCTAGTGGTTGAAAAAGTATTGCCGTAGGGAATTTTTTACACTCTTTTAAAAATTTGGGTACGGCATTTTTTGAAAATCTAACTTTGGACCCATGGGGAGGACAAACCATGAGTTGTCCCACCTGGACCTTTTGACCCATTGGACCTTAGACCCTTACCTATCATTTGCACCTAGTGGGTAAAAAAGTATGCCGTAGGGAAATTTTGACAGACTTTTGAAAATTTGGGGTAGGCATAATGACCCTTAAGACCTAAGTTCGGACTTATGGTGAAGACAAACAATGAGTTGTCCCACCTGGACCTTTTGGTCCATTGGACCCTATCCTATTACCTACCATTTCCACCTAGTGGTTGAAAAAGTATTGCCGTAGGGAATTTTTTACACTCTTTTAAAAATTTGGGTACGGCATTTTTTGAAAATCTAACTTTGGACCCATGGGGAGGACAAACCATGAGTTGTCCCACCTGGACCTTTTGACCCATTGGACCTTAGACCCTTACCTATTATTTGCACCTAGTGGGTAAAAAAGTATTGCCGTAGGGAAATTTTGACACACTTTTGAAAATTTGGGGTAGGCATAATGACCCTTTAGACCTAAGTTCGGACCTATGGTGAAGACAAACTATGAGTTGTCCCACCTGGACCTTTTGGCCCATTGGACCCTAGCCCATTACCTACCATTTCCACCTAGTGGCTGAAAAAGTATTGCCGTAGGGAATTTTTTACACTCTTTTAAAAATTGGGGTACGGCATTCTTTGAAAATCTAACTTTGGACCCATGGTGAGGACAAACCATGAGTTGTCCCACCTGGACCTTTTGGCCCATTGGACCTTAGACCCTTACCTATCATTTTCACCTAGTGGGTAAAAAAGAATTGCCGTAGGGAAATTTTGACAGACTTTTGAAAATTTGGGGTAGGCATAATGACCCTTTAGACCTAAGTTCGGACCTATGGTGAAGACAAACTATGAGTTGTCCCACCTGGACCTTTTGGCCCATTGGACCCTAGCCCATTACCTACCATTTCCACCTAGTGGCTGAAAAAGTATTGCCGTAGGGAATTTTTTACACTCTTTTAAAAATTGGGGTACGGCATTCTTTGAAAATCTAACTTTGGACCCATGGTGAGGACAAACCATGAGTTGTCCCACCTGGACCTTTTGGCCCATTGGACCTTAGACCCTTACCTATCATTTGCACCTAGTGGGTAAAAAAGTATTGCCGTAGGGAAATTTTGACAGACTTTTGAAAATTTGGGGTAGGCATAATGACCCTTAAGACCTAAGTTCGGACTTATGGTGAAGACAAACAATGAGTTGTCCCACCTGGACCTTTTGGTCCATTGGACCCTATCCTATTACCTACTATTTCCACCTAGTGGTTGAAAAAGTATTGCCGTAGGGAATTTTTTACACTCTTTTAAAAATTTGGGTACGGCATTTTTTGAAAATCTAACTTTGGACCCATGGGGAGGACAAACCATGAGTTGTCTTACCTGGACCTTTTGACCCATTGGACCTTAGACCCTTACCTATCATTTGCACCTAGTGGGTAAAAAAGTATTGCCGTAGGGAAATTTTGACAGACTTTTGAAAATTTGGGGTAGGCATAATGACCCTTTAGACCTAAGTTCGGACCTATGGTGAAGACAAACTATGAGTTGTCCCACCTGGACCTTTTGGCCCATTGGACCCTAGCCCATTACCTACCATTTCCACCTAGTGGCTGAAAAAGTATTGCCGTAGGGAATTTTTTACACTCTTTTAAAAATTGGGGTACGGCATTCTTTGAAAATCTAACTTTGGACCCATGGTGAGGACAAACCATGAGTTGTCCCACCTGGACCTTTTGGCCCATTGGACCTTAGACCCTTACCTATCATTTTCACCTAGTGGGTAAAAAAGAATTGCCGTAGGGAAATTTTGACAGACTTTTGAAAATTTGGGGTAGGCATAATGACCCTTTAGACCTAAGTTCGGACCTATGGTGAAGACAAACTATGAGTTGTCCCACCTGGACCTTTTGGCCCATTGGACCCTAGCCCATTACCTACCATTTCCACCTAGTGGCTGAAAAAGTATTGCCGTAGGGAATTTTTTACACTCTTTTAAAAATTGGGGTACGGCATTCTTTGAAAATCTAACTTTGGACCCATGGTGAGGACAAACCATGAGTTGTCCCACCTGGACCTTTTGGCCCATTGGACCTTAGACCCTTACCTATCATTTGCACCTAGTGGGTAAAAAAGTATTGCCGTAGGGAAATTTTGACAGACTTTTGAAAATTTGGGGTAGGCATAATGACCCTTAAGACCTAAGTTCGGACTTATGGTGAAGACAAACAATGAGTTGTCCCACCTGGACCTTTTGGTCCATTGGACCCTATCCTATTACCTACCATTTCCACCTAGTGGTTGAAAAAGTATTGCCGTAGGGAATTTTTTACACTCTTTTAAAAATTTGGGTACGGCATTTTTTGAAAATCTAACTTTGGACCCATGGGGAGGACAAACCATGAGTTGTCCCACCTGGACCTTTTGACCCATTGAACCTTAGACCCTTACCTATCATTTGCACCTAGTGGGTAAAAAAGTATTGCCGTAGGGAAATTTTGACAGACTTTTGAAAATTTGGGGTAGGCATAATGACCCTTAAGACCTAAGTTCGGACTTATGGTGAAGACAAACAATGAGTTGTCCCACCTGGACCTTTTGGTCCATTGGACCCTATCCTATTACCTACCATTTCCACCTAGTGGTTGAAAAAGTATTGCCGTAGGGAATTTTTTACACTCTTTTAAAAATTTGGGTACGGCATTTTTTGAAAATCTAACTTTGGACCCATGGGGAGGACAAACCATGAGTTGTCCCACCTGGACCTTTTGACCCATTGGACCTTAGACCCTTACCTATTATTTGCACCTAGTGGGTAAAAAAGTATTGCCGTAGGGAAATTTTGACACACTTTTGAAAATTTGGGGTAGGCATAATGACCCTTTAGACCTAAGTTCGGACCTATGGTGAAGACAAACTATGAGTTGTCCCACCTGGACCTTTTGGCCCATTGGACCCTAGCCCATTACCTACCATTTCCACCTAGTGGCTGAAAAAGTATTGCCGTAGGGAATTTTTTACACTCTTTTAAAAATTGGGGTACGGCATTCTTTGAAAATCTAACTTTGGACCCATGGTGAGGACAAACCATGAGTTGTCCCACCTGGACCTTTTGGCCCATTGGACCTTAGACCCTTACCTATCATTTTCACCTAGTGGGTAAAAAAGAATTGCCGTAGGGAAATTTTGACAGACTTTTGAAAATTTGGGGTAGGCATAATGACCCTTTAGACCTAAGTTCGGACCTATGGTGAAGACAAACTATGAGTTGTCCCACCTGGACCTTTTGGCCCATTGGACCCTAGCCCATTACCTACCATTTCCACCTAGTGGCTGAAAAAGTATTGCCGTAGGGAATTTTTTACACTCTTTTAAAAATTGGGGTACGGCATTCTTTGAAAATCTAACTTTGGACCCATGGTGAGGACAAACAATGAGTTGTCCCACCTCGACCTTTTGGCCCATTGGACCTTAGACCCTTACCTATCATTTGCACCTAGTGGGTAAAAAAGTATTGCCGTAGGGAAATTTTGACAGACTTTTGAAAATTTGGGGTAGGCATAATGACCCTTAAGACCTAAGTTCGGACTTATGGTGAAGACAAACAATGAGTTGTCCCACCTGGACCTTTTGGTCCATTGGACCCTATCCTATTACCTACCATTTCCACCTAGTGGTTGAAAAAGTATTGCCGTAGGGAATTTTTTACACTCTTTTAAAAATTTGGGTACGGCATTTTTTGAAAATCTAACTTTGGACCCATGGGGAGGACAAACCATGAGTTGTCCCACCTGGACCTTTTGACCCATTGGACCTTAGACCCTTACCTATCATTTGCACCTAGTGGGTAAAAAAGTATTGCCGTAGGGAAATTTTGACAGACTTTTGAAAATTTGGGGTAGGCATAATGACCCTTAAGACCTAAGTTCGGACTTATGGTGAAGACAAACAATGAGTTGTCCCACCTGGACCTTTTGGTCCATTGGACCCTATCCTATTACCTACCATTTCCACCTAGTGGTTGAAAAAGTATTGCCGTAGGGAATTTTTTACACTCTTTTAAAAATTTGGGTACGGCATTTTTTGAAAATCTAACTTTGGACCCATGGGGAGGACAAACCATGAGTTGTCCCACCTGGACCTTTTGACCCATTGGACCTTAGACCCTTACCTATTATTTGCACCTAGTGGGTAAAAAAGTATTGCCGTAGGGAAATTTTGACACACTTTTGAAAATTTGGGGTAGGCATAATGACCCTTTAGACCTAAGTTCGGACCTATGGTGAAGACAAACTATGAGTTGTCCCACCTGGACCTTTTGGCCCATTGGACCCTAGCCCATTACCTACCATTTCCACCTAGTGGCTGAAAAAGTATTGCCGTAGGGAATTTTTTACACTCTTTTAAAAATTGGGGTACGGCATTCTTTGAAAATCTAACTTTGGACCCATGGTGAGGACAAACCATGAGTTGTCCCACCTGGACCTTTTGGCCCATTGGACCTTAGACCCTTACCTATCATTTTCACCTAGTGGGTAAAAAAGAATTGCCGTAGGGAAATTTTGACAGACTTTTGAAAATTTGGGGTAGGCATAATGACCCTTTAGACCTAAGTTCGGACCTATGGTGAAGACAAACTATGAGTTGTCCCACCTGGACCTTTTGGTCCATTGGACCCTATCCTATTACCTACCATTTCCACCTAGTGGTTGAAAAAGTATTGCCGTAGGGAATTTTTTACACTCTTTTAAAAATTTGGGTACGGCATTTTTTGAAAATCTAACTTTGGACCCATGGGGAGGACAAACCATGAGTTGTCCCACCTGGACCTTTTGACCCATTGGACCTTAGACCCTTACCTATCATTTGCACCTAGTGGGTAAAAAAGTATTGCCGTAGGGAAATTTTGACAGACTTTTGAAAATTTGGGGTAGGCATAATGACCCTTAAGACCTAAGTTCGGACTTATGGTGAAGACAAACAATGAGTTGTCCCACCTGGACCTTTTGGTCCATTGGACCCTATCCTATT
The DNA here is from genome assembly GCF_036588685.1 of Mytilus trossulus. Lineage (NCBI taxonomy): Eukaryota > Metazoa > Mollusca > Bivalvia > Mytilida > Mytilidae > Mytilus > Mytilus trossulus. Next base: position 33,491,730 of record NC_086379.1, on the reverse strand, counting down.
ACCTACCATTTCCACCTAGTGGTTAAAAAAAGTATTGCCGTAGGGAATTTTTTACACTCTTAAAAATTTGGGTACGGCATTTTTTGAAAATCTAAATTTGGACCCATGGGGAGGACAAACCATGAGTTGTCCCACCTGGACCTTTTGACCCATTGGACCTTAGACCCTTACCTATTATTTGCACCTAGTGGGTAAAAAAGTATTGCCGTAGGGAAATTTTGACACACTTTTGAAAATTTGGGGTAGGCATAATGACCCTTTAGACCTAAGTTCGGACCTATGGTGAAGACAAACTATGAGTTGTCCCACCTGGACCTTTTGGCCCATTGGACCCTAGCCCATTACCTACCATTTCCACCTAGTGGCTGAAAAAGTATTGCCGTAGGGAATTTTTTACACTCTTTTAAAAATTGGGGTACGGCATTCTTTGAAAATCTAACTTTGGACCCATGGTGAGGACAAACCATGAGTTGTCCCACCTGGACCTTTTGGCCCATTGGACCTTAGACCCTTACCTATCATTTTCACCTAGTGGGTAAAAAAGAATTGCCGTAGGGAAATTTTGACAGACTTTTGAAAATTTGGGGTAGGCATAATGACCCTTTAGACCTAAGTTCGGACCTATGGTGAAGACAAACTATGAGTTGTCCCACCTGGACCTTTTGGCCCATTGGACCCTAGCCCATTACCTACCATTTCCACCTAGTGGCTGAAAAAGTTTTGCCGTAGGGAATTTTTTACACTCTTTTAAAAATTGGGGTACGGCATTCTTTGAAAATCTAACTTTGGACCCATGGTGAGGACAAACCATGAGTTGTCCCACCTGGACCTTTTGGCCCATTGGACCTTAGACCCTTACCTATCATTTTCACCTAGTGGGTAAAAAAGAATTGCCGTAGGGAAATTTTGACAGACTTTTGAAAATTTGGGGTAGGCATAATGACCCTTTAGACCTAAGTTCGGACCTATGGTGAAGACAAACTATGAGTTGTCCCACCTGGACCTTTTGGCCCATTGGACCCTAGCCCATTACCTACCATTTCCACCTAGTGGCTGAAAAAGTATTGCCGTAGGGAATTTTTTACACTCTTTTAAAAATTGGGGTACGGCATTCTTTGAAAATCTAACTTTGGACCCATGGTGAGGACAAACCATGAGTTGTCCCACCTGGACCTTTTGGCCCATTGGACCTTAGACCCTTACCTATCATTTGCACCTAGTGGGTAAAAAAGTATTGCCGTAGGGAAATTTTGACAGACTTTTGAAAATTTGGGGTAGGCATAATGACCCTTAAGACCTAAGTTCGGACTTATGGTGAAGACAAACAATGAGTTGTCCCACCTGGACCTTTTGGTCCATTGGACCCTATCCTATTACCTACCATTTCCACCTAGTGGTTGAAAAAGTATTGCCGTAGGGAATTTTTTACACTCTTTTAAAAATTTGGGTACGGCATTTTTTGAAAATCTAACTTTGGACCCATGGGGAGGACAAACCATGAGTTGTCCCACCTGGACCTTTTGACCCATTGAACCTTAGACCCTTACCTATCATTTGCACCTAGTGGGTAAAAAAGTATTGCCGTAGGGAAATTTTGACAGACTTTTGAAAATTTGGGGTAGGCATAATGACCCTTAAGACCTAAGTTCGGACTTATGGTGAAGACAAACAATGAGTTGTCCCACCTGGACCTTTTGGTCCATTGGACCCTATCCTATTACCTACCATTTCCACCTAGTGGTTGAAAAAGTATTGCCGTAGGGAATTTTTTACACTCTTTTAAAAATTTGGGTACGGCATTTTTTGAAAATCTAACTTTGGACCCATGGGGAGGACAAACCATGAGTTGTCCCACCTGGACCTTTTGACCCATTGGACCTTAGACCCTTACCTATTATTTGCACCTAGTGGGTAAAAAAGTATTGCCGTAGGGAAATTTTGACACACTTTTGAAAATTTGGGGTAGGCATAATGACCCTTTAGACCTAAGTTCGGACCTATGGTGAAGACAAACTATGAGTTGTCCCACCTGGACCTTTTGGCCCATTGGACCCTAGCCCATTACCTACCATTTCCACCTAGTGGCTGAAAAAGTATTGCCGTAGGGAATTTTTTACACTCTTTTAAAAATTGGGGTACGGCATTCTTTGAAAATCTAACTTTGGACCCATGGTGAGGACAAACCATGAGTTGTCCCACCTGGACCTTTTGGCCCATTGGACCTTAGACCCTTACCTATCATTTTCACCTAGTGGGTAAAAAAGAATTGCCGTAGGGAAATTTTGACAGACTTTTGAAAATTTGGGGTAGGCATAATGACCCTTTAGACCTAAGTTCGGACCTATGGTGAAGACAAACTATGAGTTGTCCCACCTGGACCTTTTGGCCCATTGGACCCTAGCCCATTACCTACCATTTCCACCTAGTGGCTGAAAAAGTATTGCCGTAGGGAATTTTTTACACTCTTTTAAAAATTGGGGTACGGCATTCTTTGAAAATCTAACTTTGGACCCATGGTGAGGACAAACCATGAGTTGTCCCACCTCGACCTTTTGGCCCATTGGACCTTAGACCCTTACCTATCATTTGCACCTAGTGGGTAAAAAAGTATTGCCGTAGGGAAATTTTGACAGACTTTTGAAAATTTGGGGTAGGCATAATGACCCTTAAGACCTAAGTTCGGACTTATGGTGAAGACAAACAATGAGTTGTCCCACCTGGACCTTTTGGTCCATTGGACCCTATCCTATTACCTACCATTTCCACCTAGTGGTTGAAAAAGTATTGCCGTAGGGAATTTTTTACACTCTTTTAAAAATTTGGGTACGGCATTTTTTGAAAATCTAACTTTGGACCCATGGGGAGGACAAACCATGAGTTGTCCCACCTGGACCTTTTGACCCATTGGACCTTAGACCCTTACCTATCATTTGCACCTAGTGGGTAAAAAAGTATTGCCGTAGGGAAATTTTGACAGACTTTTGAAAATTTGGGGTAGGCATAATGACCCTTAAGACCTAAGTTCGGACTTATGGTGAAGACAAACAATGAGTTGTCCCACCTGGACCTTTTGATCCATTGGACCCTATCCTATTACCTACCATTTCCACCTAGTGGTTGAAAAAGTATTGCCGTAGGGAATTTTTTACACTCTTTTAAAAATTTGGGTACGGCATTTTTTGAAAATCTAACTTTGGACCCATGGGGAGGACAAACCATGAGTTGTCCCACCTGGACCTTTTGACCCATTGGACCTTAGACCCTTACCTATTATTTGCACCTAGTGGGTAAAAAAGTATTGCCGTAGGGAAATTTTGACACACTTTTGAAAATTTGGGGTAGGCATAATGACCCTTTAGACCTAAGTTCGGACCTATGGTGAAGACAAACTATGAGTTGTCCCACCTGGACCTTTTGGCCCATTGGACCCTAGCCCATTACCTACCATTTCCACCTAGTGGCTGAAAAAGTATTGCCGTAGGGAATTTTTTACACTCTTTTAAAAATTGGGGTACGGCATTCTTTGAAAATCTAACTTTGGACCCATGGTGAGGACAAACCATGAGTTGTCCCACCTGGACCTTTTGGCCCATTGGACCTTAGACCCTTACCTATCATTTTCACCTAGTGGGTAAAAAAGAATTGCCGTAGGGAAATTTTGACAGACTTTTGAAAATTTGGGGTAGGCATAATGACCCTTTAGACCTAAGTTCGGACCTATGGTGAAGACAAACTATGAGTTGTCCCACCTGGACCTTTTGGTCCATTGGACCCTATCCTATTACCTACCATTTCCACCTAGTGGTTGAAAAAGTATTGCCGTAGGGAATTTTTTACACTCTTTTAAAAATTTGGGTACGGCATTTTTTGAAAATCTAACTTTGGACCCATGGGGAGGACAAACCATGAGTTGTCCCACCTGGACCTTTTGACCCATTGGACCTTAGACCCTTACCTATCATTTGCACCTAGTGGGTAAAAAAGTATTGCCGTAGGGAAATTTTGACAGACTTTTGAAAATTTGGGGTAGGCATAATGACCCTTAAGACCTAAGTTCGGACTTATGGTGAAGACAAACAATGAGTTGTCCCACCTGGACCTTTTGGTCCATTGGACCCTATCCTATTACCTACCATTTCCACCTAGTGGTTGAAAAAGTATTGCCGTAGGGAATTTTTTACACTCTTTTAAAAATTTGGGTACGGCATTTTTTGAAAATCTAAATTTGGACCCATGGGGAGGACAAACCATGAGTTGTCCCACCTGGACCTTTTGACCCATTGGACCTTAGACCCTTACCTATTATTTGCACCTAGTGGGTAAAAAAGTATTGCCGTAGGGAAATTTTGACACACTTTTGAAAATTTGGGGTAGGCATAATGACCCTTTAGACCTAAGTTCGGACCTATGGTGAAGACAAACTATGAGTTGTCCCACCTGGAACTTTTGGCCCATTGGACCCTAGCCCATTACCTACCATTTCCACCTAGTGGCTGAAAAAGTATTGCCGTAGGGAATTTTTTACACTCTTTTAAAAATTGGGGTACGGCATTCTTTGAAAATCTAACTTTGGACCCATGGTGAGGACAAACCATGAGTTGTCCCACCTGGACCTTTTGGCCCATTGGACCTTAGACCCTTACCTATCATTTTCACCTAGTGGGTAAAAAAGAATTGCCGTAGGGAAATTTTGACAGACTTTTGAAAATTTGGGGTAGGCATAATGACCCTTTAGACCTAAGTTCGGACCTATGGTGAAGACAAACTATGAGTTGTCCCACCTGGACCTTTTGGCCCATTGGACCCTAGCCCATTACCTACCATTTCCACCTAGTGGCTGAAAAAGTTTTGCCGTAGGGAATTTTTTACACTCTTTTAAAAATTGGGGTACGGCATTCTTTGAAAATCTAACTTTGGACCCATGGTGAGGACAAACCATGAGTTGTCCCACCTGGACCTTTTGGCCCATTGGACCTTAGACCCTTACCTATCATTTGCACCTAGTGGGTAAAAAAGTATTGCCGTAGGGAAATTTTGACAGACTTTTGAAAATTTGGGGTAGGCATAATGACCCTTAAGACCTAAGTTCGGACTTATGGTGAAGACAAACAATGAGTTGTCCCACCTGGACCTTTTGGTCCATTGGACCCTATCCTATTACCTACTATTTCCACCTAGTGGTTGAAAAAGTATTGCCGTAGGGAATTTTTTACACTCTTTTAAAAATTTGGGTACGGCATTTTTTGAAAATCTAACTTTGGACCCATGGGGAGGACAAACCATGAGTTGTCCCACCTGGACCTTTTGACCCATTGGACCTTAGACCCTTACCTATCATTTGCACCTAGTGGGTAAAAAAGTATTGCCGTAGGGAAATTTTGACAGACTTTTGAAAATTTGGGGTAGGCATAATGACCCTTAAGACCTAAGTTCGGACTTATGGTGAAGACAAACAATGAGTTGTCCCACCTGGACCTTTTGGTCCATTGGACCCTATCCTATTACCTACTATTTCCACCTAGTGGTTGAAAAAGTATTGCCGTAGGGAATTTTTTACACTCTTTTAAAAATTTGGGTACGGCATTTTTTGAAAATCTAACTTTGGACCCATGGGGAGGACAAACCATGAGTTGTCCCACCTGGACCTTTTGACCCATTGGACCTTAGACCCTTACCTATCATTTGCACCTAGTGGGTAAAAAAGTATTGCCGTAGGGAAATTTTGACAGACTTTTGAAAATTTGGGGTAGGCATAATGACCCTTTAGACCTAAGTTCGGACCTATGGTGAAGACAAACTATGAGTTGTCCCACCTGGACCTTTTGGCCCATTGGACCCTAGCCCATTACCTACCATTTCCACCTAGTGGCTGAAACAGTATTGCCGTAGGGAATTTTTTACACTCTTTTAAAAATTGGGGTACGGCATTCTTTGAAAATCTAACTTTGGACCCATGGTGAGGACAAACCATGAGTTGTCCCACCTGGACCTTTTGGCCCATTGGACCTTAGACCCTTACCTATCATTTTCACCTAGTGGGTAAAAAAGAATTGCCGTAGGGAAATTTTGACAGACTTTTGAAAATTTGGGGTAGGCATAATGACCCTTTAGACCTAAGTTCGGACCTATGGTGAAGACAAACTATGGGTTGTCCCACCTGGACCTTTTGGCCCATTGGACCCTAGCCCATTACCTACTATTTCCACCTAGTGGCTGAAAAAGTATTGCCGTAGGGAATTTTTTACACTCTTTTAAAAATTGGGGTACGGCATTCTTTGAAAATCTAACTTTGGACCCATGGTGAGGACAAACCATGAGTTGTCCCACCTGGACCTTTTGGCCCATTGGACCTTAGACCCTTACCTATCATTTGCACCTAGTGGGTAAAAAAGTATTGCCGTAGGGAAATTTTGACAGACTTTTGAAAATTTGGGGTAGGCATAATGACCCTTAAGACCTAAGTTCGGACTTATGGTGAAGACAAACAATGAGTTGTCCCACCTGGACCTTTTGGTCCATTGGACCCTATCCTATTACCTACCATTTCCACCTAGTGGTTGAAAAAGTATTGCCGTAGGGAATTTTTTACACTCTTTTAAAAATTTGGGTACGGCATTTTTTGAAAATCTAACTTTGGACCCATGGGGAGGACAAACCATGAGTTGTCCCACCTGGACCTTTTGACCCATTGGACCTTAGACCCTTACCTATCATTTGCACCTAGTGGGTAAAAAAGTATTGCCGTAGGGAAATTTTGACAGACTTTTGAAAATTTGGGGTAGGCATAATGACCCTTAAGACCTAAGTTCGGACTTATGGTGAAGACAAACAATGAGTTGTCCCACCTGGACCTTTTGGTCCATTGGACCCTATCCTATAACCTACCATTTCCACCTAGTGGTTGAAAAAGTATAGCCGTAGGGAATTTTTTACACTCTTTTAAAAATTTGGGTACGGCATTTTTTGAAAATCTAACTTTGGACCCATGGGGAGGACAAACCATGAGTTGTCCCACCTGGACCTTTTGACCCATTGGACCTTAGACCCTTACCTATCATTTGCACCTAGTGGGTAAAAAAGTATTGCCGTAGGGAAATTTTGACACACTTTTGAAAATTTGGGGTAGGCATAATGACCCTTTAGACCTAAGTTCGGACCTATGGTGAAGACAAACTATGAGTTGTCCCACCTGGACCTTTTGGCCCATTGGACCCTAGCCCATTACCTACCATTTCCACCTAGTGGCTGAAAAAGTATTGCCGTAGGGAATTTTTTACACTCTTTTAAAAATTGGGGTACGGCATTCTTTGAAAATCTAACTTTGGACCCATGGTGAGGACAAACCATGAGTTGTCCCACCTGGACCTTTTGGCCCATTGGACCTTAGACCCTTACCTATCATTTTCACCTAGTGGGTAAAAAAGAATTGCCGTAGGGAAATTTTGACAGACTTTTGAAAATTTGGGGTAGGCATAATGACCCTTTAGACCTAAGTTCGGACCTATGGTGAAGACAAACTATGAGTTGTCCCACCTGGACCTTTTGGCCCATTGGACCCTAGCCCATTACCTACCATTTCCACCTAGTGGCTGAAAAAGTATTGCCGTAGGGAATTTTTTACACTCTTTTAAAAATTTGGGGTACGGCATTCTTTGAAAATCTAACTTTGGACCCATGGTGAGGACAAACCATGAGTTGTCCCACCTGGACCTTTTGGCCCATTGGACCTTAGACCCTTACCTATCATTTGCACCTAGTGGGTAAAAAAGTATTGCCGTAGGGAAATTTTGACAGACTTTTGAAAATTTGGGGTAGGCATTATGACCCTTAAGACCTAAGTTCGGACTTATGGTGAAGACAAACAATGAGTTGTCCCACCTGGACCTTTTGGTCCATTGGACCCTATCCTATTACCTACTATTTCCACCTAGTGGTTGAAAAAGAATTGCCGTAGGGAATTTTTTACACTCTTTTAAAAATTTGGGTACGGCATTTTTTGAAAATCTAACTTTGGACCCATGGGGAGGACAAACCATGAGTTGTCCCACCTGGACCTTTTGACCCATTGGACCTTAGACCCTTACCTATCATTTGCATCTAGTGGGTAAAAAAGTATTGCCGTAGGGAAATTTTGACAGACTTTTGAAAATTTGGGGTAGGCATAATGACCCTTTAGACCTAAGTTCGGACCTATGGTGAAGACAAACTATGAGTTGTCCCACCTGGACCTTTTGGCCCATTGGACCCTAGCCCATTACCTACCATTTCCACCTAGTGGCTGAAAAAGTATTGCCGTAGGGAATTTTTTACACTCTTTTAAAAATTGGGGTACGGCATTCTTTGAAAATCTAACTTTGGACCCATGGTGAGGACAAACCATGAGTTGTCCCACCTGGACCTTTTGGCCCATTGGACCTTAGACCCTTACCTATCATTTGCACCTAGTGGGTAAAAAAGTATTGCCGTAGGGAAATTTTGACAGACTTTTGAAAATTTGGGGTAGGCATAATGACCCTTAAGACCTAAGTTCGGACTTATGGTGAAGACAAACAATGAGTTGTCCCACCTGGACCTTTTGGTCCATTGGACCCTATCCTATTACCTACCATTTCCACCTAGTGGTTGAAAAAGTATTGCCGTAGGGAATTTTTTACACTCTTTTAAAAATTTGGGTACGGCATTTTTTGAAAATCTAACTTTGGACCCATGGGGAGGACAAACCATGAGTTGTCCCACCTGGACCTTTTGACCCATTGGACCTTAGACCCTTACCTATCATTTGCACCTAGTGGGTAAAAAAGTATTGCCGTAGGGAAATTTTGACAGACTTTTGAAAATTTGGGGTAGGCATAATGACCCTTAAGACCTAAGTTCGGACTTATGGTGAAGACAAACAATGAGTTGTCCCACCTGGACCTTTTGGTCCATTGGACCCTATCCTATTACCTACCATTTCCACCTAGTGGTTGAAAAAGTATTGCCGTAGGGAATTTTTTACACTCTTTTAAAAATTTGGGTGCGGCATTTTTTGAAAATCTAACTTTGGACCCATGGGGAGGACAAACCATGAGTTGTCCCACCTGGACCTTTTGACCCATTGGACCTTAGACCCTTACCTATTATTTGCACCTAGTGGGTAAAAAAGTATTGCCGTAGGGAAATTTTGACACACTTTTGAAAATTTGGGGTAGGCATAATGACCCTTTAGACCTAAGTTCGGACCTATGGTGAAGACAAACTATGAGTTGTCCCACCTGGACCTTTTGGCCCATTGGACCCTAGCCCATTACCTACCATTTCCACCTAGTGGCTGAAAAAGTATTGCCGTAGGGAATTTTTTACACTCTTTTAAAAATTGGGGTACGGCATTCTTTGAAAATCTAACTTTGGACCCATGGTGAGGACAAACCATGAGTTGTCCCACCTGGACCTTTTGGCCCATTGGACCTTAGACCCTTACCTATCATTTTCACCTAGTGGGTAAAAAAGAATTGCCGTAGGGAAATTTTGACAGACTTTTGAAAATTTGGGGTAGGCATAATGACCCTTTAGACCTAAGTTCGGACCTATGGTGAAGACAAACTATGAGTTGTCCCACCTGGACCTTTTGGCCCATTGGACCCTAGCCCATTACCTACCATTTCCACCTAGTGGCTGAAAAAGAATTGCCGCAGGGAATTTTTTACACTCTTTTAAAAATTGGGGTACGGCATTCTTTGAAAATCTAACTTTGGACCCATGGTGAGGACAAACCATGAGTTGTCCCACCTGGACCTTTTGGCCCATTGGACCTTAGACCCTTACCTATCATTTGCACCTAGTGGGTAAAAAAGTATTGCCGTAGGGAAATTTTGACAGACTTTTGAAAATTTGGGGTAGGCATTATGACCCTTAAGACCTAAGTTCGGACTTATGGTGAAGACAAACAATGAGTTGTCCCACCTGGACCTTTTGGTCCATTGGACCCTATCCTATTACCTACTATTTCCACCTAGTGGTTGAAAAAGTATTGCCGTAGGGAATTTTTTACACTCTTTTAAAAATTTGGGTACGGCATTTTTTGAAAATCTAACTTTGGACCCATGGGGAGGACAAACCATGAGTTGTCCCACCTGGACCTTTTGACCCATTGGACCTTAGACCCTTACCTATCATTTGCACCTAGTGGGTAAAAAAGTATTGCCGTAGGGAAATTTTGACAGACTTTTGAAAATTTGGGGTAGGCATAATGACCCTTTAGACCTAAGTTCGGACCTATGGTGAAGACAAACTATGAGTTGTCCCACCTGGACCTTTTGGCCCATTGGACCCTAGCCCATTACCTACCATTTCCACCTAGTGGCTGAAAAAGTATTGCCGTAGGGAATTTTTTACACTCTTTTAAAAATTGGGGTACGGCATTCTTTGAAAATCTAACTTTGGACCCATGGTGAGGACAAACCATGAGTTGTCCCACCTGGACCTTTTGGCCCATTGGACCTTAGACCCTTACCTATCATTTTCACCTAGTGGTTAAAAAAGAATTGCCGTAGGGAAATTTTGACAGACTTTTGAAAATTTGGGGTAGGCATAATGACCCTTTAGACCTAAGTTCGGACCTATGGTGAAGACAAACTATGAGTTGTCCCACCTGGACCTTTTGGCCCATTGGACCCTAGCCCATTACCTACCATTTCCACCTAGTGGCTGAAAAAGTATTGCCGTAGGGAATTTTTTACACTCTTTTAAAAATTGGGGTACGGCATTCTTTGAAAATCTAACTTTGGACCCATGGTGAGGACAAACCATGAGTTGTCCCACCTGGACCTTTTGGCCCATTGGACCTTAGACCCTTACCTATCATTTGCACCTAGTGGGTAAAAAAGTATTGCCGTAGGGAAATTTTGACAGACTTTTGAAAATTTGGGGTAGGCATAATGACCCTTAAGACCTAAGTTCGGACTTATGGTGAAGACAAACAATGAGTTGTCCCACCTGGACCTTTTGGTCCATTGGACCCTATCCTATTACCTACCATTTCCACCTAGTGGTTGAAAAAGTATTGCCGTAGGGAATTTTTTACACTCTTTTAAAAATTTGGGTACGGCATTTTTTGAAAATCTAACTTTGGACCCATGGGGAGGACAAACCATGAGTTGTCCCACCTGGACCTTTTGACCCATTGGACCTTAGACCCTTACCTATCATTTGCACCTAGTGGGTAAAAAAGTATTGCCGTAGGGAAATTTTGACAGACTTTTGAAAATTTGGGGTAGGCATAATGACCCTTAAGACCTAAGTTCGGACTTATGGTGAAGACAAACAATGAGTTGTCCCACCTGGACCTTTTGGTACATTGGACCCTATCCTATTACCTACCATTTCCACCTAGTGGTTGAAAAAGTATTGCCGTAGGGAATTTTTTACACTCTTTTAAAAATTTGGGTACGGCATTTTTTGAAAATCTAACTTTGGACCCATGGGGAGGACAAACACCTGGACCTTTTGACCCATTGGACCTTAGACCCTTACCTATCATTTGCACCTAGTGGGTAAAAAAGTATTGCCGTAGGGAAATTTTGACAGACTTTTGAAAATTTGGGGTAGGCATAATGACCCTTTAGACCTAAGTTCGGACCTATGGTGAAGACAAACTATGAGTTGTCCCACCTGGACCTTTTGGCCCATTGGACCCTAGCCCATTACCTACCATTTCCACCTAGTGGCTGAAAAAGTATTGCCGTAGGGAATTTTTTACACTCTTTTAAAAATTGGGGTACGGCATTCTTTGAAAATCTAACTTTGGACCCATGGTGAGGACAAACCATGAGTTGTCCCACCTGGACCTTTTGGCCCATTGGACCTTAGACCCTTACCTATCATTTTCACCTAGTGGGTAAAAAAGAATTGCCGTAGGGAAATTTTGACAGACTTTTGAAAATTTGGGGTAGGCATAATGACCCTTTAGACCTAAGTTCGGACCTATGGTGAAGACAAAATATGAGTTGTCCCACTGTGACCTTTTGGCCCATTGGACCCTAGCCCATTACCTACCATTTCCACCTAGTGGCTGAAAAAGTATTGCCGTAGGGAATTTTTTACACTCTTTTAAAAATTGGGGTACGGCATTCTTTGAAAATCTAACTTTGGACCCATGGTGAGGACAAACCATGAGTTGTCCCACCTGGACCTTTTGGCCCATTGGACCTTAGACCCTTACCTATCATTTGCACCTAGTGGGTAAAAAAGTATTGCCGTAGGGAAATTTTGACAGACTTTTGAAAATTTGGGGTAGGCATTATGACCCTTAAGACCTAAGTTCGGACTTATGGTGAAGACAAACAATGAGTTGTCCCACCTGGACCTTTTGGTCCATTGGACCCTATCCTATTACCTACTATTTCCACCTAGTGGTTGAAAAAGTATTGCCGTAGGGAATTTTTTACACTCTTTTAAAAATTTGGGTACGGCATTTTTTGAAAATCTAACTTTGGACCCATGGGGAGGACAAACCATGAGTTGTCCCACCTGGACCTTTTGACCCATTGGACCTTAGACCCTTACCTATCATTTGCACCTAGTGGGTAAAAAAGTATTGCCGTAGGGAAATTTGACAGACTTTTGAAAATTTGGGGTAGGCATTATGACCCTTTAGACCTAAGTTCGGACCTATGGTGAAGACAAAATATGAGTTGTCCCACTGTGACCTTTTGGCCCATTGGACCCTAGCCCATTACCTACCATTTCCACCTAGTGGCTGAAAAAGTATTGCCGTAGGGAATTTTTTACACTCTTTTAAAAATTGGGGTACGGCATTCTTTGAAAATCTAACTTTGGACCCATGGTGAGGACAAACCATGAGTTGTCCCACCTGGACCTTTTGGCCCATTGGACCTTAGACCCTTACCTATCATTTGCACCTAGTGGGTAAAAAAGTATTGCCGTAGGGAAATTTTGACAGACTTTTGAAAATTTGGGGTAGGCATTATGACCCTTAAGACCTAAGTTCGGACTTATGGTGAAGACAAACAATGAGTTGTCCCACCTGGACCTTTTGGTCCATTGGACCCTATCCTATTACCTACTATTTCCACCTAGTGGTTGAAAAAGTATTGCCGTAGGGAATTTTTTACACTCTTTTAAAAATTTGGGTACGGCATTTTTTGAAAATCTAACTTTGGACCCATGGGGAGGACAAACCATGAGTTGTCCCACCTGGACCTTTTGACCCATTGGACCTTAGACCCTTACCTATCATTTGCACCTAGTGGGTAAAAAAGTATTGCCGTAGGGAAATTTTGACAGACTTTTGAAAATTTGGGGTAGGCATAATGACCCTTTAGACCTAAGTTCGGACCTATGGTGAAGACAAACTATGAGTTGTCCCACCTGGACCTTTTGGCCCATTGGACCCTAGCCCATTACCTACCATTTCCACCTAGTGGCTGAAAAAGTATTGCCGTAGGGAATTTTTTACACTCTTTTAAAAATTGGGGTACGGCATTCTTTGAAAATCTAACTTTGGACCCATGGTGAGGACAAACCATGAGTTGTCCCACCTGGACCTTTTGGCCCATTGGACCTTAGACCCTTACCTATCATTTTCACCTAGTGGGTAAAAAAGAATTGCCGTAGGGAAATTTTGACAGACTTTTGAAAATTTGGGGTAGGCATAATGACCCTTTAGACCTAAGTTCGGACCTATGGTGAAGACAAACTATGAGTTGTCCCACCTGGACCTTTTGGCCCATTGGACCCTAGCCCATTACCTACCATTTCCACCTAGTGGCTGAAAAAGTATTGCCGTAGGGAATTTTTTACACTCTTTTAAAAATTGGGGTACGGCATTCTTTGAAAATCTAACTTTGGACCCATGGTGAGGACAAACCATGAGTTGTCCCACCTGGACCTTTTGGCCCATATGACCTTAGACCCTTACCTATCATTTTCACCTAGTGGGTAAAAAAGAATTGCCGTAGGGAAATTTTGACAGACTTTTGAAAATTTGGGGTAGGCATAATGACCCTTTAGACCTAAGTTCGGACCTATGGTGAAGACAAACTATGAGTTGTCCCACCTGGACCTTTTGGCCCATTGGACCCTAGCCCATTACCTACCATTTCCACCTAGTGGCTGAAAAAGTATTGCCGTAGGGAATTTTTTACACTCTTTTAAAAATTGGGGTACGGCATTCTTTGAAAATCTAACTTTGGACCCATGGTGAGGACAAACCATGAGTTGTCCCACCTGGACCTTTTGGCCCATTGGAACTTAGACCCTTACCTATCATTTGCACCTAGTGGGTAAAAAAGTATTGCCGTAGGGAAATTTTGACAGACTTTTGAAAATTTGGGGTAGGCATAATGACCCTTAAGACCTAAGTTCGGACTTATGGTGAAGACAAACAATGAGTTGTCCCACCTGGACCTTTTGGTCCATTGGACCCTATCCTATTACCTACCATTTCCACCTAGTGGTTGAAAAAGTATTGCCGTAGGGAATTTTTTACACTCTTTTAAAAATTTGGGTACGGCATTTTTTGAAAATCTAACTTTGGACCCATGGGGAGGACAAACCATGAGTTGTCCCACCTGGACCTTTTGACCCATTGGACCTTAGACCCTTACCTATCATTTGCACCTAGTGGGTAAAAAAGTATTGCCGTAGGGAAATTTTGACAGACTTTTGAAAATTTGGGGTAGGCATAATGACCCTTAAGACCTAAGTTCGGACTTATGGTGAAGACAAACAATGAGTTGTCCCACCTGGACCTTTTGGTCCATTGGACCCTATCCTATTACCTACCATTTCCACCTAGTGGTTGAAAAAGTATTGCCGTAGGGAATTTTTTACACTCTTTTAAAAATTTGGGTACGGCATTTTTTGAAAATCTAACTTTGGACCCATGGTGAGGACAAACCATGAGTTGTCCCACCTGGACCTTTTGACCCATTGGACCTTAGACCCTTACCTATTATTTGCACCTAGTGGGTAAAAAAGTATTGCCGTAGGGAAATTTTGACACACTTTTGAAAATTTGGGGTAGGCATAATGACCCTTTAGACCTAAGTTCGGACCTATGGTGAAGACAAACTATGAGTTGTCCCACCTGGACCTTTTGGCCCATTGGACCCTAGCCCATTACCTACCATTTCCACCTAGTGGCTGAAAAAGTTTTGCCGTAGGGAATTTTTTACACTCTTTTAAAAATTGGGGTACGGCATTCTTTGAAAATCTAACTTTGGACCCATGGTGAGGACAAACCATGAGTTGTCCCACCTGGACCTTTTGGCCCATTGGACCTTAGACCCTTACCTATCATTTTCACCTAGTGGGTAAAAAAGAATTGCCGTAGGGAAATTTTGACAGACTTTTGAAAATTTGGGGTAGGCATAATGACCCTTTAGACCTAAGTTCGGACCTATGGTGAAGACAAACTATGAGTTGTCCCACCTGGACCTTTTGGCCCATTGGACCCTAGCCCATTACCTACCATTTCCACCTAGTGGCTGAAAAAGTATTGCCGTAGGGAATTTTTTACACTCTTTTAAAAATTGGGGTACGGCATTCTTTGAAAATCTAACTTTGGACCCATGGTGAGGACAAACCATGAGTTGTCCCACCTGGACCTTTGGGCCCATTGGACCTTAGACCCTTACCTATCATTTGCACCTAGTGGGTAAAAAAGTATTGCCGTAGGGAAATTTTGACAGACTTTTGAAAATTTGGGGTAGGCATTATGACCCTTAAGACCTAAGTTCGGACTTATGGTGAAGACAAACAATGAGTTGTCCCACCTGGACCTTTAGGTCCATTGGACCCTATCCTATTACCTACTATTTCCACCTAGTGGTTGAAAAAGTATTGCCGTAGGGAATTTTTTACACTCTTTTAAAAATTTGGGTACGGCATTTTTTGAAAATCTAACTTTGGACCCATGGGGAGGACAAACCATGAGTTGTCCCACCTGGACCTTTTGACCCATTGGACCTTAGACCCTTACCTATCATTTGCACCTAGTGGGTAAAAAAGTATTGCCGTAGGGAAATTTTGACAGACTTTTGAAAATTTGGGGTAGGCATAATGACCCTTTAGACCTAAGTTCGGACCTATGGTGAAGACAAACTATGAGTTGTCCCACCTGGACCTTTTGGCCCATTGGACCCTAGCCCATTACCTACCATTTCCACCTAGTGGCTGAAAAAGTATTGCCGTAGGGAATTTTTTACACTCTTTTAAAAATTGGGGTACGGCATTCTTTGAAAATCTAACTTTGGACCCATGGTGAGGACAAACCATGAGTTGTCCCACCTGGACCTTTTGGCCCATTGGACCTTAGACCCTTACCTATCATTTTCACCTAGTGGGTAAAAAAGAATTGCCGTAGGGAAATTTTGACAGACTTTTGAAAATTTGGGGTAGGCATAATGACCCTTTAGACCTAAGTTCGGACCTATGGTGAAGACAAACTATGAGTTGTCCCACCTGGACCTTTTGGCCCATTGGACCCTAGCCCATTACCTACCATTTCCACCTAGTGGCTGAAAAAGTATTGCCGTAGGGAATTTTTTACACTCTTTTAAAAATTTGGGTACGGCATTTTTTGAAAATCTAACTTTGGACCCATGGGGAGGACAAACCATGAGTTGTCCCACCTGGACCTTTTGACCCATTGGACCTTAGACCCTTACCTATCATTTGCACCTAGTGGGTAAAAAAGTATTGCCGTAGGGAAATTTTGACAGACTTTTGAAAATTTGGGGTAGGCATAATGACCCTTAAGACCTAAGTTCGGACTTATGGTGAAGACAAACAATGAGTTGTCCCACCTGGACCTTTTGGTACATTGGACCCTATCCTATTACCTACCATTTCCACCTAGTGGTTGAAAAAGTATTGCCGTAGGGAATTTTTTACACTCTTTTAAAAATTTGGGTACGGCATTTTTTGAAAATCTAACTTTGGACCCATGGGGAGGACAAACACCTGGACCTTTTGACCCATTGGACCTTAGACCCTTACCTATCATTTGCACCTAGTGGGTAAAAAAGTATTGCCGTAGGGAAATTTTGACAGACTTTTGAAAATTTGGGGTAGGCATAATGACCCTTTAGACCTAAGTTCGGACCTATGGTGAAGACAAACTATGAGTTGTCCCACCTGGACCTTTTGGCCCATTGGACCCTAGCCCATTACCTACCATTTCCACCTAGTGGCTGAAAAAGTATTGCCGTAGGGAATTTTTTACACTCTTTTAAAAATTGGGGTACGGCATTCTTTGAAAATCTAACTTTGGACCCATGGTGAGGACAAACCATGAGTTGTCCCACCTGGACCTTTTGGCCCATTGGACCTTAGACCCTTACCTATCATTTTCACTTAGTGGGTAAAAAAGAATTGCCGTAGGGAAATTTTGACAGACTTTTGAAAATTTGGGGTAGGCATAATGACCCTTTAGACCTAAGTTCGGACCTATGGTGAAGACAAAATATGAGTTGTCCCACTGTGACCTTTTGGCCCATTGGACCCTAGCCCATTACCTACCATTTCCACCTAGTGGCTGAAAAAGTATTGCCGTAGGGAATTTTTTACACTCTTTTAAAAATTGGGGTACGGCATTCTTTGAAAATCTAACTTTGGACCCATGGTGAGGACAAACCATGAGTTGTCCCACCTGGACCTTTTGGCCCATTGGACCTTAGACCCTTACCTATCATTTGCACCTAGTGGGTAAAAAAGTATTGCCGTAGGGAAATTTTGACAGACTTTTGAAAATTTGGGGTAGGCATTATGACCCTTAAGACCTAAGTTCGGACTTATGGTGAAGACAAACAATGAGTTGTCCCACCTGGACCTTTTGGTCCATTGGACCCTATCCTATTACCTACTATTTCCACCTAGTGGTTGAAAAAGTATTGCCGTAGGGAATTTTTTACACTCTTTTAAAAATTTGGGTACGGCATTTTTTGAAAATCTAACTTTGGACCCATGGGGAGGACAAACCATGAGTTGTCCCACCTGGACCTTTTGACCCATTGGACCTTAGACCCTTACCTATCATTTGCACCTAGTGGGTAAAAAAGTATTGCCGTAGGGAAATTTGACAGACTTTTGAAAATTTGGGGTAGGCATTATGACCCTTTAGACCTAAGTTCGGACCTATGGTGAAGACAAAATATGAGTTGTCCCACTGTGACCTTTTGGCCCATTGGACCCTAGCCCATTACCTACCATTTCCACCTAGTGGCTGAAAAAGTATTGCCGTAGGGAATTTTTTACACTCTTTTAAAAATTGGGGTACGGCATTCTTTGAAAATCTAACTTTGGACCCATGGTGAGGACAAACCATGAGTTGTCCCACCTGGACCTTTTGGCCCATTGGACCTTAGACCCTTACCTATCATTTGCACCTAGTGGGTAAAAAAGTATTGCCGTAGGGAAATTTTGACAGACTTTTGAAAATTTGGGGTAGGCATTATGACCCTTAAGACCTAAGTTCGGACTTATGGTGAAGACAAACAATGAGTTGTCCCACCTGGACCTTTTGGTCCATTGGACCCTATCCTATTACCTACTATTTCCACCTAGTGGTTGAAAAAGTATTGCCGTAGGGAATTTTTTACACTCTTTTAAAAATTTGGGTACGGCATTTTTTGAAAATCTAACTTTGGACCCATGGGGAGGACAAACCATGAGTTGTCCCACCTGGACCTTTTGACCCATTGGACCTTAGACCCTTACCTATCATTTGCACCTAGTGGGTAAAAAAGTATTGCCGTAGGGAAATTTTGACAGACTTTTGAAAATTTGGGGTAGGCATAATGACCCTTTAGACCTAAGTTCGGACCTATGGTGAAGACAAACTATGAGTTGTCCCACCTGGACCTTTTGGCCCATTGGACCCTAGCCCATTACCTACCATTTCCACCTAGTGGCTGAAAAAGTATTGCCGTAGGGAATTTTTTACACTCTTTTAAAAATTGGGGTACGGCATTCTTTGAAAATCTAACTTTGGACCCATGGTGAGGACAAACCATGAGTTGTCCCACCTGGACCTTTTGGCCCATTGGACCTTAGACCCTTACCTATCATTTTCACCTAGTGGGTAAAAAAGAATTGCCGTAGGGAAATTTTGACAGACTTTTGAAAATTTGGGGTAGGCATAATGACCCTTTAGACCTAAGTTCGGACCTATGGTGAAGACAAACTATGAGTTGTCCCACCTGGACCTTTTGGCCCATTGGACCCTAGCCCATTACCTACCATTTCCACCTAGTGGCTGAAAAAGTATTGCCGTAGGGAATTTTTTACACTCTTTTAAAAATTGGGGTACGGCATTCTTTGAAAATCTAACTTTGGACCCATGGTGAGGACAAACCATGAGTTGTCCCACCTGGACCTTTTGGCCCATATGACCTTAGACCCTTACCTATCATTTTCACCTAGTGGGTAAAAAAGAATTGCCGTAGGGAAATTTTGACAGACTTTTGAAAATTTGGGGTAGGCATAATGACCCTTTAGACCTAAGTTCGGACCTATGGTGAAGACAAACTATGAGTTGTCCCACCTGGACCTTTTGGCCCATTGGACCCTAGCCCATTACCTACCATTTCCACCTAGTGGCTGAAAAAGTATTGCCGTAGGGAATTTTTTACACTCTTTTAAAAATTGGGGTACGGCATTCTTTGAAAATCTAACTTTGGACCCATGGTGAGGACAAACCATGAGTTGTCCCACCTGGACCTTTTGGCCCATTGGAACTTAGACCCTTACCTATCATTTGCACCTAGTGGGTAAAAAAGTATTGCCGTAGGGAAATTTTGACAGACTTTTGAAAATTTGGGGTAGGCATAATGACCCTTAAGACCTAAGTTCGGACTTATGGTGAAGACAAACAATGAGTTGTCCCACCTGGACCTTTTGGTCCATTGGACCCTATCCTATTACCTACCATTTCCACCTAGTGGTTGAAAAAGTATTGCCGTAGGGAATTTTTTACACTCTTTTAAAAATTTGGGTACGGCATTTTTTGAAAATCTAACTTTGGACCCATGGGGAGGACAAACCATGAGTTGTCCCACCTGGACCTTTTGACCCATTGGACCTTAGACCCTTACCTATCATTTGCACCTAGTGGGTAAAAAAGTATTGCCGTAGGGAAATTTTGACAGACTTTTGAAAATTTGGGGTAGGCATAATGACCCTTAAGACCTAAGTTCGGACTTATGGTGAAGACAAACAATGAGTTGTCCCACCTGGACCTTTTGGTCCATTGGACCCTATCCTATTACCTACCATTTCCACCTAGTGGTTGAAAAAGTATTGCCGTAGGGAATTTTTTACACTCTTTTAAAAATTTGGGTACGGCATTTTTTGAAAATCTAACTTTGGACCCATGGTGAGGACAAACCATGAGTTGTCCCACCTGGACCTTTTGACCCATTGGACCTTAGACCCTTACCTATTATTTGCACCTAGTGGGTAAAAAAGTATTGCCGTAGGGAAATTTTGACACACTTTTGAAAATTTGGGGTAGGCATAATGACCCTTTAGACCTAAGTTCGGACCTATGGTGAAGACAAACTATGAGTTGTCCCACCTGGACCTTTTGGCCCATTGGACCCTAGCCCATTACCTACCATTTCCACCTAGTGGCTGAAAAAGTTTTGCCGTAGGGAATTTTTTACACTCTTTTAAAAATTGGGGTACGGCATTCTTTGAAAATCTAACTTTGGACCCATGGTGAGGACAAACCATGAGTTGTCCCACCTGGACCTTTTGGCCCATTGGACCTTAGACCCTTACCTATCATTTTCACCTAGTGGGTAAAAAAGAATTGCCGTAGGGAAATTTTGACAGACTTTTGAAAATTTGGGGTAGGCATAATGACCCTTTAGACCTAAGTTCGGACCTATGGTGAAGACAAACTATGAGTTGTCCCACCTGGACCTTTTGGCCCATTGGACCCTAGCCCATTACCTACCATTTCCACCTAGTGGCTGAAAAAGTATTGCCGTAGGGAATTTTTTACACTCTTTTAAAAATTGGGGTACGGCATTCTTTGAAAATCTAACTTTGGACCCATGGTGAGGACAAACCATGAGTTGTCCCACCTGGACCTTTGGGCCCATTGGACCTTAGACCCTTACCTATCATTTGCACCTAGTGGGTAAAAAAGTATTGCCGTAGGGAAATTTTGACAGACTTTTGAAAATTTGGGGTAGGCATTATGACCCTTAAGACCTAAGTTCGGACTTATGGTGAAGACAAACAATGAGTTGTCCCACCTGGACCTTTAGGTCCATTGGACCCTATCCTATTACCTACTATTTCCACCTAGTGGTTGAAAAAGTATTGCCGTAGGGAATTTTTTACACTCTTTTAAAAATTTGGGTACGGCATTCTTTGAAAATCTAACTTTGGACCCATGGGGAGGACAAACCATGAGTTGTCCCACCTGGACCTTTTGACCCATTGGACCTTAGACCCTTACCTATCATTTGCACCTAGTGGGTAAAAAAGTATTGCCGTAGGGAAATTTTGACAGACTTTTGAAAATTTGGGGTAGGCATAATGACCCTTTAGACCTAAGTTCGGACCTATGGTGAAGACAAACTATGAGTTGTCCCACCTGGACCTTTTGGCCCATTGGACCCTAGCCCATTACCTACCATTTCCACCTAGTGGCTGAAAAAGTATTGCCGTAGGGAATTTTTTACACTCTTTTAAAAATTGGGGTACGGCATTCTTTGAAAATCTAACTTTGGACCCATGGTGAGGACAAACCATGAGTTGTCCCACCTGGACCTTTTGGCCCATTGGACCTTAGACCCTTACCTATCATTTTCACCTAGTGGGTAAAAAAGAATTGCCGTAGGGAAATTTTGACAGACTTTTGAAAATTTGGGGTAGGCATAATGACCCTTTAGACCTAAGTTCGGACCTATGGTGAAGACAAACTATGAGTTGTCCCACCTGGACCTTTTGGCCCATTGGACCCTAGCCCATTACCTACCATTTCCACCTAGTGGCTGAAAAAGTATTGCCGTAGGGAATTTTTTACACTCTTTTAAAAATTGGGGTACGGCATTCTTTGAAAATCTAACTTTGGACCCATGGTGAGGACAAACCATGAGTTGTCCCACCTGGACCTTTTGGCCCATTGGACCTTAGACCCTTACCTATCATTTTCACCTAGTGGGTAAAAAAGAATTGCCGTAGGGAAATTTTGACAGACTTTTGAAAATTTGGGGTAGGCATAATGACCCTTTAGACCTAAGTTCGGACCTATGGTGAAGACAAACTATGAGTTGTCCCACCTGGACCTTTTGGCCCATTGGACCCTAGCCCATTACCTACCATTTCCACCTAGTGGCTGAAAAAGTATTGCCGTAGGGAATTTTTTACACTCTTTTAAAAATTGGGGTACGGCATTCTTTGAAAATCTAACTTTGGACCCATGGTGAGGACAAACCATGAGTTGTCCCACCTGGACCTTTTGGCCCATTGGAACTTAGACCCTTACCTATCATTTGCACCTAGTGGGTAAAAAAGTATTGCCGTAGGGAAATTTTGACAGACTTTTGAAAATTTGGGGTAGGCATAATGACCCTTAAGACCTAAGTTCGGACTTATGGTGAAGACAAACAATGAGTTGTCCCACCTGGACCTTTTGGTCCATTGGACCCTATCCTATTACCTACCATTTCCACCTAGTGGTTGAAAAAGTATTGCCGTAGGGAATTTTTTACACTCTTTTAAAAATTTGGGTACGGCATTTTTTGAAAATCTAACTTTGGACCCATGGGGAGGACAAACCATGAGTTGTCCCACCTGGACCTTTTGACCCATTGGACCTTAGACCCTTACCTATCATTTGCACCTAGTGGGTAAAAAAGTATTGCCGTAGGGAAATTTTGACAGACTTTTGAAAATTTGGGGTAGGCATAATGACCCTTAAGACCTAAGTTCGGACTTATGGTGAAGACAAACAATGAGTTGTCCCACCTGGACCTTTTGGTCCATTGGACCCTATCCTATTACCTACCATTTCCACCTAGTGGTTGAAAAAGTATTGCCGTAGGGAATTTTTTACACTCTTTTAAAAATTTGGGTACGGCATTTTTTGAAAATCTAACTTTGGACCCATGGTGAGGACAAACCATGAGTTGTCCCACCTGGACCTTTTGACCCATTGGACCTTAGACCCTTACCTATTATTTGCACCTAGTGGGTAAAAAAGTATTGCCGTAGGGAAATTTTGACACACTTTTGAAAATTTGGGGTAGGCATAATGACCCTTTAGACCTAAGTTCGGACCTATGGTGAAGACAAACTATGAGTTGTCCCACCTGGACCTTTTGGCCCATTGGACCCTAGCCCATTACCTACCATTTCCACCTAGTGGCTGAAAAAGTATTGCCGTAGGGAATTTTTTACACTCTTTTAAAAATTGGGGTACGGCATTCTTTGAAAATCTAACTTTGGACCCATGGTGAGGACAAACCATGAGTTGTCCCACCTGGACCTTTTGGCCCATTGGACCTTAGACCCTTACCTATCATTTTCACCTAGTGGGTAAAAAAGAATTGCCGTAGGGAAATTTTGACAGACTTTTGAAAATTTGGGGTAGGCATAATGACCCTTTAGACCTAAGTTCGGACCTATGGTGAAGACAAACTATGAGTTGTCCCACCTGGACCTTTTGGCCCATTGGACCCTAGCCCATTACCTACCATTTCCACCTAGTGGCTGAAAAAGTATTGCCGTAGGGAATTTTTTACACTCTTTTAAAAATTGGGGTACGGCATTCTTTGAAAATTTAACTTTGGACCCATGGTGAGGACAAACCATGAGTTGTCCCACCTGGACCTTTGGGCCCATTGGACCTTAGACCCTTACCTATCATTTGCACCTAGTGGGTAAAAAAGTATTGCCGTAGGGAAATTTTGACAGACTTTTGAAAATTTGGGGTAGGCATTATGACCCTTAAGACCTAAGTTCGGACTTATGGTGAAGACAAACAATGAGTTGTCCCACCTGGACCTTTTGGTCCATTGGACCCTATCCTATTACCTACTATTTCCACCTAGTGGTTGAAAAAGTATTGCCGTAGGGAATTTTTTACACTCTTTTAAAAATTTGGGTACGGCATTTTTTGAAAATCTAACTTTGGACCCATGGGGAGGACAAACCATGAGTTGTCCCACCTGGACCTTTTGACCCATTGGACCTTAGACCCTTACCTATCATTTGCACCTAGTGGGTAAAAAAGTATTGCCGTAGGGAAATTTTGACAGACTTTTGAAAATTTGGGGTAGGCATAATGACCCTTTAGACCTAAGTTCGGACCTATGGTGAAGACAAACTATGAGTTGTCCCACCTGGACCTTTTGGCCCATTGGACCCTAGCCCATTACCTACCATTTCCACCTAGTGGCTGAAAAAGTATTGCCGTAGGGAATTTTTTACACTCTTTTAAAAATTGGGGTACGGCATTCTTTGAAAATCTAACTTTGGACCCATGGTGAGGACAAACCATGAGTTGTCCCACCTGGACCTTTTGGCCCATTGGACCTTAGACCCTTACCTATCATTTTCACCTAGTGGGTAAAAAAGAATTGCCGTAGGGAAATTTTGACAGACTTTTGAAAATTTGGGGTAGGCATAATGACCCTTTAGACCTAAGTTCGGACCTATGGTGAAGACAAACTATGAGTTGTCCCACCTGGACCTTTTGGCCCATTGGACCCTAGCCCATTACCTACCATTTCCACCTAGTGGCTGAAAAAGTATTGCCGTAGGGAATTTTTTACACTCTTTTAAAAATTGGGGTACGGCATTCTTTGAAAATCTAACTTTGGACCCATGGTGAGGACAAACCATGAGTTGTCCCACCTGGACCTTTTGGCCCATTGGACCTTAGACCCTTACCTATCATTTGCACCTAGTGGGTAAAAAAGTATTGCCGTAGGGAAATTTTGACAGACTTTTGAAAATTTGGGGTAGGCATAATGACCCTTAAGACCTAAGTTCGGACTTATGGTGAAGACAAACAATGAGTTGTCCCACCTGGACCTTTTGGTCCATTGGACCCTATCCTATTACCTACCATTTCCACCTAGTGGTTGAAAAAGTATTGCCGTAGGGAATTTTTTACACTCTTTTAAAAATTTGGGTACGGCATTTTTTGAAAATCTAACTTTGGACCCATGGGGAGGACAAACCATGAGTTGTCCCACCTGGACCTTTTGACCCATTGGACCTTAGACCCTTACCTATCATTTGCACCTAGTGGGTAAAAAAGTATTGCCGTAGGGAAATTTTGACAGACTTTTGAAAATTTGGGGTAGGCATAATGACCCTTAAGACCTAAGTTCGGACTTATGGTGAAGACAAACAATGAGTTGTCCCACCTGGACCTTTTGGTCCATTGGACCCTATCCTATTACCTACCATTTCCACCTAGTGGTTGAAAAAGTATTGCCGTAGGGAATTTTTTACACTCTTTTAAAAATTTGGGTACGGCATTTTTTGAAAATCTAACTTTGGACCCATGGGGAGGACAAACCATGAGTTGTCCCACCTGGACCTTTTGACCCATTGGACCTTAGACCCTTACCTATCATTTGCACCTAGTGGGTAAAAAAGTATTGCCGTAGGGAAATTTTGACAGACTTTTGAAAATTTGGGGTAGGCATAATGACCCTTTAGACCTAAGTTCGGACCTATGGTGAAGACAAACTATGAGTTGTCCCACCTGGACCTTTTGGCCCATTGGACCCTAGCCCATTACCTACCATTTCCACCTAGTGGCTGAAAAAGTATTGCCGTAGGGAATTTTTTACACTCTTTTAAAAATTGGGGTACGGCATTCTTTGAAAATCTAACTTTGGACCCATGGTGAGGACAAACCATGAGTTGTCCCACCTGGACCTTTTGGCCCATTGGACCTTAGACCCTTACCTATCATTTTCACCTAGTGGGTAAAAAAGAATTGCCGTAGGGAAATTTTGACAGACTTTTGAAAATTTGGGGTAGGCATAATGACCCTTTAGACCTAAGTTCGGACCTATGGTGAAGACAAACTATGAGTTGTCCCACCTGGACCTTTTGGCCCATTGGACCCTAGCCCATTACCTACCATTTCCACCTAGTGGCTGAAAAAGTATTGCCGTAGGGAATTTTTTACACTCTTTTAAAAATTGGGGTACGGCATTCTTTGAAAATCTAACTTTGGACCCATGGTGAGGACAAACCATGAGTTGTCCCACCTGGACCTTTTGGCCCATTGGACCTTAGACCCTTACCTATCATTTGCACCTAGTGGGTAAAAAAGTATTGCCGTAGGGAAATTTTGACAGACTTTTGAAAATTTGGGGTAGGCATTATGACCCTTAAGACCTAAGTTCGGACTTATGGTGAAGACAAACAATGAGTTGTCCCACCTGGACCTTTTGGTCCATTGGACCCTATCCTATTACCTACTATTTCCACCTAGTGGTTGAAAAAGTATTGCCGTAGGAAATTTTTTACACTCTTTTAAAAATTTGGGTACGGCATTTTTTGAAAATCTAACTTTGGACCCATGGGGAGGACAAACCATGAGTTGTCCCACCTGGACCTTTTGACCCATTGGACCTTAGACCCTTACCTATCATTTGCACCTAGTGGGTAAAAAAGTATTGCCGTAGGGAAATTTTGACAGACTTTTAAAAATTGGGGTACGGCATTCTTTGAAAATCTAACTTTGGACCCATGGTGAGGACAAACCATGAGTTGTCCCACCTGGACCTTTTGGCCCATTGGACCTTAGACCCTTACCTATCATTTTCACCTAGTGGGTAAAAAAGAATTGCCGTAGGGAAATTTTGACAGACTTTTGAAAATTTGGGGTAGGCATAATGACCCTTTAGACCTAAGTTCGGACCTATGGTGAAGACAAACTATGAGTTGTCCCACCTGGACCTTTTGGCCCATTGGACCCTAGCCCATTACCTACCATTTCCACCTAGTGGCTGAAAAAGTATTGCCGTAGGGAATTTTTTACACTCTTTTAAAAATTGGGGTACGGCATTCTTTGAAAATCTAACTTTGGACCCATGGTGAGGACAAACCATGAGTTGTCCCACCTGGACCTTTTGGCCCATTGGACCTTAGACCCTTACCTATCATTTGCACCTAGTGGGTAAAAAAGTATTGCCGTAGGGAAATTTTGACAGACTTTTGAAAATTTGGGGTAGGCATAATGACCCTTAAGACCTAAGTTCGGACTTATGGTGAAGACAAACAATGAGTTGTCCCACCTGGACCTTTTGGTCCATTGGACCCTATCCTATTACCTACCATTTCCACCTAGTGGTTGAAAAAGTATTGCCGTAGGGAATTTTTTACACTCTTTTAAAAATTTGGGTACGGCATTTTTTGAAAATCTAACTTTGGACCCATGGGGAGGACAAACCATGAGTTGTCCCACCTGGACCTTTTGACCCATTGGACCTTAGACCCTTACCTATCATTTGCACCTAGTGGGTAAAAAAGTATTGCCGTAGGGAAATTTTGACAGACTTTTGAAAATTTGGGGTAGGCATAATGACCCTTAAGACCTAAGTTCGGACTTATGGTGAAGACAAACAATGAGTTGTCCCACCTGGACCTTTTGGTCCATTGGACCCTATCCTATTACCTACCATTTCCACCTAGTGGTTGAAAAAGTATTGCCGTAGGGAATTTTTTACACTCTTTTAAAAATTTGGGTACGGCATTTTTTGAAAATCTAACTTTGGACCCATGGGGAGGACAAACCATGAGTTGTCCCACCTGGACCTTTTGACCCATTGGACCTTAGACCCTTACCTATCATTTGCACCTAGTGGGTAAAAAAGTATTGCCGTAGGGAAATTTTGACAGACTTTTGAAAATTTGGGGTAGGCATAATGACCCTTTAGACCTAAGTTCGGACCTATGGTGAAGACAAACTATGAGTTGTCCCACCTGGACCTTTTGGCCCATTGGACCCTAGCCCATTACCTACCATTTCCACCTAGTGGCTGAAAAAGTATTGCCGTAGGGAATTTTTTACACTCTTTTAAAAATTGGGGTACGGCATTCTTTGAAAATCTAACTTTGGACCCATGGTGAGGACAAACCATGAGTTGTCCCACCTGGACCTTTTGGCCCATTGGACCTTAGACCCTTACCTATCATTTGCACCTAGTGGGTAAAAAAGTATTGCCGTAGGGAAATTTTGACAGACTTTTGAAAATTTGGGGTAGGCATTATGACCCTTAAGACCTAAGTTCGGACTTATGGTGAAGACAAACAATGAGTTGTCCCACCTGGACCTTTTGGTCCATTGGACCCTATCCTATTACCTACTATTTCCACCTAGTGGTTGAAAAAGTATTGCCGTAGGGAATTTTTTACACTCTTTTAAAAATTTGGGTACGGCATTTTTTGAAAATCTAACTTTGGACCCATGGGGAGGACAAACCATGAGTTGTCCCACCTGGACCTTTTGACCCATTGGACCTTAGACCCTTACCTATCATTTGCACCTAGTGGGTAAAAAAGTATTGCCGTAGGGAAATTTTGACAGACTTTTGAAAATTTGGGGTAGGCATTATGACCCTTAAGACCTAAGTTCGGACTTATGGTGAAGACAAACAATGCGTTGTCCCACCTGGACCTTTTGGTCCATTGGACCCTATCCTATTACCTACTATTTCCACCTAGTGGTTGAAAAAGTATTGCCGTAGGGAATTTTTTACACTCTTTTAAAAATTTGGGTACGGCATTTTTTGAAAATCTAACTTTGGACCCATGGGGAGGACAAACCATGAGTTGTCCCACCTGGACCTTTTGACCCATTGGACCTTAGACCCTTACCTATCATTTGCACCTAGTGGGTAAAAAAGTATTGCCGTAGGGAAATTTTGACAGACTTTTGAAAATTTGGGGTAGGCATAATGACCCTTTAGACCTAAGTTCGGACCTATGGTGAAGACAAACTATGAGTTGTCCCACCTGGACCTTTTGGCCCATTGGACCCTAGCCCATTACCTACCATTTCCACCTAGTGGCTGAAAAAGTATTGCCGTAGGGAATTTTTTACACTCTTTTAAAAATTGGGGTACGGCATTCTTTGAAAATCTAACTTTGGACCCATGGTGAGGACAAACCATGAGTTGTCCCACCTGGACCTTTTGGCCCATTGGACCTTAGACCCTTACCTATCATTTTCACCTAGTGGGTAAAAAAGAATTGCCGTAGGGAAATTTTGACAGACTTTTGAAAATTTGGGGTAGGCATAATGACCCTTTAGACCTAAGTTCGGACCTATGGTGAAGACAAACTATGAGTTGTCCCACCTGGACCTTTTGGCCCATTGGACCCTAGCCCATTACCTACCATTTCCACCTAGTGGCTGAAAAAGTATTGCCGTAGGGAATTTTTTACACTCTTTTAAAAATTGGGGTACGGCATTCTTTGAAAATCTAACTTTGGACCCATGGTGAGGACAAACCATGAGTTGTCCCACCTGGACCTTTTGGCCCATTGGACCTTAGACCCTTACCTATCATTTGCACCTAGTGGGTAAAAAAGTATTGCCGTAGGGAAATTTTGACGGACTTTTGAAAATTTGGGGTAGGCATAATGACCCTTTAGACCTAAGTTCGGACCTATGGTGAAGACAAACTATGAGTTGTCCCACCTGGACCTTTTGGCCCATTGGACCCTAGCCCATTACCTACCATTTCCACCTAGTGGCTGAAAAAGTATTGCCGTAGGGATTTTTTTACACTCTTTAAAAAATTGGGGTACGGCATTCTTTGAAAATCTAACTTTGGACCCATGGTGAGGACAAACCATGAGTTGTCCCACCTGGACCTTTTGGCCCATTGGACCTTAGACCCTTACCTATCATTTGCACCTAGTGGGTAAAAAAGTATTGCCGTAGGGAAATTTTGACAGACTTTTGAAAATTTGGGGTAGGCATAATGACCCTTAAGACCTAAGTTCGGACTTATGGTGAAGACAAACAATGAGTTGTCCCACCTGGACCTTTTGGTCCATTGGACCCTATCCTATTACCTACCATTTCCACCTAGTGGTTGAAAAAGTATTGCCGTAGGGAATTTTTTACACTCTTTTAAAAATTTGGGTACGGCATTTTTTGAAAATCTAACTTTGGACCCATGGGGAGGACAAACCATGAGTTGTCCCACCTGGACCTTTTGACCCATTGGACCTTAGACCCTTACCTATCATTTGCACCTAGTGGGTAAAAAAGTATTGCCGTAGGGAAATTTTGACAGACTTTTGAAAATTTGGGGTAGGCATAATGACCCTTAAGACCTAAGTTCGGACTTATGGTGAAGACAAACAATGAGTTGTCCCACCTGGACCTTTTGGTCCATTGGACCCTATCCTATTACCTACCATTTCCACCTAGTGGTTGAAAAAGTATTGCCGTAGGGAGTTTTTTACACTCTTTTAAAAATTTGGGTACGGCATTTTTTGAAAATCTAACTTTGGACCCATGGGGAGGACAAACCATGAGTTGTCCCACCTGGACCTTTTGACCCATTGGACCTTAGACCCTTACCTATCATTTGCACCTAGTGGGTAAAAAAGTATTGCCGTAGGGAAATTTTGACAGACTTTTGAAAATTTGGGGTAGGCATAATGACCCTTTAGACCTAAGTTCGGACCTATGGTGAAGACAAACTATGAGTTGTCCCACCTGGACCTTTTGGCCCATTGGACCCTAGCCCATTACCTACCATTTCCACCTAGTGGCTGAAAAAGTATTGCCGTAGGGAATTTTTTACACTCTTTTAAAAATTGGGGTACGGCATTCTTTGAAAATCTAACTTTGGACCCATGGTGAGGACAAACCATGAGTTGTCCCACCTGGACCTTTTGGCCCATTGGACCTTAGACCCTTACCTATCATTTTCACCTAGTGGGTAAAAAAGAATTGCCGTAGGGAAATTTTGACAGACTTTTGAAAATTTGGGGTAGGCATAATGACCCTTAAGACCTAAGTTCGGACTTATGGTGAAGACAAACAATGAGTTGTCCCACCTGGACCTTTTGGTCCATTGGACCCTATCCTATTACCTACCATTTCCACCTAGTGGTTGAAAAAGTATTGCCGTAGGGAATTTTTTACACTCTTTTAAAAATTTGGGTACGGCATTTTTTGAAAATCTAACTTTGGACCCATGGGGAGGACAAACCATGAGTTGTCCCACCTGGACCTTTTGACCCATTGGACCTTAGACCCTTACCTATCATTTGCACCTAGTGGGTAAAAAAGTATTGCCGTAGGGAAATTTTGACAGACTTTTGAAAATTTGGGGTAGGCATAATGACCCTTAAGACCTAAGTTCGGACTTATGGTGAAGACAAACAATGAGTTGTCCCACCTGGACCTTTTGGTCCATTGGACCCTATCCTATTACCTACCATTTCCACCTAGTGGTTGAAAAAGTATTGCCGTAGGGAATTTTTTACACTCTTTTAAAAATTTGGGTACGGCATTTTTTGAAAATCTAACTTTGGACCCATGGGGAGGACAAACCATGAGTTGTCCCACCTGGACCTTTTGACCCATTGGACCTTAGACCCTTACCTATCATTTGCACCTAGTGGGTAAAAAAGTATTGCCGTAGGGAAATTTTGACAGACTTTTGAAAATTTGGGGTAGGCATAATGACCCTTTAGACCTAAGTTCGGACCTATGGTGAAGACAAACTATGAGTTGTCCCACCTGGACCTTTTGGCCCATTGGACCCTAGCCCATTACCTACCATTTCCACCTAGTGGCTGAAAAAGTATTGCCGTAGGGAATTTTTTACACTCTTTTAAAAATTGGGGTACGGCATTCTTTGAAAATCTAACTTTGGACCCATGGTGAGGACAAACCATGAGTTGTCCCACCTGGACCTTTTGGCCCATTGGACCTTAGACCCTTACCTATCATTTTCACCTAGTGGGTAAAAAAGAATTGCCGTAGGGAAATTTTGACAGACTTTTGAAAATTTGGGGTAGGCATAATGACCCTTTAGACCTAAGTTCGGACCTATGGTGAAGACAAACTATGAGTTGTCCCACCTGGACCTTTTGGCCCATTGGACCCTAGCCCATTACCTACCATTTCCACCTAGTGGCTGAAAAAGTATTGCCGTAGGGAATTTTTTACACTCTTTTAAAAATTGGGGTACGGCATTCTTTGAAAATCTAACTTTGGACCCATGGTGAGGACAAACCATGAGTTGTCCCACCTGGACCTTTTGGCCCATTGGACCTTAGACCCTTACCTATCATTTGCACCTAGTGGGTAAAAAAGTATTGCCGTAGGGAAATTTTGACAGACTTTTGAATATTTGGGGTAGGCATAATGACCCTTAAGACCTAAGTTCGGACTTATGGTGAAGACAAACAATGAGTTGTCCCACCTGGACCTTTTGGTCCATTGGACCCTATCCTATTACCTACCATTTCCACATAGTGGTTGAAAAAGTATTGCCGTAGGGAATTTTTTACACTCTTTTAAAAATTTGGGTACGGCATTTTTTGAAAATCTAACTTTGGACCCATGGGGAGGACAAACCATGAGTTGTCCCACCTGGACCTTTTGGCCCATTGGACCTTAGACCCTTACCTATCATTTTTACCTAGTGGGTAAAAAAGAATTGCCGTAGGGAAATTTTGACAGACTTTTGAAAATTTGGGGTAGGCATAATGACCCTTTAGACCTAAGTTCGGACCTATGGTGAAGACAAACTATGAGTTGTCCCACCTGGACCTTTTGGCCCATTGGACCCTAGCCCATTACCTACCATTTCCACCTAGTGGCTGAAAAAGTATTGCCGTAGGGATTTTTTTACACTCTTTAAAAAATTGGGGTACGGCATTCTTTGAAAATCTAACTTTGGACCCATGGTGAGGACAAACCATGAGTTGTCCCACCTGGACCTTTTGGCCCATTGGACCTTAGACCCTTACCTATCATTTGCACCTAGTGGGTAAAAAAGTATTGCCGTAGGGAAATTTTGACAGACTTTTGAAAATTTGGGGTAGGCATAATGACCCTTAAGACCTAAGTTCGGACTTATGGTGAAGACAAACAATGAGTTGTCCCACCTGGACCTTTTGGTCCATTGGACCCTATCCTATTACCTACCATTTCCACCTAGTGGTTGAAAAAGTATTGCCGTAGGGAATTTTTTACACTCTTTTAAAAATTTGGGTACGGCATTTTTTGAAAATCTAACTTTGGACCCATGGGGAGGACAAACCATGAGTTGTCCCACCTGGACCTTTTGACCCATTGGACCTTAGACCCTTACCTATCATTTGCACCTAGTGGGTAAAAAAGTATTGCCGTAGGGAAATTTTGACAGACTTTTGAAAATTTGGGGTAGGCATAATGACCCTTTAGACCTAAGTTCGGACCTATGGTGAAGACAAACTATGAGTTGTCCCACCTGGACCTTTTGGCCCATTGGACCCTAGCCCATTACCTACCATTTCCACCTAGTGGCTGAAAAAGTATTGCCGTAGGGAATTTTTTACACTCTTTTAAAAATTGGGGTACGGCATTCTTTGAAAATCTAACTTTGGACCCATGGTGAGGACAAACCATGAGTTGTCCCACCTGGACCTTTTGGCCCATTGGACCTTAGACCCTTACCTATCATTTTCACCTAGTGGGTAAAAAAGAATTGCCGTAGGGAAATTTTGACAGACTTTTGAAAATTTGGGGTAGGCATAATGACCCTTTAGACCTAAGTTCGGACCTATGGTGAAGACAAACTATGAGTTGTCCCACCTGGACCTTTTGGCCCATTGGACCCTAGCCCATTACCTACCATTTCCACCTAGTGGCTGAAAAAGTATTGCCGTAGGGAATTTTTTACACTCTTTTAAAAATTGGGGTACGGCATTCTTTGAAAATCTAACTTTGGACCCATGGTGAGGACAAACCATGAGTTGTCCCACCTGGACCTTTTGGCCCATTGGACCTTAGACCCTTACCTATCATTTGCACCTAGTGGGTAAAAAAGTATTGCCGTAGGGAAATTTTGACAGACTTTTGAATATTTGGGGTAGGCATAATGACCCTTAAGACCTAAGTTCGGACTTATGGTGAAGACAAACAATGAGTTGTCCCACCTGGACCTTTTGGTCCATTGGACCCTATCCTATTACCTACCATTTCCACATAGTGGTTGAAAAAGTATTGCCGTAGGGAATTTTTTACACTCTTTTAAAAATTTGGGTACGGCATTTTTTGAAAATCTAACTTTGGACCCATGGGGAGGACAAACCATGAGTTGTCCCACCTGGACCTTTTGGCCCATTGGACCTTAGACCCTTACCTATCATTTTCACCTAGTGGGTAAAAAAGAATTGCCGTAGGGAAATTTTGACAGACTTTTGAAAATTTGGGGTAGGCAAAATGACCCTTTAGACCTAAGTTCGGACCTATGGTGAAGACAAACTATGAGTTGTCCCACCTGGACCTTTTGGCCCATTGGACCCTAGCCCATTACCTACCATTTCCACCTAGTGGCTGAAAAAGTATTGCCGTAGGGAATTTTTTACACTCTTTTAAAAATTGGGGTACGGCATTCTTTGAAAATCTAACTTTGGACCCATGGTGAGGACAAACCATGAGTTGTCCCACCTGGACCTTTTGGCCCATTGGACCTTAGACCCTTACCTATCATTTTCACCTAGTGGGTAAAAAAGAATTGCCGTAGGGAAATTTTGACAGACTTTTGAAAATTTGGGGTAGGCATAATGACCCTTTAGACCTAAGTTCGGACCTATGGTGAAGACAAACTATGAGTTGTCCCACCTGGACCTTTTGGCCCATTGGACCCTAGCCCATTACCTACCATTTCCACCTAGTGGCTGAAAAAGTATTGCCGTAGGGAATTTTTTACACTCTTTTAAAAATTGGGGTACGGCATTCTTTGAAAATCTAACTTTGGACCCATGGGGAGGACAAACCATGAGTTGTCCCACCTGGACCTTTTGACCCATTGGACCTTAGACCCTTACCTATCATTTGCACCTAGTGGGTAAAAAAGTATTGCCGTAGGGAAATTTTGACAGACTTTTGAAAATTTGGGGTAGGCATAATGACCCTTTAGACCTAAGTTCGGACCTATGGTGAAGACAAACTATGAGTTGTCCCACCTGGACCTTTTGGCCCATTGGACCCTAGCCCATTACCTACCATTTCCACCTAGTGGCTGAAAAAGTATTGCCGTAGGGAATTTTTTACACTCTTTTAAAAATTGGGGTACGGCATTCTTTGAAAATCTAAATTTGGACCCATGGTGAGGACAAACCATGAGTTGTCCCACCTGGACCTTTTGGCCCATTGGACCTTAGACCCTTACCTATCATTTTCACCTAGTGGGTAAAAAAGAATTGCCGTAGGGAAATTTTGACAGACTTTTGAAAATTTGGGGTAGGCATAATGACCCTTTAGACCTAAGTTCGGACCTATGGTGAAGACAAACTATGAGTTGTCCCACCTGGACCTTTTGGCCCATTGGACCCTAGCCCATTACCTACCATTTCCACCTAGTGGCTGAAAAAGTATTGCCGTAGGGAATTTTTTACACTCTTTTAAAAATTGGGGTACGGCATTCTTTGAAAATCTAACTTTGGACCCATGGTGAGGACAAACCATGAGTTGTCCCACCTGGACCTTTTGGCCCATTGGACCTTAGACCCTTACCTATCATTTGCACCTAGTGGGTAAAAAAGTATTGCCGTAGGGAAATTTTGACAGACTTTTGAAAATTTGGGGTAGGCATAATGACCCTTAAGACCTAAGTTCGGACTTATGGTGAAGACAAACAATGAGTTGTCCCACCTGGACCTTTTGGTCCATTGGACCCTATCCTATTACCTACCATTTCCACCTAGTGGTTGAAAAAGTATTGCCGTAGGGAATTTTTTACACTCTTTTAAAAATTTGGGTACGGCATTTTTTGAAAATCTAACTTTGGACCCATGGGGAGGACAAACCATGAGTTGTCCCACCTGGACCTTTTGACCCATTGGACCTTAGACCCTTACCTATCATTTGCACCTAGTGGGTAAAAAAGTATTGCCGTAGGGAAATTTTGACAGACTTTTGAAAATTTGGGGTAGGCATAATGACCCTTTAGACCTAAGTTCGGACCTATGGTGAAGACAAACTATGAGTTGTCCCACCTGGACCTTTTGGCCCATTGGACCCTAGCCCATTACCTACCATTTCCACCTAGTGGCTGAAAAAGTATTGCCGTAGGGAATTTTTTACACTCTTTTAAAAATTGGGGTACGGCATTCTTTGAAAATCTAACTTTGGACCCATGGTGAGGACAAACCATGAGTTGTCCCACCTGGACCTTTTGGCCCATAGGACCTTAGACCCTTACCTATCATTTGCACCTAGTGGGTAAAAAAGTATTGCCGTAGGGAAATTTTGACAGACTTTTGAAAATTTGGGGTAGGCATAATGACCCTTAAGACCTAAGTTCGGACTTATGGTGAAGACAAACAATGAGTTGTCCCACCTGGACCTTTTGGTCCATTGGACCCTATCCTATTACCTACCATTTCCACCTAGTGGTTGAAAAAGTATTGCCGTAGGGAATTTTTTACACTCTTTTAAAAATTTGGGTACGGCATTTTTTGAAAATCTAACTTTGGACCCATGGGGAGGACAAACCATGAGTTGTCCCACCTGGACCTTTTGACCCATTGGACCTTAGACCCTTACCTATCATTTGCACCTAGTGGGTAAAAAAGTATTGCCGTAGGGAAATTTTGACAGACTTTTGAAAATTTGGGGTAGGCATAATGACCCTTAAGACCTAAGTTCGGACTTATGGTGAAGACAAACAATGAGTTGTCCCACCTGGACCTTTTGGTCCATTGGACCCTATCCTATTACCTACCATTTCCACCTAGTGGTTGAAAAAGTATTGCCGTAGGGAATTTTTTACACTCTTTAAAAAATTTGGGTACGGCATTTTTTGAAAATCTAACTTTGGACCCATGGGGAGGACAAACCATGAGTTGTCCCACCTGGACCTTTTGACCCATTGGACCTTAGACCCTTACCTATCATTTGCACCTAGTGGGGAAAAAAGTATTGCCGTAGGGAAATTTTGACAGACTTTTGAAAATTTGGGGTAGGCATAATGACCCTTTAGACCTAAGTTCGGACCTATGGTGAAGACAAACTATGAGTTGTCCCACCTGGACCTTTTGGCCCATTGGACCCTAGCCCATTACCTACCATTTCCACCTAGTGGCTGAAAAAGTATTGCCGTAGGGAATTTTTTACACTCTTTTAAAAATTGGGGTACGGCATTCTTTGAAAATCTAACTTTGGACCCATGGTGAGGACAAACCATGAGTTGTCCCACCTGGACCTTTTGGCCCATTGGACCTTAGACCCTTACCTATCATTTGCACCTAGTGGGTAAAAAAGAATTGCCGTAGGGAAATTTTGACAGACTTTTGAAAATTTGGGGTAGGCATAATGACCCTTTAGACCTAAGTTCGGACTTATGGTGAAGACAAACAATGAGTTGTCCCACCTGGACCTTTTGGTCCATTGGACCCTATCCTATTACCTACCATTTCCACCTAGTGGTTGAAAAAGTATTGCCGTAGGGAATTTTTTACACTCTTTTAAAAATTTGGGTACGGCATTTTTTGAAAATCTAACTTTGGACCCATGGGGAGGACAAACCATGAGTTGTCCCACCTGGACCTTTTGACCCATTGGACCTTAGACCCTTACCTATCATTTGCACCTAGTGGGTAAAAAAGTATTGCCGTAGGGAAATTTTGACAGACTTTTGAAAATTTGGGGTAGGCATAATGACCCTTAAGACCTAAGTTCGGACTTATGGTGAAGACAAACAATGAGTTGTCCCACCTGGACCTTTTGGTCCATTGGACCCTATCCTATTACCTACCATTTCCACCTAGTGGTTGAAAAAGTATTGCCGTAGGGAATTTTTTACACTCTTTAAAAAATTTGGGTACGGCATTTTTTGAAAATCTAACTTTGGACCCATGGGGAGGACAAACCATGAGTTGTCCCACCTGGACCTTTTGACCCATTGGACCTTAGACCCTTACCTATCATTTGCACCTAGTGGGTAAAAAAGTATTGCCGTAGGGAAATTTTGACAGACTTTTGAAAATTTGGGGTAGGCATAATGACCCTTTAGACCTAAGTTCGGACCTATGGTAAAGACAAACTATGAGTTGTCCCACCTGGACCTTTTGGCCCATTGGACCCTAGCCCATTACCTACCATTTCCACCTAGTGGCTGAAAAAGTATTGCCGTAGGGAATTTTTTACACTCTTTTAAAAATTGGGGTACGGCATTCTTTGAAAATCTAACTTTGGACCCATGGTGAGGACAAACCATGAGTTGTCCCACCTGGACCTTTTGGCCCATTGGACCTTAGACCCTTACCTATCATTTTCACCTAGTGGGTAAAAAAGAATTGCCGTAGGGAAATTTTGACAGACTTTTGAAAATTTGGGGTAGGCATAATGACCCTTTAGACCTAAGTTCGGACCTATGTTGAAGACAAACTATGAGTTGTCCCACCTGGACCTTTTGGCCCATTGGACCCTAGCCCATTACCTACCATTTCCACCTAGTGGCTGAAAAAGTATTGCCGTAGGGAATTTTTTACACTCTTTTAAAAATTGGGGTACGGCATTCTTTGAAAATCTAACTTTGGACCCATGGTGAGGACAAACCATGAGTTGTCCCACCTGGACCTTTTGGCCCATTGGACCTTAGACCCTTACCTATCATTTGCACCTAGTGGGTAAAAAAGTATTGCCGTAGGGAAATTTTGACAGACTTTTGAAAATTTGGGGTAGGCATAATGACCCTTAAGACCTAAGTTCGGACTTATGGTGAAGACAAACAATGAGTTGTCCCACCTGGACCTTTTGGTCCATTGGACCCTATCCTATTACCTACCATTTCCACCTAGTGGTTGAAAAAGTATTGCCGTAGGGAATTTTTTACACTCTTTTAAAAATTTGGGTACGGCATTTTTTGAAAATCTAACTTTGGACCCATGGGGAGGACAAACCATGAGTTGTCCCACCTGGACCTTTTGACCCATTGGACCTTAGACCCTTACCTATCATTTGCACCTAGTGGGTAAAAAAGTATTGCCGTAGGGAAATCTTGACAGACTTTTGAAAATTTGGGGTAGGCATAATG
The DNA here is from genome assembly GCF_036588685.1 of Mytilus trossulus. Lineage (NCBI taxonomy): Eukaryota > Metazoa > Mollusca > Bivalvia > Mytilida > Mytilidae > Mytilus > Mytilus trossulus. Next base: position 33,452,461 of record NC_086379.1, on the reverse strand, counting down.
ACCCTTTAGACCTAAGTTCGGACCTATGGTGAAGACAAACTATGAGTTGTCCCACCTGGACCTTTTGGCCCATTGGACCCTAGCCCATTACCTACCATTTCCACCTAGTGGCTGAAAAAGTATTGCCGTAGGGAATTTTTTACACTCTTTTAAAAATTGGGGTACGGCATTCTTTGAAAATCTAACTTTGGACCCATGGTGAGGACAAACCATGAGTTGTCCCACCTGGACCTTTTGGCCCATTGGACCTTAGACCCTTACCTATCATTTGCACCTAGTGGGTAAAAAAGAATTGCCGTAGGGAAATTTTGACAGACTTTTGAAAATTTGGGGTAGGCATAATGACCCTTTAGACCTAAGTTCGGACCTATGGTGAAGACAAACTATGAGTTGTCCCACCTGGACCTTTTGGCCCATTGGACCCTAGCCCATTACCTACCATTTCCACCTAGTGGCTGAAAAAGTATTGCCGTAGGAAATTTTTTACACTCTTTTAAAAATTGGGGTACGGCATTCTTTGAAAATCTAACTTTGGACCCATGGTGAGGACAAACCATGAGTTGTCCCACCTGGACCTTTTGGCCCATTGGACCTTAGACCCTTACCTATCATTTGCACCTAGTGGGTAAAAAAGTATTGCCGTAGGGAAATTTTGACAGACTTTTGAAAATTTGGGGTAGGCATAATGACCCTTAAGACCTAAGTTCGGACTTATGGTGAAGACAAACAATGAGTTGTCCCACCTGGACCTTTTGGTCCATTGGACCCTATCCTATTACCTACCATTTCCACATAGTGGTTGAAAAAGTATTGCCGTAGGGAATTTTTTACACTCTTTTAAAAATTTGGGTACGGCATTTTTTGAAAATCTAACTTTGGACCCATGGGAAGGACAAACCATGAGTTGTCCCACCTGGACCTTTTGGCCCATTGGACCTTAGACCCTTACCTATCATTTTCACCTAGTGGGTAAAAAAGAATTGCCGTAGGGAAATTTTGACAGACTTTTGAAAATTTGGGGTAGGCATAATGACCCTTTAGACCTAAGTTCGGACCTATGGTGAAGACAAACTATGAGTTGTCCCACCTGGACCTTTTGGCCCATTGGACCCTAGCCCATTACCTACCATTTCCACCTAGTGGCTGAAAAAGTATTGCCGTAGGGAATTTTTTACACTCTTTTAAAAATTGGGGTACGGCATTCTTTGAAAATCTAACTTTGGACCCATGGTGAGGACAAACCATGAGTTGTCCCACCTGGACCTTTTGGCCCATTGGACCTTAGACCCTTACCTATCATTTGCACCTAGTGGGTAAAAAAGTATTGCCGTAGGGAAATTTTGACAGACTTTTGAAAATTTGGGGTAGGCATAATGACCCTTAAGACCTAAGTTCGGACTTATGGTGAAGACAAACAATGAGTTGTCCCACCTGGACCTTTTGGTCCATTGGACCCTATCCTATTACCTACCATTTCCACCTAGTGGTTGAAAAAGTATTGCCGTAGGGAATTTTTTACACTCTTTTAAAAATTTGGGTACGGCATTTTTTGAAAATCTAACTTTGGACCCATGGGGAGGACAAACCATGAGTTTTCCCACCTGGACCTTTTGACACATTGGACCTTAGACCCTTACCTATCATTTGCACCTAGTGGGTAAAAAAGTATTGCCGTAGGGAAATTTTGACAGACTTTTGAAAATTTGGGGTAGGCATAATGACCCTTTAGACCTAAGTTCTAAGTTCGGACCTATGGTGAAGACAAACTATGAGTTGTCCCACCTGGACCTTTTGGCCCATTGGACCCTAGCCCATTACCTACCATTTCCACCTAGTGGCTGAAAAAGTATTGCCGTAGGGAATTTTTTACACTCTTTTAAAAATTGGGGTACGGCATTCTTTGAAAATCTAACTTTGGACCCATGGTGAGGACAAACCATGAGTTGTCCCACCTGGACCTTTTGGCCCATTGGACCTTAGACCCTTACCTATCATTTTCACCTAGTGGGTAAAAAAGAATTGCCGTAGGGAAATTTTGACAGACTTTTGAAAATTTGGGGTAGGCATAATGACCCTTTAGACCTAAGTTCGGACCTATGGTGAAGACAAACTATGAGTTGTCCCACCTGGACCTTTTGGCCCATTGGACCCTAGCCCATTACCTACCATTTCCACCTAGTGGCTGAAAAAGTATTGCCGTAGGGAATTTTTTACACTCTTTTAAAAATTGGGGTACGGCATTCTTTGAAAATCTAACTTTGGACCCATGGTGAGGACAAACCATGAGTTGTCCCACCTGGACCTTTTGGCCCATTGGACCTTAGACCCTTACCTATCATTTGCACCTAGTGGGTAAAAAAGTATTGCCGTAGGGAAATTTTGACAGACTTTTGAAAATTTGGGGTAGGCATAATGACCCTTAAGACCTAAGTTCGGACTTATGGTGAAGACAAACAATGAGTTGTCCCACCTGGACCTTTTGGTCCATTGGACCCTATCCTATTACCTACCATTTCCACCTAGTGGTTGAAAAAGTATTGCCGTAGGGAATTTTTTACACTCTTTTAAAAATTTGGGTACGGCATTTTTTGAAAATCTAACTTTGGACCCATGGGGAGGACAAACCATGAGTTGTCCCACCTGGACCTTTTGACCCATTGGACCTTAGACCCTTACCTATCATTTGCTCCTAGTGGGTAAAAAAGTATTGCCGTAGGGAAATTTTGACAGACTTTTGAAAATTTGGGGTAGGCATAATGACCCTTTAGACCTAAGTTCGGACCTATGGTGAAGACAAACTATGAGTTGTCCCACCTGGACCTTTTGGCCCATTGGACCCTAGCCCATTACCGACAATTTCCACCTAGTGGCTGAAAAAGTATTGCCGTAGGGAATTTTTTACACTCTTTTAAAAATTGGGGTACGGCATTCTTTGAAAATCTAACTTTGGACCCATGGTGAGGACAAACCATGAGTTGTCCCACCTGGACCTTTTGGCCCATTGGACCTTAGACCCTTACCTATCATTTTCACCTAGTGGGTAAAAAAGAATTGCCGTAGGGAAATTTTGACAGACTTTTGAAAATTTGGGGTAGGCATAATGACCCTTTAGACCTAAGTTCGGACCTATGGTGAAGACAAACTATGAGTTGTCCCACCTGGACCTTTTGGCCCATTGGACCCTAGCCCATTACCTACCATTTCCACCTAGTGGCTGAAAAAGTATTGCCGTAGGGAATTTTTTACACTCTTTTAAAAATTGGGGTACGGCATTCTTTGAAAATCTAACTTTGGACCCATGGTGAGGACAAACCATGAGTTGTCCCACCTGGACCTTTTGGCCCATTGGACCTTAGACCCTTACCTATCATTTGCACCTAGTGGGTAAAAAAGTATTGCCGTAGGGAAATTTTGACAGACTTTTGAAAATTTGGGGTAGGCATAATGACCCTTAAGACCTAAGTTCGGACTTATGGTGAAGACAAACAATGAGTTGTCCCACCTGGACCTTTTGGTCCATTGGACCCTATCCTATTACCTACCATTTCCACCTAGTGGTTGAAAAAGTATTGCCGTAGGGAATTTTTTACACTCTTTTAAAAATTTGGGTACGGCATTTTTTGAAAATCTAACTTTGGACCCATGGGGAGGACAAACCATGAGTTGTCCCACCTGGACCTTTTGACCCATTGGACCTTAGACCCTTACCTATCATTTGCACCTAGTGGGTAAAAAAGTATTGCCGTAGGGAAATTTTGACAGACTTTTGAAAATTTGGGGTAGGCATAATGACCCTTTAGACCTAAGTTCGGACCTATGGTGAAGACAAACTATGAGTTGTCCCACCTGGACCTTTTGGCCCATTGGACCCTAGCCCATTACCTACCATTTCCACCTAGTGGCTGAAAAAGTATTGCCGTAGGGAATTTTTTACACTCTTTTAAAAATTGGGGTACGGCATTCTTTGAAAATCTAACTTTGGACCCATGGTGAGGACAAACCATGAGTTGTCCCACCTGGACCTTTTGGCCCATTGGACTTAGACCCTTACCTATCATTTGCACCTAGTGGGTAAAAAAGTATTGCCGTAGGGAAATTTTGACAGACTTTTGAAAATTTGGGGTAGGCATAATGACCCTTAAGACCTAAGTTCGGACTTATGGTGAAGACAAACAATGAGTTGTCCCACCTGGACCTTTTGGTCCATTGGACCCTATCCTATTACCTACCATTTCCACATAGTGGTTGAAAAAGTATTGCCGTATGGAATTTTTTACACTCTTTTAAAAATTTGGGTACGGCATTTTTTGAAAATCTAACTTTGGACCCATGGGGAGGACAAACCATGAGTTGTCCCACCTGGACCTTTTGGCCCATTGGACCTTAGACCCTTACCTATCATTTTCACCTAGTGGGTAAAAAAGAATTGCCGTAGGGAAATTTTGACAGACTTTTGAAAATTTAGGATAGGCATAATGACCCTTTAGACCTAAGTTCGGACCTATGGTGAAGACAAACTATGAGTTGTCCCACCTGGACCTTTTGGCCCATTGGACCCTAGCCCATTACCTACCATTTCCACCTAGTGGCTGAAAAAGTATTGCCGTAGGGAATTTTTTACACTCTTTTAAAAATTGGGGTACGGCATTCTTTGAAAATCTAACTTTGGACCCATGGTGAGGACAAACCATGAGTTGTCCCACCTGGACCTTTTGGCCCATTGGACCTTAGACCCTTACCTATCATTTGCACCTAGTGGGTAAAAAAGTATTGCCGTAGGGAAATTTTGACAGACTTTTGAAAATTTGGGGTAGGCAAAATGACCCTTAAGACCTAAGTTCGGACTTATGGTGAAGACAAACAATGAGTTGTCCCACCTGGACCTTTTGGTCCATTGGACCCTATCCTATTACCTACCATTTCCACCTAGTGGTTGAAAAAGTATTGCCGTAGGGAATTTTTTACACTCTTTTAAAAATTTGGGTACGGCATTTTTTGAAAATCTAACTTTGGACCCATGGGGAGGACAAACCATGAGTTGTCCCACCTGGACCTTTTGACCCATTGGACCTTAGACCCTTACCTATCATTTGCACCTAGTGGGTAAAAAAGTATTGCCGTAGGGAAATTTTGACAGACTTTTGAAAATTTGGGGTAGGCATAATGACCCTTTAGACCTAAGTTCGGACCTATGGTGAAGACAAACTATGAGTTGTCCCACCTGGACCTTTTGGCCCATTGGACCCTAGCCCATTACCTACCATTTCCACCTAGTGGCTGAAAAAGTATTGCCGTAGGGAATTTTTTACACTCTTTTAAAAATTGGGGTACGGCATTCTTTGAAAATCTAACTTTGGACCCATGGTGAGGACAAACCATGAGTTGTCCCACCTGGACCTTTTGGCCCATTGGACCTTAGACCCTTACCTATCATTTTCACCTAGTGGGTAAAAAAGAATTGCCGTAGGGAAATTTTGACAGACTTTTGAAAATTTGGGGTAGGCATAATGACCCTTTAGACCTAAGTTCGGACCTATGATGAAGACAAACTATGAGTTGTCCCACCTGGACCTTTTGGCCCATTGGACCCTAGCCCATTACCTACCATTTCCACCTAGTGGCTGAAAAAGTATTGCCGTAGGGAATTTTTTACACTCTTTTAAAAATTGGGGTACGGCATTCTTTGAAAATCTAACTTTGGACCCATGGTGAGGACAAACCATGAGTTGTCCCACCTGGACCTTTTGGCCCATTGGACCCTATCCTATTACCTACCATTTCCACATAGTGGTTGAAAAAGTATTGCCGTAGGGAATTTTTTACACTCTTTTAAAAATTTGGGTACGGCATTTTTTGAAAATCTAACTTTGGACCCATGGGGAGGACAAACCATGAGTTGTCCCACCTGGACCTTTTGACCCATTGGACCTTAGACCCTTACCTATCATTTGCACCTAGTGGGTAAAAAAGTATTGCCGTAGGGAAATTTTGACAGACTTTTGAAAATTTGGGGTAGGCATAATGACCCTTTAGACCTAAGTTCGGACCTATGGTGAAGACAAACTATGAGTTGTCCCACCTGGACCTTTTGGCCCATTGGACCCTAGCCCATTACCTACCATTTCCACCTAGTGGCTGAAAAAGTATTGCCGTAGGGAATTTTTTACACTCTTTTAAAAATTGGGGTACGGCATTCTTTGAAAATCTAACTTTGGACCAATGGTGAGGACAAACCATGAGTTGTCCCACCTGGACCTTTTGGTCCATTGGACCCTATCCTATTACCTACCATTTCCACATAGTGGTTGAAAAAGTATTGCCGTAGGGAATTTTTTACACTCTTTTAAAAATTTGGGTACGGCATTTTTTGAAAATCTAACTTTGGACCCATGGGGAGGACAAACCATGAGTTGTCCCACCTGGACCTTTTGGCCCATTGGACCCTATCCTATTACCTACCATTTCCACATAGTTGTTGAAAAAGTATTGCCGTAGGGAATTTTTTACACTCTTTTAAAAATTTGGGTACGGCATTTTTTGAAAATCTAACTTTGGACCCATGGGGAGGACAAACCATGAGTTGTCCCACCTGGACCTTTTGACCCATTGGACCTTAGACCCTTACCTATCATTTGCACCTAGTGGGTAAAAAAGTATTGCCGTAGGGAAATTTTGACAGACTTTTGAAAATTTGGGGTAGGCATAATGACCCTTTAGACCTAAGTTCGGACCTATGGTGAAGACAAACTATGAGTTGTCCCACCTGGACCTTTTGGCCCATTGGACCCTAGCCCATTACCTACCATTTCCACCTAGTGCCTGAAAAAGTATTGCCGTAGGGAATTTTTTACACTCTTTTAAAAATTGGGGTACGGCATTCTTTGAAAATCTAACTTTGGACCAATGGTGAGGACAAACCATGAGTTGTCCCACCTGGACCTTTTGGTCCATTGGACCCTATCCTATTACCTACCATTTCCACATAGTGGTTGAAAAAGTATTGCCGTAGGGAATTTTTTACACTCTTTTAAAAATTTGGGTACGGCATTTTTTGAAAATCTAACTTTGGACCCATGGGGAGGACAAACCATGAGTTGTCCCACCTGGACCTTTTGACCCATTGGACCTTAGACCCTTACCTATCATTTGCACCTAGTGGGTAAAAAAGTATTGCCGTAGGGAAATTTTGACAGACTTTTGAAAATTTGGGGTAGGCATAATGACCCTTTAGACCTAAGTTCGGACCTATGGTGAAGACAAACTATGAGTTGTCCCACCTGGACCTTTTGGCCCATTGGACCCTAGCCCATTACCTACCATTTCCACCTAGTGGCTGAAAAAGTATTGCCGTAGGGAATTTTTTACACTCTTTTAAAAATTGGGGTACGGCATTCTTTGAAAATCTAACTTTGGACCAATGGTGAGGACAAACCATGAGTTGTCCCACCTGGACCTTTTGGTCCATTGGACCCTATCCTATTACCTACCATTTCCACCTAGTGGTTGAAAAAGTATTGCCGTAGGGAATTTTTTACACTCTTTTAAAAATTTGGGTACGGCATTTTTTGAAAATCTAACTTTGGACCCATGGGGAGGACAAACCATGAGTTGTCCCACCTGGACCTTTTGACCCATTGGACTTTAGACCCTTACCTATCATTTGCACCTAGTGGGTAAAAAAGTATTGCCGTAGGGAAATTTTGACAGACTTTTGAAAATTTGGGGTAGGCATAATGACCCTTTAGACCTAAGTTCGGACCTATGGTGAAGACAAACTATGAGTTGTCCCACCTGGACCTTTTGGCCCATTGGACCCTAGCCCATTACCTACCATTTCCACCTAGTGGCTGAAAAAGTATTGCCGTAGGGAATTTTTTACACTCTTTTAAAAATTGGGGTACGGCATTCTTTGAAAATCTAACTTTGGACCCATGGTGAGGACAAACCATGAGTTGTCCCACCTGGACCTTTTGGCCCATTGGACCTTAGACCCTTACCTATCATTTGCACCTAGTGGGTAAAAAAGAATTGCCGTAGGGAAATTTTGACAGACTTTTGAAAATTTGGGGTAGGCATAATGACCCTTTAGACCTAAGTTCGGACCTATGGTGAAGACAAACTATGAGTTGTCCCACCTGGACCTTTTGGCCCATTGGACCCTAGCCCATTACCTACCATTTCCACCTAGTGGCTGAAAAAGTATTGCCGTAGGGAATTTTTTACACTCTTTTAAAAATTGGGGTACGGCATTCTTTGAAAATCTAACTTTGGACCCATGGTGAGGACAAACCATGAGTTGTCCCACCTGGACCTTTTGGCCCATTGGACCTTAGACCCTTACCTATCATTTGCACCTAGTGGGTAAAAAAGTATTGCCGTAGGGAAATTTTGACAGACTTTTGAAAATTTGGGGTAGGCATAATGACCCTTAAGACCTAAGTTCGGACTTATGGTGAAGACAAACAATGAGTTGTCCCACCTGGACCTTTTGGTCCATTGGACCCTATCCTTTTACCTACCATTTCCACCTAGTGGTTGAAAAAGTATTGCCGTAGGGAATTTTTTACACTCTTTTAAAAATTTGGGTACGGCATTTTTTGAAAATCTAACTTTGGACCCATGGGGAGGACAAACCATGAGTTGTCCCACCTGGACCTTTTGACCCATTGGACCTTAGACCCTTACCTATCATTTGCACCTAGTGGGTAAAAAAGTATTGCCGTAGGGAAATTTTGACAGACTTTTGAAAATTTGGGGTAGGCATAATGACCCTTTAGACCTAAGTTCGGACCTATGGTGAAGACAAACTATGAGTTGTCCCACCTGGACCTTTTGGCCCATTGGACCCTAGCCCATTACCTACCATTTCCACCTAGTGGCTGAAAAAGTATTGCCGTAGGGAATTTTTTACACTCTTTTAAAAATTGGGGTACGGCATTCTTTGAAAATCTAACTTTGGACCCATGGTGAGGACAAACCATGAGTTGTCCCACCTGGACCTTTTGGCCCATTGGACCTTAGACCCTTACCTATCATTTGCACCTAGTGGGTAAAAAAGTATTGCCGTAGGGAAATTTTGACAGACTTTTGAAAATTTGGGGTAGGCATAATGACCCTTAAGACCTAAGTTCGGACTTATGGTGAAGACAAACAATGAGTTGTCCCACCTGGACCTTTTGGTCCATTGGACCCTATCCTATTACCTACCATTTCCACATAGTGGTTGAAAAAGTATTGCCGTAGGGAATTTTTTACACTCTTTTAAAAATTTGGGTACGGCATTTTTTGAAAATCTAACTTTGGACCCATGGGGAGGACAAACCATGAGTTGTCCCACCTGGACCTTTTGGCCCATTGGACCTTAGACCCTTACCTATCATTTTCACCTAGTGGGTAAAAAAGAATTGCCGTAGGGAAATTTTGACAGACTTTTGAAAATTTGGGGTAGGCATAATGACCCTTTAGACCTAAGTTCGGACCTATGGTGAAGACAAACTATGAGTTGTCCCACCTGGACCTTTTGGCCCATTAGACCCTAGCCCATTACCTACCATTTCCACCTAGTGGCTGAAAAAGTATTGCCGTAGGGAATTTTTTACACTCTTTTAAAAATTGGGGTACGGCATTCTTTGAAAATCTAACTTTGGACCCATGGTGAGGACAAACCATGAGTTGTCCCACCTGGACCTTTTGGCCCATTGGACCTTAGACCCTTACCTATCATTTGCACCTAGTGGGTAAAAAGGTATTGCCGTAGGGAAATTTTGACAGACTTTTGAAAATTTGGGGTAGGCATAATGACCCTTAAGACCTAAGTTCGGACTTATGGTGAAGACAAACAATGAGTTGTCCCACCTGGACCTTTTGGTCCATTGGACCCTATCCTATTACCTACCATTTCCACCTAGTGGTTGAAAAAGTATTGCCGTAGGGAATTTTTTACACTCTTTTAAAAATTTGGGTACGGCATTTTTTGAAAATCTAACTTTGGACCCATGGGGAGGACAAACCATGAGTTGTCCCACCTGGACCTTTTGGCCCATTGGACCTTAGACCCTTACCTATCATTTGCACCTAGTGGGTAAAAAAGTATTGCCGTAGGGAAATTTTGACAGACTTTTGAAAATTTGGGGTAGGCATAATGACCCTTTAGACCTAAGTTCGGACCTATGGTGAAGACAAACTATGAGTTGTCCCACCTGGACCTTTTGGCCCATTGGACCCTAGCCCATTACCTACCATTTCCACCTAGTGGCTGAAAAAGTATTGCCGTAGGGAATTTTTTACACTCTTTTAAAAATTGGGGTACGGCATTCTTTGAAAATCTAACTTTGGACCCATGGTGAGGACAAACCATGAGTTGTCCCACCTGGACCTTTTGGCCCATTGGACCTTAGACCCTTACCTATCATTTGCACCTAGTGGGTAAAAAAGAATTGCCGTAGGGAAATTTTGACAGACTTTTGAAAATTTGGGGTAGGCATAATGACCCTTTAGACCTAAGTTCGGACCTATGGTGAAGACAAACTATGAGTTGTCCCACCTGGACCTTTTGGCCCATTGGACCCTAGCCCATTACCTACCATTTCCACCTAGTGGCTGAAAAAGTATTGCCGTAGGGAATTTTTTACACTCTTTTAAAAATTGGGGTACGGCATTCTTTGAAAATCTAACTTTGGACCCATGGTGAGGACAAACCATGAGTTGTCCCACCTGGACCTTTTGGCCCATTGGACCTTAGACCCTTACCTATCATTTGCACCTAGTGGGTAAAAAAGTATTGCCGTAGGGAAATTTTGACAGACTTTTGAAAATTTGGGGTAGGCATAATGACCCTTAAGACCTAAGTTCGGACTTATGGTGAAGACAAACAATGAGTTGTCCCACCTGGACCTTTTGGCCCATTGGACCCTAGCCCATTACCTACCATTTCCACCTAGTGGCTGAAAAAGTATTGCCGTAGGGAATTTTTTACACTCTTTTAAAAATTGGGGTACGGCATTCTTTGAAAATCTAACTTTGGACCCATGGTGAGGACAAACCATGAGTTGTCCCACCTGGACCTTTTGGCCCATTGGACCTTAGACCCTTACCTATCATTTGCACCTAGTGGGTAAAAAAGTATTGCCGTAGGGAAATTTTGACAGACTTTTGAAAATTTGGGGTAGGCATAATGACCCTTAAGACCTAAGTTCGGACTTATGGTGAAGACAAACAATGAGTTGTCCCACCTGGACCTTTTGGCCCATTGGACCCTAGCCCATTACCTACCATTTCCACCTAGTGGCTGAAAAAGTATTGCCGTAGGGAATTTTTTACACTCTTTTAAAAATTGGGGTACGGCATTCTTTGAAAATCTAACTTTGGACCCATGGTGAGGACAAACCATGAGTTGTCCCACCTGGACCTTTTGGCCCATTGGACCTTAGACCCTTACCTATCATTTGCACCTAGTGGGTAAAAAAGTATTGCCGTAGGGAAATTTTGACAGACTTTTGAAAATTTGGGGTAGGCATAATGACCCTTAAGACCTAAGTTCGGACTTATGGTGAAGACAAACAATGAGTTGTCCCACCTGGACCTTTTGGTCCATTGGACCCTATCCTATTACCTACCATTTCCACAAAGTGGTTGAAAAAGTATTGCCGTAGGGAATTTTTTACACTCTTTTAAAAATTTGGGTACGGCATTTTTTGAAAATCTAACTTTGGACCCATGGGGAGGACAAACCATGAGTTGTCCCACCTGGACCTTTTGGCCCATTGGACCTTAGACCCTTACCTATCATTTTCACCTAGTGGGTAAAAAAGAATTGCCGTAGGGAAATTTTGACAGACTTTTGAAAATTTGGGGTAGGCATAATGACCCTTTAGACCTAAGTTCGGACCTATGGTGAAGACAAACTATGAGTTGTCCCACCTGGACCTTTTGGCCCATTGGACCCTAGCCCATTACCTACCATTTCCACCTAGTGGCTGAAAAAGTATTGCCGTAGGGAATTTTTTACACTCTTTTAAAAATTGGGGTACGGCATTCTTTGAAAATCTAACTTTGGACCCATGGTGAGGACAAACCATGAGTTGTCCCACCTGGACCTTTTGGCCCATTGGACCTTAGACCCTTACCTATCATTTGCACCTAGTGGGTAAAAAAGTATTGCCGTAGGGAAATTTTGACAGACTTTTGAAAATTTGGGGTAGGCATAATGACCCTTAAGACCTAAGTTCGGACTTATGGTGAAGACAAACAATGAGTTGTCCCACCTGGACCTTTTGGTCCATTGGACCCTATCCTATTACCTACCATTTCCACCTAGTGGTTGAAAAAGTATTGCCGTAGGGAATTTTTTACACTCTTTTAAAAATTTGGGTACGGCATTTTTTGAAAATCTAACTTTGGACCCATGGGGAGGACAAACCATGAGTTGTCCCACCTGGACCTTTTGACCCATTGGACCTTAGACCCTTACCTATCATTTGCACCTAGTGGGTAAAAAAGTATTGCCGTAGGGAAATTTTGACAGACTTTTGAAAATTTGGGGTAGGCATAATGACCCTTTAGACCTAAGTTCGGACCTATGGTGAAGACAAACTATGAGTTGTCCCACCTGGACCTTTTGGCCCATTGGACCCTAGCCCATTACCTACCATTTCCACCTAGTGGCTGAAAAAGTATTGCCGTAGGGAATTTTTTACACTCTTTTAAAAATTGGGGTACGGCATTCTTTGAAAATCTAACTTTGGACCCATGGTGAGGACAAACCATGAGTTGTCCCACCTGGACCTTTTGGCCCATTGGACCTTAGACCCTTACCTATCATTTGCACCTAGTGGGTAAAAAAGAATTGCCGTAGGGAAATTTTGACAGACTTTTGAAAATTTGGGGTAGGCATAATGACCCTTTAGACCTAAGTTCGGACCTATGGTGAAGACAAACTATGAGTTGTCCCACCTGGACCTTTTGGCCCATTGGACCCTAGCCCATTACCTACCATTTCCACCTAGTGGCTGAAAAAGTATTGCCGTAGGGAATTTTTTACACTCTTTTAAAAATTGGGGTACGGCATTCTTTGAAAATCTAACTTTGGACCCATGGTGAGGACAAACCATGAGTTGTCCCACCTGGACCTTTTGGCCCATTGGACCTTAGACCCTTACCTATCATTTGCACCTAGTGGGTAAAAAAGTATTGCCGTAGGGAAATTTTGACAGACTTTTGAAAATTTGGGGTAGGCATAATGACCCTTAAGACCTAAGTTCGGACTTATGGTGAAGACAAACAATGAGTTGTCCCACCTGGACCTTTTGGTCCATTGGACCCTATCCTATTACCTACCATTTCCACATAGTGGTTGAAAAAGTATTGCCGTAGGGAATTTTTTACACTCTTTTAAAAATTTGGGTACGGCATTTTTTGAAAATCTAACTTTGGACCCATGGGGAGGACAAACCATGAGTTGTCCCACCTGGACCTTTTGGCCCATTGGACCTTAGACCCTTACCTATCATTTTCACCTAGTGGGTAAAAAAGAATTGCCGTAGGGAAATTTTGACAGACTTTTGAAAATTTGGGGTAGGCATAATGACCCTTTAGACCTAAGTTCGGACCTATGGTGAAGACAAACTATGAGTTGTCCCACCTGGACCTTTTGGCCCATTAGACCCTAGCCCATTACCTACCATTTCCACCTAGTGGCTGAAAAAGTATTGCCGTAGGGAATTTTTTACACTCTTTTAAAAATTGGGGTACGGCATTCTTTGAAAATCTAACTTTGGACCCATGGTGAGGACAAACCATGAGTTGTCCCACCTGGACCTTTTGGCCCATTGGACCTTAGACCCTTACCTATCATTTGCACCTAGTGGGTAAAAAGGTATTGCCGTAGGGAAATTTTGACAGACTTTTGAAAATTTGGGGTAGGCATAATGACCCTTAAGACCTAAGTTCGGACTTATGGTGAAGACAAACAATGAGTTGTCCCACCTGGACCTTTTGGTCCATTGGACCCTATCCTATTACCTACCATTTCCACCTAGTGGTTGAAAAAGTATTGCCGTAGGGAATTTTTTACACTCTTTTAAAAATTTGGGTACGGCATTTTTTGAAAATCTAACTTTGGACCCATGGGGAGGACAAACCATGAGTTGTCCCACCTGGACCTTTTGGCCCATTGGACCTTAGACCCTTACCTATCATTTGCACCTAGTGGGTAAAAAAGTATTGCCGTAGGGAAATTTTGACAGACTTTTGAAAATTTGGGGTAGGCATAATGACCCTTTAGACCTAAGTTCGGACCTATGGTGAAGACAAACTATGAGTTGTCCCACCTGGACCTTTTGGCCCATTGGACCCTAGCCCATTACCTACCATTTCCACCTAGTGGCTGAAAAAGTATTGCCGTAGGGAATTTTTTACACTCTTTTAAAAATTGGGGTACGGCATTCTTTGAAAATCTAACTTTGGACCCATGGTGAGGACAAACCATGAGTTGTCCCACCTGGACCTTTTGGCCCATTGGACCTTAGACCCTTACCTATCATTTGCACCTAGTGGGTAAAAAAGAATTGCCGTAGGGAAATTTTGACAGACTTTTGAAAATTTGGGGTAGGCATAATGACCCTTTAGACCTAAGTTCGGACCTATGGTGAAGACAAACTATGAGTTGTCCCACCTGGACCTTTTGGCCCATTGGACCCTAGCCCATTACCTACCATTTCCACCTAGTGGCTGAAAAAGTATTGCCGTAGGGAATTTTTTACACTCTTTTAAAAATTGGGGTACGGCATTCTTTGAAAATCTAACTTTGGACCCATGGTGAGGACAAACCATGAGTTGTCCCACCTGGACCTTTTGGCCCATTGGACCTTAGACCCTTACCTATCATTTGCACCTAGTGGGTAAAAAAGTATTGCCGTAGGGAAATTTTGACAGACTTTTGAAAATTTGGGGTAGGCATAATGACCCTTAAGACCTAAGTTCGGACTTATGGTGAAGACAAACAATGAGTTGTCCCACCTGGACCTTTTGGCCCATTGGACCCTAGCCCATTACCTACCATTTCCACCTAGTGGCTGAAAAAGTATTGCCGTAGGGAATTTTTTACACTCTTTTAAAAATTGGGGTACGGCATTCTTTGAAAATCTAACTTTGGACCCATGGTGAGGACAAACCATGAGTTGTCCCACCTGGACCTTTTGGCCCATTGGACCTTAGACCCTTACCTATCATTTGCACCTAGTGGGTAAAAAAGTATTGCCGTAGGGAAATTTTGACAGACTTTTGAAAATTTGGGGTAGGCATAATGACCCTTAAGACCTAAGTTCGGACTTATGGTGAAGACAAACAATGAGTTGTCCCACCTGGACCTTTTGGCCCATTGGACCCTAGCCCATTACCTACCATTTCCACCTAGTGGCTGAAAAAGTATTGCCGTAGGGAATTTTTTACACTCTTTTAAAAATTGGGGTACGGCATTCTTTGAAAATCTAACTTTGGACCCATGGTGAGGACAAACCATGAGTTGTCCCACCTGGACCTTTTGGCCCATTGGACCTTAGACCCTTACCTATCATTTGCACCTAGTGGGTAAAAAAGTATTGCCGTAGGGAAATTTTGACAGACTTTTGAAAATTTGGGGTAGGCATAATGACCCTTAAGACCTAAGTTCGGACTTATGGTGAAGACAAACAATGAGTTGTCCCACCTGGACCTTTTGGTCCATTGGACCCTATCCTATTACCTACCATTTCCACAAAGTGGTTGAAAAAGTATTGCCGTAGGGAATTTTTTACACTCTTTTAAAAATTTGGGTACGGCATTTTTTGAAAATCTAACTTTGGACCCATGGGGAGGACAAACCATGAGTTGTCCCACCTGGACCTTTTGGCCCATTGGACCTTAGACCCTTACCTATCATTTTCACCTAGTGGGTAAAAAAGAATTGCCGTAGGGAAATTTTGACAGACTTTTGAAAATTTGGGGTAGGCATAATGACCCTTTAGACCTAAGTTCGGACCTATGGTGAAGACAAACTATGAGTTGTCCCACCTGGACCTTTTGGCCCATTGGACCCTAGCCCATTACCTACCATTTCCACCTAGTGGCTGAAAAAGTATTGCCGTAGGGAATTTTTTACACTCTTTTAAAAATTGGGGTACGGCATTCTTTGAAAATCTAACTTTGGACCCATGGTGAGGACAAACCATGAGTTGTCCCACCTGGACCTTTTGGCCCATTGGACCTTAGACCCTTACCTATCATTTGCACCTAGTGGGTAAAAAAGTATTGCCGTAGGGAAATTTTGACAGACTTTTGAAAATTTGGGGTAGGCATAATGACCCTTAAGACCTAAGTTCGGACTTATGGTGAAGACAAACAATGAGTTGTCCCACCTGGACCTTTTGGTCCATTGGACCCTATCCTATTACCTACCATTTCCACCTAGTGGTTGAAAAAGTATTGCCGTAGGGAATTTTTTACACTCTTTTAAAAATTTGGGTACGGCATTTTTTGAAAATCTAACTTTGGACCCATGGGGAGGACAAACCATGAGTTGTCCCACCTGGACCTTTTGACCCATTGGACCTTAGACCCTTACCTATCATTTGCACCTAGTGGGTAAAAAAGTATTGCCGTAGGGAAATTTTGACAGACTTTTGAAAATTTGGGGTAGGCATAATGACCCTTTAGACCTAAGTTCGGACCTATGGTGAAGACAAACTATGAGTTGTCCCACCTGGACCTTTTGGCCCATTGGACCCTAGCCCATTACCTACCATTTCCACCTAGTGGCTGAAAAAGTATTGCCGTAGGGAATTTTTTACACTCTTTTAAAAATTGGGGTACGGCATTCTTTGAAAATCTAACTTTGGACCCATGGTGAGGACAAACCATGAGTTGTCCCACCTGGACCTTTTGGCCCATTGGACCTTAGACCCTTACCTATCATTTGCACCTAGTGGGTAAAAAAGAATTGCCGTAGGGAAATTTTGACAGACTTTTGAAAATTTGGGGTAGGCATAATGACCCTTTAGACCTAAGTTCGGACCTATGGTGAAGACAAACTATGAGTTGTCCCACCTGGACCTTTTGGCCCATTGGACCCTAGCCCATTACCTACCATTTCCACCTAGTGGCTGAAAAAGTATTGCCGTAGGGAATTTTTTACACTCTTTTAAAAATTGGGGTACGGCATTCTTTGAAAATCTAACTTTGGACCCATGGTGAGGACAAACCATGAGTTGTCCCACCTGGACCTTTTGGCCCATTGGACCTTAGACCCTTACCTATCATTTGCACCTAGTGGGTAAAAAAGTATTGCCGTAGGGAAATTTTGACAGACTTTTGAAAATTTGGGGTAGGCATAATGACCCTTAAGACCTAAGTTCGGACTTATGGTGAAGACAAACAATGAGTTGTCCCACCTGGACCTTTTGGTCCATTGGACCCTATCCTATTACCTACCATTTCCACCTAGTGGTTGAAAAAGTATTGCCGTAGGGAATTTTTTATACTCTTTTAAAAATTTGGGTACGGCATTTTTTGAAAATCTAACTTTGGACCCATGGGGAGGACAAACCATGAGTTGTCCCACCTGGACCTTTTGACCCATTGGACCTTAGACCCTTACCTATCATTTGCACCTAGTGGGTAAAAAAGTATTGCCGTAGGGAAATTTTGACAGACTTTTGAAAATTTGGGGTAGGCATAATGACCCTTTAGACCTAAGTTCGGACCTATGGTGAAGACAAACTATGAGTTGTCCCACCTGGACCTTTTGGCCCATTGGACCCTAGCCCATTACCTACCATTTCCACCTAGTGGCTGAAAAAGTATTGCCGTAGGGAATTTTTTACACTCTTTTAAAAATTGGGGTACGGCATTCTTTGAAAATCTAACTTTGGACCCATGGTGAGGACAAACCATGAGTTGTCCCACCTGGACCTTTTGGCCCATTGGACCTTAGACCCTTACCTATCATTTGCACCTAGTGGGTAAAAAAGAATTGCCGTAGGGAAATTTTGACAGACTTTTGAAAATTTGGGGTAGGCATAATGACCCTTTAGACCTAAGTTCGGACCTATGGTGAAGACAAACTATGAGTTGTCCCACCTGGACCTTTTGGCCCATTGGACCCTAGCCCATTACCTACCATTTCCACCTAGTGGCTGAAAAAGTATTGCCGTAGGGAATTTTTTACACTCTTTTAAAAATTGGGGTACGGCATTCTTTGAAAATCTAACTTTGGACCCATGGTGAGGACAAACCATGAGTTGTCCCACCTGTACCTTTTGGCCCATTGGACCTTAGACCCTTACCTATCATTTGCACCTAGTGGGTAAAAAAGTATTGCCGTAGGGAAATTTTGACAGACTTTTGAAAATTTGGGGTAGGCATAATGACCCTTAAGACCTAAGTTCGGACTTATGGTGAAGACAAACAATGAGTTGTCCCACCTGGACCTTTTGGTCCATTGGACCCTATCCTATTACCTACCATTTCCACCTAGTGGTTGAAAAAGTATTGCCGTAGGGAATTTTTTACACTCTTTTAAAAATTTGGGTACGGCATTTTTTGAAAATCTAACTTTGGACCCATGGGGAGGACAAACCATGAGTTGTCCCACCTGGACCTTTTGACCCATTGGACCTTAGACCCTTACCTATCATTTGCACCTAGTGGGTAAAAAAGTATTGCCGTAGGGAAATGTTGACAGACTTTTGAAAATTTGGGGTAGGCATAATGACCCTTTAGACCTAAGTTCGGACCTATGGTGAAGACAAACTATGAGTTGTCCCACCTGGACCTTTTGGCCCATTGGACCCTAGCCCATTACCTACCATGTCCACCTAGTGGCTGAAAAAGAATTGCCGTAGGGAATTTTTTACACTCTTTTAAAAATTGGGGTACGGCATTCTTTGAAAATCTAACTTTGGACCCATGGTGAGGACAAACCATGAGTTGTCCCACCTGGACCTTTTGGCCCATTGGACCTTAGACCCTTACCTATCATTTGCACCTAGTGGGTAAAAAAGAATTGCCGTAGGGAAATTTTGACAGACTTTTGAAAATTTGGGGTAGGCATAATGACCCTTTAGACCTAAGTTCGGACCTATGGTGAAGACAAACTATGAGTTGTCCCACCTGGACCTTTTGGCCCATTGGACCCTAGCCCATTACCTACCATTTCCACCTAGTGGCTGAAAAAGTATTGCCGTAGGGAATTTTTTACACTCTTTTAAAAATTGGGGTACGGCATTCTTTGAAAATCTAACTTTGGACCCATGGTGAGGACAAACCATGAGTTGTCCCACCTGGACCTTTTGGCCCATTGGACCTTAGACCCTTACCTATCATTTGCACCTAGTGGGTAAAAAAGTTTTGCCGTAGGGAAATTTTGACAGACTTTTGAAAATTTGGGGTAGGCATAATGACCCTTAAGACCTAAGTTCGGACTTATGGTGAAGACAAACAATGAGTTGTCCCACCTGGACCTTTTGGTCCATTGGACCCTATCCTATTACCTACCATTTCCACATAGTGGTTGAAAAAGTATTGCCGTAGGGAATTTTTTACACTCTTTTAAAAATTGGGGTACGGCATTCTTTGAAAATCTAACTTTGGACCCATGGTGAGGACAAACCATGAGTTGTCCCACCTGTACCTTTTGGCCCATTGGACCTTAGACCCTTACCTATCATTTGCACCTAGTGGGTAAAAAAGTATTGCCGTAGGGAAATTTTGACAGACTTTTGAAAATTTGGGGTAGGCATAATGACCCTTAAGACCTAAGTTCGGACTTATGGTGAAGACAAACAATGAGTTGTCCCACCTGGACCTTTTGGTCCATTGGACCCTATCCTATTACCTACCATTTCCACCTAGTGGTTGAAAAAGTATTGCCGTAGGGAATTTTTTACACTCTTTTAAAAATTTGGGTACGGCATTTTTTGAAAATCTAACTTTGGACCCATGGGGAGGACAAACCATGAGTTGTCCCACCTGGACCTTTTGACCCATTGGACCTTAGACCCTTACCTATCATTTGCACCTAGTGGGTAAAAAAGTATTGCCGTAGGGAAATGTTGACAGACTTTTGAAAATTTGGGGTAGGCATAATGACCCTTTAGACCTAAGTTCGGACCTATGGTGAAGACAAACTATGAGTTGTCCCACCTGGACCTTTTGGCCCATTGGACCCTAGCCCATTACCTACCATGTCCACCTAGTGGCTGAAAAAGAATTGCCGTAGGGAATTTTTTACACTCTTTTAAAAATTGGGGTACGGCATTCTTTGAAAATCTAACTTTGGACCCATGGTGAGGACAAACCATGAGTTGTCCCACCTGGACCTTTTGGCCCATTGGACCTTAGACCCTTACCTATCATTTGCACCTAGTGGGTAAAAAAGAATTGCCGTAGGGAAATTTTGACAGACTTTTGAAAATTTGGGGTAGGCATAATGACCCTTTAGACCTAAGTTCGGACCTATGGTGAAGACAAACTATGAGTTGTCCCACCTGGACCTTTTGGCCCATTGGACCCTAGCCCATTACCTACCATTTCCACCTAGTGGCTGAAAAAGTATTGCCGTAGGGAATTTTTTACACTCTTTTAAAAATTGGGGTACGGCATTCTTTGAAAATCTAACTTTGGACCCATGGTGAGGACAAACCATGAGTTGTCCCACCTGGACCTTTTGGCCCATTGGACCTTAGACCCTTACCTATCATTTGCACCTAGTGGGTAAAAAAGTTTTGCCGTAGGGAAATTTTGACAGACTTTTGAAAATTTGGGGTAGGCATAATGACCCTTAAGACCTAAGTTCGGACTTATGGTGAAGACAAACAATGAGTTGTCCCACCTGGACCTTTTGGTCCATTGGACCCTATCCTATTACCTACCATTTCCACATAGTGGTTGAAAAAGTATTGCCGTAGGGAATTTTTTACACTCTTTTAAAAATTTGGGTACGGCATTTTTTGAAAATCTTACTTTGGACCCATGGGGAGGACAAACCATGAGTTGTCCCACCTGGACCTTTTGGCCCATTGGACCTTAGACCCTTACCTATCATTTTCACCTAGTGGGTAAAAAAGAATTGCCGTAGGGAAATTTTGACAGACTTTTGAAAATTTGGGGTAGGCATAATGACCCTTTAGACCTAAGTTCGGACCTATGGTGAAGACAAACTATGAGTTGTCCCACCTGGACCTTTTGGCCCATTGGACCCTAGCCCATTACCTACCATTTCCACCTAGTGGCTGAAAAAGTATTGCCGTAGGGAATTTTTTACACTCTTTTAAAAATTGGGGTACGGCATTCTTTGAAAATCTAACTTTAGACCCATGGTGAGGACAAACCATGAGTTGTCCCACCTGGACCTTTTGGCCCATTGGACCTTAGACCCTAACCTAACATTTGCACCTAGTGGGTAAAAAAGTTTTGCCGTAGGGAAATTTTGACACACTTTTGAAAATTTGGGGTAGGCATAATGACCCTTAAGACCTAAGTTCGGACTTATGGTGAAGACAAACAATGAGTTGTCCCACCTGGACCTTTTGGTCCATTGGACCCTATCCTATTACCTACCATTTCCACCTAGTGGTTGAAAAAGTATTGCCGTAGGGAATTTTTTACACTCTTTTAAAAATTTGGGTACGGCATTTTTTGAAAATCTAACTTTGGACCCATGGGGAGGACAAACCATGAG
This sequence comes from Mytilus trossulus, assembly GCF_036588685.1. Classification (NCBI taxonomy): domain Eukaryota; kingdom Metazoa; phylum Mollusca; class Bivalvia; order Mytilida; family Mytilidae; genus Mytilus; species Mytilus trossulus. The sequence continues at coordinate 33,430,749 of NC_086379.1, read as the reverse complement.
TTGTCCCACCTGGACCTTTTGACCCATTGGACCTTAGACCCTTACCTATCATTTGCACCTAGTGGGTAAAAAAGTATTGCCGTAGGGAAATTTTGACAGACTTTTGAAAATTTGGGGTAGGCATAATGACCCTTTAGACCTAAGTTCGGACCTATGGTGAAGACAAACTATGAGTTGTCCCACCTGGACCTTTTGGCCCATTGGACCCTAGCCCATTACCTACCATGTCCACCTAGTGGCTGAAAAAGTATTGCCGTAGGGAATTTTTTACACTCTTTTAAAAATTGGGGTACGGCATTCTTTGAAAATCTAACTTTGGACCCATGGTGAGGACAAACCATGAGTTGTCCCACCTGGACCTTTTGGCCCATTGGACCTTAGACCCTTACCTATCATTTGCACCTAGTGGGTAAAAAAGAATTGCCGTAGGGAAATTTTGACAGACTTTTGAAAATTTGGGGTAGGCATAATGACCCTTTAGACCTAAGTTCGGACCTATGGTGAAGACAAACTATGAGTTGTCCCACCTGGACCTTTTGGCCCATTGGACCCTAGCCCATTACCTACCATTTCCACCTAGTGGCTGAAAAAGTATTGCCGTAGGGAATTTTTTACACTCTTTTAAAAATTGGGGTACGGCATTCTTTGAAAATCTAACTTTGGACCCATGGTGAGGACAAACCATGAGTTGTCCCACCTGGACCTTTTGGCCCATTGGACCTTAGACCCTTACCTATCATTTGCACCTAGTGGGTAAAAAAGTATTGCCGTAGGGAAATTTTGACAGACTTTTGAAAATTTGGGGTAGGCATAATGACCCTTAAGACCTAAGTTCGGACTTATGGTGAAGACAAACAATGAGTTGTCCCACCTGGACCTTTTGGTCCATTGGACCCTATCCTATTACCTACCATTTCCACATAGTGGTTGAAAAAGTATTGCCGTAGGGAATTTTTTACACTCTTTTAAAAATTTGGGTACGGCATTTTTTGAAAATCTTACTTTGGACCCATGGGGAGGACAAACCATGAGTTGTCCCACCTGGACCTTTTGGCCCATTGGACCTTAGACCCTTACCTATCATTTTCACCTAGTGGGTAAAAAAGAATTGCCGTAGGGAAATTTTGACAGACTTTTGAAAATTTGGGGTAGGCATAATGACCCTTTAGACCTAAGTTCGGACCTATGGTGAAGACAAACTATGAGTTGTCCCACCTGGACCTTTTGGCCCATTGGACCCTAGCCCATTACCTACCATTTCCACCTAGTGGCTGAAAAAGTATTGCCGTAGGGAATTTTTTACACTCTTTTAAAAATTGGGGTACGGCATTCTTTGAAAATCTAACTTTGGACCCATGGTGAGGACAAACCATGAGTTGTCCCACCTGGACCTTTTGGCCCATTGGACCTTAGACCCTAACCTAACATTTGCACCTAGTGGGTAAAAAAGTATTGCCGTAGGGAAATTTTGACAGACTTTTGAAAATTTGGGGTAGGCATAATGACCCTTAAGACCTAAGTTCGGACTTATGGTGAAGACAAACAATGAGTTGTCCCACCTGGATCTTTTGGTCCATTGGACCCTATCCTATTACCTACCATTTCCACCTAGTGGTTGAAAAAGTATTGCCGTAGGGAATTTTTTACACTCTTTTAAAAATTTGGGTACGGCATTTTTTGAAAATCTAACTTTGGACCCATGGGGAGGACAAACCATGAGTTGTCCCACCTGGACCTTTTGACCCATTGGACCTTAGACCCTTACCTATCATTTGCACCTAGTGGGTAAAAAAGTATTGCCGTAGGGAAATTTTGACAGACTTTTGAAAATTTGGGGTAGGCATAATGACCCTTTAGACCTAAGTTCGGACCTATGGTGAAGACAAACTATGAGTTGTCCCACCTGGACCTTTTGGCCCATTGGACCCTAGCCCATTACCTACCATTTCCAACTAGTGGCTGAAAAAGTATTGCCGTAGGGAATTTTTTACACTCTTTTAAAAATTGGGGTACGGCATTCTTTGAAAATCTAACTTTGGACCCATGGTGAGGACAAACCATGAGTTGTCCCACCTGGAACTTTTGGCCCATTGGACCTTAGACCCTTACCTATCATTTTCACCTAGTGGGTAAAAAAGAATTGCCGTAGGGAAATTTTGACAGACTTTTGAAAATTTGGGGTAGGCATAATGACCCTTTAGACCTAAGTTCGGACCTATGGTGAAGACAAACTATGAGTTGTCCCACCTGGACCTTTTGGCCCATTGGACCCTAGCCCATTACCTACCATTTCCATCTAGTGGCTGAAAAAGTATTGCCGTAGGGAATTTTTTACACTCTTTTAAAAATTGGGGTACGGCATTCTTTGAAAATCTAACTTTGGACCCATGGTGAGGACAAACCATGAGTTGTCCCACCTGGACCTTTTGGCCCATTGGACCTTAGACCCTTACCTATCATTTGCACCTAGTGGGTAAAAAAGTATTGCCGTAGGGAAATTTTGACAGACTTTTGAAAATTTGGGGTAGGCATAATGACCCTTAAGACCTAAGTTCGGACTTATGGTGAAGACAAACAATGAGTTGTCCCACCTGGACCTTTTGGTCCATTGGACCCTATCCTATTACCTACCATTTCCACCTAGTGGTTGAAAAAGTATTGCCGTAGGGAATTTTTTACACTCTTTTAAAAATTTGGGTACGGCATTTTTTGAAAATCTAACTTTGGACCCATGGGGAGGACAAACCATGAGTTGTCCCACCTGGACCTTTTGACCCATTGGACCTTAGACCCTTACCTATCATTTGCACCTAGTGGGTAAAAAAGTATTGCCGTAGGGAAATTTTGACAGACTTTTGAAAATTTGGGGTAGGCATAATGACCCTTTAGACCTAAGTTCGGACCTATGGTGAAGACAAACTATGAGTTGTCCCACCTGGACCTTTTGGCCCATTGGACCCTAGCCCATTACCTACCATTTCCACCTAGTGGCTGAAAAAGTATTGCCGTAGGGAATTTTTTACACTCTTTTAAAAATTGGGGTACGGCATTCTTTGAAAATCTAACTTTGGACCCATGGTGAGGACAAACCATGAGTTGTCCCACCTGGACCTTTTGGCCCATTGGACCTTAGACCCTTACCTATCATTTGCACCTAGTGGGTAAAAAAGAATTGCCGTAGGGAAATTTTGACAGACTTTTGAAAATTTGGGGTAGGCATAATGACCCTTTAGACCTAAGTTCGGACCTATGGTGAAGACAAACTATGAGTTGTCCCACCTGGACCTTTTGGCCCATTGGACCCTAGCCCATTACCTACCATTTCCACCTAGTGGCTGAAAAAGTATTGCCGTAGGGAATTTTTTACACTCTTTTAAAAATTGGGGTACGGCATTCTTTGAAAATCTAACTTTGGACCCATGGTGAGGACAAACCATGAGTTGTCCCACCTGGACCTTTTGGCCCATTGGACCTTAGACCCTTACCTATCATTTGCACCTAGTGGGTAAAAAAGTATTGCCGTAGGGAAATTTTGACAGACTTTTGAAAATTTGGGGTAGGCATAACGACCCTTAAGACCTAAGTTCGGACTTATGGTGAAGACAAACAATGAGTTGTCCCACCTGGACCTTTTGGTCCATTGGACCCTATCCTATTACCTACCAATTCCACATAGTGGTTGAAAAAGTATTGCCGTAGGGAATTTTTTACACTCTTTTAAAAATTTGGGTACGGCATTTTTTGAAAATCTAACTTTGGACCCATGGGGAGGACAAACCATGAGTTGTCCCACCTGGACCTTTTGGCCCATTGGACCTTAGACCCTTACCTATCATTTTCACCTAGTGGGTAAAAAAGAATTGCCGTAGGGAAATTTTGACAGACTTTTGAAAATTTGGGGTAGGCATAATGACCCTTAAGACCTAAGTTCGGACTTATGGTGAAGACAAACAATGAGTTGTCCCACCTGGACCTTTTGGTCCATTGGACCCTATCCTATTACCTACCATTTCCACATAGTGGTTGAAAAAGTATTGCCGTAGGGAATTTTTTACACTCTTTTAAAAATTTGGGTACGGCATTTTTTGAAAATCTTACTTTGGACCCATGGGGAGGACAAACCATGAGTTGTCCCACCTGGACCTTTTGGCCCATTGGACCTTAGACCCTTACCTATCATTTTCACCTAGTGGGTAAAAAAGAATTGCCGTAGGGAAATTTTGACAGACTTTTGAAAATTTGGGGTAGGCATAATGACCCTTTAGACCTAAGTTCGGACCTATGGTGAAGACAAACTATGAGTTGTCCCACCTGGACCTTTTGGCCCATTGGACCCTAGCCCATTACCTACCATTTCCACCTAGTGGCTGAAAAAGTATTGCCGTAGGGAATTTTTTACACTCTTTTAAAAATTGGGGTACGGCATTCTTTGAAAATCTAACTTTGGACCCATGGTGAGGACAAACCATGAGTTGTCCCACCTGGACCTTTTGGCCCATTGGACCTTAGACCCTAACCTAACATTTGCACCTAGTGGGTAAAAAAGTATTGCCGTAGGGAAATTTTGACAGACTTTTGAAAATTTGGGGTAGGCATAATGACCCTTAAGACCTAAGTTCGGACTTATGGTGAAGACAAACAATGAGTTGTCCCACCTGGATCTTTTGGTCCATTGGACCCTATCCTATTACCTACCATTTCCACCTAGTGGTTGAAAAAGTATTGCCGTAGGGAATTTTTTACACTCTTTTAAAAATTTGGGTACGGCATTTTTTGAAAATCTAACTTTGGACCCATGGGGAGGACAAACCATGAGTTGTCCCACCTGGACCTTTTGACCCATTGGACCTTAGACCCTTACCTATCATTTGCACCTAGTGGGTAAAAAAGTATTGCCGTAGGGAAATTTTGACAGACTTTTGAAAATTTGGGGTAGGCATAATGACCCTTTAGACCTAAGTTCGGACCTATGGTGAAGACAAACTATGAGTTGTCCCACCTGGACCTTTTGGCCCATTGGACCCTAGCCCATTACCTACCATTTCCAACTAGTGGCTGAAAAAGTATTGCCGTAGGGAATTTTTTACACTCTTTTAAAAATTGGGGTACGGCATTCTTTGAAAATCTAACTTTGGACCCATGGTGAGGACAAACCATGAGTTGTCCCACCTGGAACTTTTGGCCCATTGGACCTTAGACCCTTACCTATCATTTTCACCTAGTGGGTAAAAAAGAATTGCCGTAGGGAAATTTTGACAGACTTTTGAAAATTTGGGGTAGGCATAATGACCCTTTAGACCTAAGTTCGGACCTATGGTGAAGACAAACTATGAGTTGTCCCACCTGGACCTTTTGGCCCATTGGACCCTAGCCCATTACCTACCATTTCCATCTAGTGGCTGAAAAAGTATTGCCGTAGGGAATTTTTTACACTCTTTTAAAAATTGGGGTACGGCATTCTTTGAAAATCTAACTTTGGACCCATGGTGAGGACAAACCATGAGTTGTCCCACCTGGACCTTTTGGCCCATTGGACCTTAGACCCTTACCTATCATTTGCACCTAGTGGGTAAAAAAGTATTGCCGTAGGGAAATTTTGACAGACTTTTGAAAATTTGGGGTAGGCATAATGACCCTTAAGACCTAAGTTCGGACTTATGGTGAAGACAAACAATGAGTTGTCCCACCTGGACCTTTTGGTCCATTGGACCCTATCCTATTACCTACCATTTCCACCTAGTGGTTGAAAAAGTATTGCCGTAGGGAATTTTTTACACTCTTTTAAAAATTTGGGTACGGCATTTTTTGAAAATCTAACTTTGGACCCATGGGGAGGACAAACCATGAGTTGTCCCACCTGGACCTTTTGACCCATTGGACCTTAGACCCTTACCTATCATTTGCACCTAGTGGGTAAAAAAGTATTGCCGTAGGGAAATTTTGACAGACTTTTGAAAATTTGGGGTAGGCATAATGACCCTTTAGACCTAAGTTCGGACCTATGGTGAAGACAAACTATGAGTTGTCCCACCTGGACCTTTTGGCCCATTGGACCCTAGCCCATTACCTACCATTTCCACCTAGTGGCTGAAAAAGTATTGCCGTAGGGAATTTTTTACACTCTTTTAAAAATTGGGGTACGGCATTCTTTGAAAATCTAACTTTGGACCCATGGTGAGGACAAACCATGAGTTGTCCCACCTGGACCTTTTGGCCCATTGGACCTTAGACCCTTACCTATCATTTGCACCTAGTGGGTAAAAAAGAATTGCCGTAGGGAAATTTTGACAGACTTTTGAAAATTTGGGGTAGGCATAATGACCCTTTAGACCTAAGTTCGGACCTATGGTGAAGACAAACTATGAGTTGTCCCACCTGGACCTTTTGGCCCATTGGACCCTAGCCCATTACCTACCATTTCCACCTAGTGGCTGAAAAAGTATTGCCGTAGGGAATTTTTTACACTCTTTTAAAAATTGGGGTACGGCATTCTTTGAAAATCTAACTTTGGACCCATGGTGAGGACAAACCATGAGTTGTCCCACCTGGACCTTTTGGCCCATTGGACCTTAGACCCTTACCTATCATTTGCACCTAGTGGGTAAAAAAGTATTGCCGTAGGGAAATTTTGACAGACTTTTGAAAATTTGGGGTAGGCATAACGACCCTTAAGACCTAAGTTCGGACTTATGGTGAAGACAAACAATGAGTTGTCCCACCTGGACCTTTTGGTCCATTGGACCCTATCCTATTACCTACCAATTCCACATAGTGGTTGAAAAAGTATTGCCGTAGGGAATTTTTTACACTCTTTTAAAAATTTGGGTACGGCATTTTTTGAAAATCTAACTTTGGACCCATGGGGAGGACAAACCATGAGTTGTCCCACCTGGACCTTTTGGCCCATTGGACCTTAGACCCTTACCTATCATTTTCACCTAGTGGGTAAAAAAGAATTGCCGTAGGGAAATTTTGACAGACTTTTGAAAATTTGGGGTAGGCATAATGACCCTTAAGACCTAAGTTCGGACTTATGGTGAAGACAAACAATGAGTTGTCCCACCTGGACCTTTTGGTCCATTGGACCCTATCCTATTACCTACCATTTCCACATAGTGGTTGAAAAAGTATTGCCGTAGGGAATTTTTTACACTCTTTTAAAAATTTGGGTACGGCATTTTTTGAAAATCTTACTTTGGACCCATGGGGAGGACAAACCATGAGTTGTCCCACCTGGACCTTTTGGCCCATTGGACCTTAGACCCTTACCTATCATTTTCACCTAGTGGGTAAAAAAGAATTGCCGTAGGGAAATTTTGACAGACTTTTGAAAATTTGGGGTAGGCATAATGACCCTTTAGACCTAAGTTCGGACCTATGGTGAAGACAAACTATGAGTTGTCCCACCTGGACCTTTTGGCCCATTGGACCCTAGCCCATTACCTACCATTTCCACCTAGTGGCTGAAAAAGTATTGCCGTAGGGAATTTTTTACACTCTTTTAAAAATTGGGGTACGGCATTCTTTGAAAATCTAACTTTGGACCCATGGTGAGGACAAACCATGAGTTGTCCCACCTGGACCTTTTGGCCCATTGGACCTTAGACCCTAACCTAACATTTGCACCTAGTGGGTAAAAAAGTATTGCCGTAGGGAAATTTTGACAGACTTTTGAAAATTTGGGGTAGGCATAATGACCCTTAAGACCTAAGTTCGGACTTATGGTGAAGACAAACAATGAGTTGTCCCACCTGGATCTTTTGGTCCATTGGACCCTATCCTATTACCTACCATTTCCACCTAGTGGTTGAAAAAGTATTGCCGTAGGGAATTTTTTACACTCTTTTAAAAATTTGGGTACGGCATTTTTTGAAAATCTAACTTTGGACCCATGGGGAGGACAAACCATGAGTTGTCCCACCTGGACCTTTTGACCCATTGGACCTTAGACCCTTACCTATCATTTGCACCTAGTGGGTAAAAAAGTATTGCCGTAGGGAAATTTTGACAGACTTTTGAAAATTTGGGGTAGGCATAATGACCCTTTAGACCTAAGTTCGGACCTATGGTGAAGACAAACTATGAGTTGTCCCACCTGGACCTTTTGGCCCATTGGACCCTAGCCCATTACCTACCATTTCCAACTAGTGGCTGAAAAAGTATTGCCGTAGGGAATTTTTTACACTCTTTTAAAAATTGGGGTACGGCATTCTTTGAAAATCTAACTTTGGACCCATGGTGAGGACAAACCATGAGTTGTCCCACCTGGAACTTTTGGCCCATTGGACCTTAGACCTTTACCTATCATTTTCACCTAGTGGGTAAAAAAGAATTGCCGTAGGGAAATTTTGACAGACTTTTGAAAATTTGGGGTAGGCATAATGACCCTTTAGACCTAAGTTCGGACCTATGGTGAAGACAAACTATGAGTTGTCCCACCTGGACCTTTTGGCCCATTGGACCCTAGCCCATTACCTACCATTTCCATCTAGTGGCTGAAAAAGTATTGCCGTAGGGAATTTTTTACACTCTTTTAAAAATTGGGGTACGGCATTCTTTGAAAATCTAACTTTGGACCCATGGTGAGGACAAACCATGAGTTGTCCCACCTGGACCTTTTGGCCCATTGGACCTTAGACCCTTACCTATCATTTGCACCTAGTGGGTAAAAAAGTATTGCCGTAGGGAAATTTTGACAGACTTTTGAAAATTTGGGGTAGGCATAATGACCCTTTAGACCTAAGTTCGGACTTATGGTGAAGACAAACAATGAGTTGTCCCACCTGGACCTTTTGGTCCATTGGACCCTATCCTATTACCTACCATTTCCACCTAGTGGTTGAAAAAGTATTGCCGTAGGGAATTTTTTACACTCTTTTAAAAATTTGGGTACGGCATTTTTTGAAAATCTAACTTTGGACCCATGGGGAGGACAAACCATGAGTTGTCCCACCTGGACCTTTTGACCCATTGGACCTTAGACCCTTACCTATCATTTGCACCTAGTGGGTAAAAAAGTATTGCCGTAGGGAAATTTTGACAGACTTTTGAAAATTTGGGGTAGGCATAATGACCCTTTAGACCTAAGTTCGGACCTATGGTGAAGACAAACTATGAGTTGTCCCACCTGGACCTTTTGACCCATTGGACCTTAGACCCTTACCTATCATTTGCACCTAGTGGGTAAAAAAGTATTGCCGTAGGGAAATTTTGACAGACTTTTGAAAATTTGGGGTAGGCATAATGACCCTTTAGACCTAAGTTCGGACCTATGGTGAAGACAAACTATGAGTTGTCCCACCTGGAACTTTTGGCCCATTGGACACTAGCCCATTACCTACCATTTCCACCTAGTGGCTGAAAAAGTATTGCCGTAGGGAATTTTTTACACTCTTTTAAAAATTGGGGTACGGCATTCTTTGAAAATCTAACTTTGGACCCATGGTGAGGACAAACCATGAGTTGTCCCACCTGGACCTTTTGGCCCATTGGACCTTAGACCCTTACCTATCATTTTCACCTAGTGGGTAAAAAAGAATTGCTGTAGGGAAATTTTGACAGACTTTTGAAAATTTGGGGTAGGCATAATGACCCTTTAGACCTAAGTTCGGACCTATGGTGAAGACAAACTATGAGTTGTCCCACCTGGACCTTTTGGCCCATTGGACCCTAGCCCATTACCTACCATTTCCACCTAGTGGCTGAAAAAGTATTGCCGTAGGGAATTTTTTACACTCTTTTAAAAATTGGGGTACGGCATTCTTTGAAAATCTAACTTTGGACCCATGGTGAGGACAAACCATGAGTTGTCCCACCTGGACCTTTTGGCCCATTGGACCTTAGACCCTTACCTATCATTTGCACCTAGTGGGTAAAAAAGTATTGCCGTAGGGAAATTTTGACAGACTTTTGAAAATTTGGGGTAGGCATAATGACCCTTAAGACCTAAGTTCGGACTTATGGTGAAGACAAACAATGAGTTGTCCCACCTGGACCTTTTGGTCCATTGGACCCTATCCTATTACCTACCATTTCCACCTAGTGGTTGAAAAAGTATTGCCGTAGGGAATTTTTTACACTCTTTTAAAAATTTGGGTACGGCATTTTTTGAAAATCTAACTTTGGACCCATGGGGAGGACAAACCATGAGTTGTCCCACCTGGACCTTTTGACCCATTGGACCTTAGACCCTCACCTATCATTTGCACCTAGTGGGTAAAAAAGTATTGCCGTAGGGAAATTTTGACAGACTTTTGAAAATTTGGGGTAGGCATAATGACCCTTTAGACCTAAGTTCGGACCTATGGTGAAGACAAACTATGAGTTGTCCCACCTGGACCTTTTGGCCCATTGGACCCTAGCCCATTACCTACCATTTCCACCTAGTGGCTGAAAAAGTATTGCCGTAGGGAATTTTTTACACTCTTTTAAAAATTGGGGTACGGCATTCTTTGAAAATCTAACTTTGGACCCATGGTGAGGACAAACCATGAGTTGTCCCACCTGGACCTTTTGGCCCATTGGACCTTAGACCCTTACCTATCATTTGCACCTAGTGGGTAAAAAAGTATTGCCGTAGGGAAATTTTGACAGACTTTTGAAAATTTGGGGTAGGCATAATGACCCTTTAGACCTAAGTTCGGACCTATGGTGAAGACAAACTATGAGTTGTCCCACCTGGACCTTTTGGCCCATTGGACACTAGCCCATTACCTACCATTTCCACCTAGTGGCTGAAAAAGTATTGCCGTAGGGAATTTTTTACACTCTTTTAAAAATTGGGGTACGGCATTCTTTGAAAATCTAACTTTGGACCCATGGTGAGGACAAACCATGAGTTGTCCCACCTGGACCTTTTGGCCCATTGGACCTTAGACCCTTACCTATCATTTTCACCTAGTGGGTAAAAAAGAATTGCTGTAGGGAAATTTTGACAGACTTTTGAAAATTTGGGGTAGGCATAATGACCCTTTAGACCTAAGTTCGGACCTATGGTGAAGACAAACTATGAGTTGTCCCACCTGGACCTTTTGGCCCATTGGACCCTAGCCCATTACCTACCATTTCCACCTAGTGGCTGAAAAAGTATTGCCGTAGGGAATTTTTTACACTCTTTTAAAAATTGGGGTACGGCATTCTTTGAAAATCTAACTTTGGACCCATGGTGAGGACAAACCATGAGTTGTCCCACCTGGACCTTTTGGCCCATTGGACCTTAGACCCTTACCTATCATTTGCACCTAGTGGGTAAAAAAGAATTGCCGTAGGGAAATTTTGACAGACTTTTGAAAATTTGGGGTAGGCATAATGACCCTTAAGACCTAAGTTCGGACTTATGGTGAAGACAAACAATGAGTTGTCCCACCTGGACCTTTTGGTCCATTGGACCCTATCCTATTACCTACCATTTCCACCTAGTGGTTGAAAAAGTATTGCCGTAGGGAATTTTTTACACTCTTTTAAAAATTTGGGTACGGCATTTTTTGAAAATCTAACTTTGGACCCATGGGGAGGACAAACCATGAGTTGTCCCACCTGGACCTTTTGACCAATTGGACCTTAGACCCTTACCTATCATTTGCACCTAGTGGGTAAAAAAGTATTGCCGTAGGGAAATTTTGACAGACTTTTGAAAATTTGGGGTAGGCATAATGACCCTTTAGACCTAAGTTCGGACCTATGGTGAAGACAAACTATGAGTTGTCCCACCTGGACCTTTTGACCCATTGGACCTTAGACCCTTACCTATCATTTGCACCTAGTGGGTAAAAAAGTATTGCCGTAGGGAATTTTGACAGACTTTTGAAAATTTGGGGTAGGCATAATGACCCTTTAGACCTAAGTTCGGACCTATGGTGAAGACAAACTATGAGTTGTCCCACCTGGAACTTTTGGCCCATTGGACACTAGCCCATTACCTACCATTTCCACCTAGTGGCTGAAAAAGTATTGCCGTAGGGAATTTTTTACACTCTTTTAAAAATTGGGGTACGGCATTCTTTGAAAATCTAACTTTGGACCCATGGTGAGGACAAACCATGAGTTGTCCCACCTGGACCTTTTGGCCCATTGGACCTTAGACCCTTACCTATCATTTTCACCTAGTGGGTAAAAAAGAATTGCTGTAGGGAAATTTTGACAGACTTTTGAAAATTTGGGGTAGGCATAATGACCCTTTAGACCTAAGTTCGGACCTATGGTGAAGACAAACTATGAGTTGTCCCACCTGGACCTTTTGGCCCATTGGACCCTAGCCCATTACCTACCATTTCCACCTAGTGGCTGAAAAAGTATTGCCGTAGGGAATGTTTTACACTCTTTTAAAAATTGGGGTACGGCATTCTTTGAAAATCTAACTTTGGACCCATGGTGAGGACAAACCATGAGTTGTCCCACCTGGACCTTTTGGCCCATTGGACCTTAGACCCTTACCTATCATTTGCACCTAGTGGGTAAAAAAGTATTGCCGTAGGGAAATTTTGACAGACTTTTGAAAATTTGGGGTAGGCATAATGACCCTTAAGACCTAAGTTCGGACTTATGGTGAAGACAAACAATGAGTTGTCCCACCTGGACCTTTTGGTCCATTGGACCCTATCCTATTACCTACCATTTCCACCTAGTGGTTGAAAAAGTATTGCCGTAGGGAATTTTTTACACTCTTTTAAAAATTTGGGTACGGCATTTTTTGAAAATCTAACTTTGGACCCATGGGGAGGACAAACCATGAGTTGTCCCACCTGGACCTTTTGACCCATTGGACCTTAGACCCTTACCTATCATTTGCACCTAGTGGGTAAAAAAGTATTGCCGTAGGGAAATTTTGACAGACTTTTGAAAATTTGGGGTAGGCATAATGACCCTTTAGACCTAAGTTCGGACCTATGGTGAAGACAAACTATGAGTTGTCCCACCTGGACCTTTTGGCCCATTGGACCCTAGCCCATTACCTACCATTTCCACCTAGTGGCTGAAAAAGTATTGCCGTAGGGAATTTTTTACACTCTTTTAAAAATTGGGGTACGGCATTCTTTGAAAATCTAACTTTGGACCCATGGTGAGGACAAACCATGAGTTGTCCCACCTGGACCTTTTGGCCCATTGGACCTTAGACCCTTACCTATCATTTGCACCTAGTGGGTAAAAAAGTATTGCCGTAGGGAAATTTTGACAGACTTTTGAAAATTTGGGGTAGGCATAATGACCCTTTAGACCTAAGTTCGGACCTATGGTGAAGACAAACTATGAGTTGTCCCACCTGGACCTTTTGGCCCATTGGACACTAGCCCATTACCTACCATTTCCACCTAGTGGCTGAAAAAGTATTGCCGTAGGGAATTTTTTACACTCTTTTAAAAATTGGGGTACGGCATTCTTTGAAAATCTAACTTTGGACCCATGGTGAGGACAAACCATGAGTTGTCCCACCTGGACCTTTTGGCCCATTGGACCTTAGACCCTTACCTATCATTTTCACCTAGTGGGTAAAAAAGAATTGCTGTAGGGAAATTTTGACAGACTTTTGAAAATTTGGGGTAGGCATAATGACCCTTTAGACCTAAGTTCGGACCTATGGTGAAGACAAACTATGAGTTGTCCCACCTGGACCTTTTGGCCCATTGGACCCTAGCCCATTACCTACCATTTCCACCTAGTGGCTGAAAAAGTATTGCCGTAGGGAATTTTTTACACTCTTTTAAAAATTGGGGTACGGCATTCTTTGAAAATCTAACTTTGGACCCATGGTGAGGACAAACCATGAGTTGTCCCACCTGGACCTTTTGGCCCATTGGACCTTAGACCCTTACCTATCATTTGCACCTAGTGGGTAAAAAAGAATTGCCGTAGGGAAATTTTGACAGACTTTTGAAAATTTGGGGTAGGCATAATGACCCTTAAGACCTAAGTTCGGACTTATGGTGAAGACAAACAATGAGTTGTCCCACCTGGACCTTTTGGTCCATTGGACCCTATCCTATTACCTACCATTTCCACCTAGTGGTTGAAAAAGTATTGCCGTAGGGAATTTTTTACACTCTTTTAAAAATTTGGGTACGGCATTTTTTGAAAATCTAACTTTGGACCCATGGGGAGGACAAACCATGAGTTGTCCCACCTGGACCTTTTGACCAATTGGACCTTAGACCCTTACCTATCATTTGCACCTAGTGGGTAAAAAAGTATTGCCGTAGGGAAATTTTGACAGACTTTTGAAAATTTGGGGTAGGCATAATGACCCTTTAGACCTAAGTTCGGACCTATGGTGAAGACAAACTATGAGTTGTCCCACCTGGACCTTTTGACCCATTGGACCTTAGACCCTTACCTATCATTTGCACCTAGTGGGTAAAAAAGTATTGCCGTAGGGAATTTTGACAGACTTTTGAAAATTTGGGGTAGGCATAATGACCCTTTAGACCTAAGTTCGGACCTATGGTGAAGACAAACTATGAGTTGTCCCACCTGGAACTTTTGGCCCATTGGACACTAGCCCATTACCTACCATTTCCACCTAGTGGCTGAAAAAGTATTGCCGTAGGGAATTTTTTACACTCTTTTAAAAATTGGGGTACGGCATTCTTTGAAAATCTAACTTTGGACCCATGGTGAGGACAAACCATGAGTTGTCCCACCTGGACCTTTTGGCCCATTGGACCTTAGACCCTTACCTATCATTTTCACCTAGTGGGTAAAAAAGAATTGCTGTAGGGAAATTTTGACAGACTTTTGAAAATTTGGGGTAGGCATAATGACCCTTTAGACCTAAGTTCGGACCTATGGTGAAGACAAACTATGAGTTGTCCCACCTGGACCTTTTGGCCCATTGGACCCTAGCCCATTACCTACCATTTCCACCTAGTGGCTGAAAAAGTATTGCCGTAGGGAATGTTTTACACTCTTTTAAAAATTGGGGTACGGCATTCTTTGAAAATCTAACTTTGGACCCATGGTGAGGACAAACCATGAGTTGTCCCACCTGGACCTTTTGGCCCATTGGACCTTAGACCCTTACCTATCATTTGCACCTAGTGGGTAAAAAAGTATTGCCGTAGGGAAATTTTGACAGACTTTTGAAAATTTGGGGTAGGCATAATGACCCTTAAGACCTAAGTTCGGACTTATGGTGAAGACAAACAATGAGTTGTCCCACCTGGACCTTTTGGTCCATTGGACCCTATCCTATTACCTACCATTTCCACCTAGTGGTTGAAAAAGTATTGCCGTAGGGAATTTTTTACACTCTTTTAAAAATTTGGGTACGGCATTTTTTGAAAATCTAACTTTGGACCCATGGGGAGGACAAACCATGAGTTGTCCCACCTGGACCTTTTGACCCATTGGACCTTAGACCCTTACCTATCATTTGCACCTAGTGGGTAAAAAAGTATTGCCGTAGGGAAATTTTGACAGACTTTTGAAAATTTGGGGTAGGCATAATGACCCTTTAGACCTAAGTTCGGACCTATGGTGAAGACAAACTATGAGTTGTCCCACCTGGACCTTTTGGCCCATTGGACCCTAGCCCATTACCTACCATTTCCACCTAGTGGCTGAAAAAGTATTGCCGTAGGGAATTTTTTACACTCTTTTAAAAATTGGGGTACGGCATTCTTTGAAAATCTAACTTTGGACCCATGGTGAGGACAAACCATGAGTTGTCCCACCTGGACCTTTTGGCCCATTGGACCTTAGACCCTTACCTATCATTTGCACCTAGTGGGTAAAAAAGAATTGCCGTAGGGAAATTTTGACAGACTTTTGAAAATTTGGGGTAGGCATAATGACCCTTTAGACCTAAGTTCGGACCTATGGTGAAGACAAACTATGAGTTGTCCCACCTGGACCTTTTGGCCCATTGGACCCTAGCCCATTACCTACTATTTCCACCTAGTGGCTGAAAAAGTATTGCCGTAGGGAATTTGTTACACTCTTTTAAAAATTGGGGTACGGCATTCTTTGAAAATCTAACTTTGGACCCATGGTGAGGACAAACCATGAGTTGTCCCACCTGGACCTTTTGGCCCATTGGACCTTAGACCCTTACCTATCATTTGCACCTAGTGGGTAAAAAAGTATTGCCGTAGGGAAATTTTGACAGACTTTTGAAAATTTGGGGTAGGCATAATGACCCTTAAGACCTAAGTTCGGACTTATGGTGAAGACAAACAATGAGTTGTCCCACCTGGACCTTTTGGTCCATTGGACCCTATCCTATTACCTACCATTTCCACCTAGTGGTTGAAAAAGTATTGCCGTAGGGAATTTTTTACACTCTTTTAAAAATTTGGGTACGGCATTTTTTGAAAATCTAACTTTGGACCCATGGGGAGGACAAACCATGAGTTGTCCCACCTGGACCTTTTGACCCATTGGACCTTAGACCCTTACCTATCATTTGCACCTAGTGGGTAAAAAAGTATTGCCGTAGGGAAATTTTGACAGACTTTTGAAAATTTGGGGTAGGCATAATGACCCTTTAGACCTAAGTTCGGACCTATGGTGAAGACAAACTATGAGTTGTCCCACCTGGACCTTTTGGCCCATTGGACACTAGCCCATTACCTACCATTTCCACCTAGTGGCTGAAAAAGTATTGCCGTAGGGAATTTTTTACACTCTTTTAAAAATTGGGGTACGGCATTCTTTGAAAATCTAACTTTGGACCCATGGTGAGGACAAACCATGAGTTGTCCCACCTGGACCTTTTGGCCCATTGGACCTTAGACCCTTACCTATCATTTGCACCTAGTGGGTAAAAAAGTATTGCCGTAGGGAAATTTTGACAGACTTTTGAAAATTTGGGGTAGGCATAATGACCCTTAAGACCTAAGTTCGGACTTATGGTGAAGACAAACAATGAGTTGTCCCACCTGGACCTTTTGGTCCATTGGACCCTATCCTATTACCTACCATTTCCACCTAGTGGTTGAAAAAGTATTGCCGTAGGGAATTTTTTACACTCTTTTAAAAATTTGGGTACGGCATTTTTTGAAAATCTAACTTTGGACCCATGGGGAGGACAAACCATGAGTTGTCCCACCTGGACCTTTTGACCAATTGGACCTTAGACCCTTACCTATCATTTGCACCTAGTGGGTAAAAAAGTATTGCCGTAGGGAAATTTTGACAGACTTTTGAAAATTTGGGGTAGGCATAATGACCCTTTAGACCTAAGTTCGGACCTATGGTGAAGACAAACTATGAGTTGTCCCACCTGGACCTTTTGGTCCATTGGACCCTATCCTATTACCTACCATTTCCACCTAGTGGTTGAAAAAGTATTGCCGTAGGGAATTTTTTACACTCTTTTAAAAATTTAGGTACGGCATTTTTTGAAAATCTAACTTTGGACCCATGGGGAGGACAAACCATGAGTTGTCCCACCTGGACCTTTTGACCCATTGGACCTTAGACCCTTACCTATCATTTGCACCTAGTGGGTAAAAAATTATTGCCGTAGGGAAATTTTGACAGACTTTTGAAAATTTGGGGTAGGCATAATGACCCTTTAGACCTAAGTTCGGACCTATGGTGAAGACAAACTATGAGTTGTCCCACCTGGAACTTTTGGCCCATTGGACACTAGCCCATTACCTACCATTTCCACCTAGTGGCTGAAAAAGTATTGCCGTAGGGAATTTTTTACACTCTTTTAAAAATTGGGGTACGGCATTCTTTGAAAATCTAACTTTGGACCCATGGTGAGGACAAACCATGAGTTGTCCCACCTGGACCTTTTGGCCCATTGGACCTTAGACCCTTACCTATCATTTTCACCTAGTGGGTAAAAAAGAATTGCTGTAGGGAAATTTTGACAGACTTTTGAAAATTTGGGGTAGGCATAATGACCCTTTAGACCTAAGTTCGGACCTATGGTGAAGACAAACTATGAGTTGTCCCACCTGGACCTTTTGGCCCATTGGACCCTAGCCCATTACCTACCATTTCCACCTAGTGGCTGAAAAAGTATTGCCGTAGGGAATTTTTTACACTCTTTTAAAAATTGGGGTACGGCATTCTTTGAAAATCTAACTTTGGACCCATGGTGAGGACAAACCATGAGTTGTCCCACCTGGACCTTTTGGCCCATTGGACCTTAGACCCTTACCTATCATTTGCACCTAGTGGGTAAAAAAGTATTGCCGTAGGGAAATTTTGACAGACTTTTGAAAATTTGGGGTAGGCATAATGACCCTTAAGACCTAAGTTCGGACTTATGGTGAAGACAAACAATGAGTTGTCCCACCTGGACCTTTTGGTCCATTGGACCCTATCCTATTACCTACCATTTCCACCTAGTGGTTGAAAAAGTATTGCCGTAGGGAATTTTTTACACTCTTTTAAAAATTTGGGTACGGCATTTTTTGAAAATCTAACTTTGGACCCATGGGGAGGACAAACCATGAGTTGTCCCACCTGGACCTTTTGACCCATTGGACCTTAGACCCTCACCTATCATTTGCACCTAGTGGGTAAAAAAGTATTGCCGTAGGGAAATTTTGACAGACTTTTGAAAATTTGGGGTAGGCATAATGACCCTTTAGACCTAAGTTCGGACCTATGGTGAAGACAAACTATGAGTTGTCCCACCTGGACCTTTTGGCCCATTGGACCCTAGCCCATTACCTACCATTTCCACCTAGTGGCTGAAAAAGTATTGCCGTAGGGAATTTTTTACACTCTTTTAAAAATTGGGGTACGGCATTCTTTGAAAATCTAACTTTGGACCCATGGTGAGGACAAACCATGAGTTGTCCCACCTGGACCTTTTGGCCCATTGGACCTTAGACCCTTACCTATCATTTGCACCTAGTGGGTAAAAAAGTATTGCCGTAGGGAAATTTTGACAGACTTTTGAAAATTTGGGGTAGGCATAATGACCCTTTAGACCTAAGTTCGGACCTATGGTGAAGACAAACTATGAGTTGTCCCACCTGGACCTTTTGGCCCATTGGACACTAGCCCATTACCTACCATTTCCACCTAGTGGCTGAAAAAGTATTGCCGTAGGGAATTTTTTACACTCTTTTAAAAATTGGGGTACGGCATTCTTTGAAAATCTAACTTTGGACCCATGGTGAGGACAAACCATGAGTTGTCCCACCTGGACCTTTTGGCCCATTGGACCTTAGACCCTTACCTATCATTTTCACCTAGTGGGTAAAAAAGAATTGCTGTAGGGAAATTTTGACAGACTTTTGAAAATTTGGGGTAGGCATAATGACCCTTTAGACCTAAGTTCGGACCTATGGTGAAGACAAACTATGAGTTGTCCCACCTGGACCTTTTGGCCCATTGGACCCTAGCCCATTACCTACCATTTCCACCTAGTGGCTGAAAAAGTATTGCCGTAGGGAATTTTTTACACTCTTTTAAAAATTGGGGTACGGCATTCTTTGAAAATCTAACTTTGGACCCATGGTGAGGACAAACCATGAGTTGTCCCACCTGGACCTTTTGGCCCATTGGACCTTAGACCCTTACCTATCATTTGCACCTAGTGGGTAAAAAAGAATTGCCGTAGGGAAATTTTGACAGACTTTTGAAAATTTGGGGTAGGCATAATGACCCTTAAGACCTAAGTTCGGACTTATGGTGAAGACAAACAATGAGTTGTCCCACCTGGACCTTTTGGTCCATTGGACCCTATCCTATTACCTACCATTTCCACCTAGTGGTTGAAAAAGTATTGCCGTAGGGAATTTTTTACACTCTTTTAAAAATTTGGGTACGGCATTTTTTGAAAATCTAACTTTGGACCCATGGGGAGGACAAACCATGAGTTGTCCCACCTGGACCTTTTGACCAATTGGACCTTAGACCCTTACCTATCATTTGCACCTAGTGGGTAAAAAAGTATTGCCGTAGGGAAATTTTGACAGACTTTTGAAAATTTGGGGTAGGCATAATGACCCTTTAGACCTAAGTTCGGACCTATGGTGAAGACAAACTATGAGTTGTCCCACCTGGACCTTTTGACCCATTGGACCTTAGACCCTTACCTATCATTTGCACCTAGTGGGTAAAAAAGTATTGCCGTAGGGAATTTTGACAGACTTTTGAAAATTTGGGGTAGGCATAATGACCCTTTAGACCTAAGTTCGGACCTATGGTGAAGACAAACTATGAGTTGTCCCACCTGGAACTTTTGGCCCATTGGACACTAGCCCATTACCTACCATTTCCACCTAGTGGCTGAAAAAGTATTGCCGTAGGGAATTTTTTACACTCTTTTAAAAATTGGGGTACGGCATTCTTTGAAAATCTAACTTTGGACCCATGGTGAGGACAAACCATGAGTTGTCCCACCTGGACCTTTTGGCCCATTGGACCTTAGACCCTTACCTATCATTTTCACCTAGTGGGTAAAAAAGAATTGCTGTAGGGAAATTTTGACAGACTTTTGAAAATTTGGGGTAGGCATAATGACCCTTTAGACCTAAGTTCGGACCTATGGTGAAGACAAACTATGAGTTGTCCCACCTGGACCTTTTGGCCCATTGGACCCTAGCCCATTACCTACCATTTCCACCTAGTGGCTGAAAAAGTATTGCCGTAGGGAATGTTGTACACTCTTTTAAAAATTGGGGTACGGCATTCTTTGAAAATCTAACTTTGGACCCATGGTGAGGACAAACCATGAGTTGTCCCACCTGGACCTTTTGGCCCATTGGACCTTAGACCCTTACCTATCATTTGCACCTAGTGGGTAAAAAAGTATTGCCGTAGGGAAATTTTGACAGACTTTTGAAAATTTGGGGTAGGCATAATGACCCTTAAGACCTAAGTTCGGACTTATGGTGAAGACAAACAATGAGTTGTCCCACCTGGACCTTTTGGTCCATTGGACCCTATCCTATTACCTACCATTTCCACCTAGTGGTTGAAAAAGTATTGCCGTAGGGAATTTTTTACACTCTTTTAAAAATTTGGGTACGGCATTTTTTGAAAATCTAACTTTGGACCCATGGGGAGGACAAACCATGAGTTGTCCCACCTGGACCTTTTGACCCATTGGACCTTAGACCCTTACCTATCATTTGCACCTAGTGGGTAAAAAAGTATTGCCGTAGGGAAATTTTGACAGACTTTTGAAAATTTGGGGTAGGCATAATGACCCTTTAGACCTAAGTTCGGACCTATGGTGAAGACAAACTATGAGTTGTCCCACCTGGAACTTTTGGCCCATTGGACCCTAGCCCATTACCTACCATTTCCACCTAGTGGCTGAAAAAGTATTGCCGTAGGGAATTTTTTACACTCTTTTAAAAATTGGGGTACGGCATTCTTTGAAAATCTAACTTTGGACCCATGGTGAGGACAAACCATGAGTTGTCCCACCTGGACCTTTTGGCCCATTGGACCTTAGACCCTTACCTATCATTTGCACCTAGTGGGTAAAAAAGTATTGCCGTAGGGAAATTTTGACAGACTTTTGAAAATTTGGGGTAGGCATAATGACCCTTTAGACCTAAGTTCGGACCTATGGTGAAGACAAACTATGAGTTGTCCCACCTGGACCTTTTGGCCCATTGGACACTAGCCCATTACCTACCATTTCCACCTAGTGGCTGAAAAAGTATTGCCGTAGGGAATTTTTTACACTCTTTTAAAAATTGGGGTACGGCATTCTTTGAAAATCTAACTTTGGACCCATGGTGAGGACAAACCATGAGTTGTCCCACCTGGACCTTTTGGCCCATTGGACCTTAGACCCTTACCTATCATTTTCACCTAGTGGGTAAAAAAGAATTGCTGTAGGGAAATTTTGACAGACTTTTGAAAATTTGGGGTAGGCATAATGACCCTTTAGACCTAAGTTCGGACCTATGGTGAAGACAAACTATGAGTTGTCCCACCTGGACCTTTTGGCCCATTGGACCCTAGCCCATTACCTACCATTTCCACCTAGTGGCTGAAAAAGTATTGCCGTAGGGAATTTTTTACACTCTTTTAAAAATTGGGGTACGGCATTCTTTGAAAATCTAACTTTGGACCCATGGTGAGGACAAACCATGAGTTGTCCCACCTGGACCTTTTGGCCCATTGGACCTTAGACCCTTACCTATCATTTGCACCTAGTGGGTAAAAAAGAATTGCCGTAGGGAAATTTTGACAGACTTTTGAAAATTTGGGGTAGGCATAATGACCCTTAAGACCTAAGTTCGGACTTATGGTGAAGACAAACAATGAGTTGTCCCACCTGGACCTTTTGGTCCATTGGACCCTATCCTATTACCTACCATTTCCACCTAGTGGTTGAAAAAGTATTGCCGTAGGGAATTTTTTACACTCTTTTAAAAATTTGGGTACGGCATTTTTTGAAAATCTAACTTTGGACCCATGGGGAGGACAAACCATGAGTTGTCCCACCTGGACCTTTTGACCAATTGGACCTTAGACCCTTACCTATCATTTGCACCTAGTGGGTAAAAAAGTATTGCCGTAGGGAAATTTTGACAGACTTTTGAAAATTTGGGGTAGGCATAATGACCCTTTAGACCTAAGTTCGGACCTATGGTGAAGACAAACTATGAGTTGTCCCACCTGGACCTTTTGACCCATTGGACCTTAGACCCTTACCTATCATTTGCACCTAGTGGGTAAAAAAGTATTGCCGTAGGGAATTTTGACAGACTTTTGAAAATTTGGGGTAGGCATAATGACCCTTTAGACCTAAGTTCGGACCTATGGTGAAGACAAACTATGAGTTGTCCCACCTGGAACTTTTGGCCCATTGGACACTAGCCCATTACCTACCATTTCCACCTAGTGGCTGAAAAAGTATTGCCGTAGGGAATTTTTTACACTCTTTTAAAAATTGGGGTACGGCATTCTTTGAAAATCTAACTTTGGACCCATGGTGAGGACAAACCATGAGTTGTCCCACCTGGACCTTTTGGCCCATTGGACCTTAGACCCTTACCTATCATTTTCACCTAGTGGGTAAAAAAGAATTGCTGTAGGGAAATTTTGACAGACTTTTGAAAATTTGGGGTAGGCATAATGACCCTTTAGACCTAAGTTCGGACCTATGGTGAAGACAAACTATGAGTTGTCCCACCTGGACCTTTTGGCCCATTGGACCCTAGCCCATTACCTACCATTTCCACCTAGTGGCTGAAAAAGTATTGCCGTAGGGAATGTTTTACACTCTTTTAAAAATTGGGGTACGGCATTCTTTGAAAATCTAACTTTGGACCCATGGTGAGGACAAACCATGAGTTGTCCCACCTGGACCTTTTGGCCCATTGGACCTTAGACCCTTACCTATCATTTGCACCTAGTGGGTAAAAAAGTATTGCCGTAGGGAAATTTTGACAGACTTTTGAAAATTTGGGGTAGGCATAATGACCCTTAAGACCTAAGTTCGGACTTATGGTGAAGACAAACAATGAGTTGTCCCACCTGGACCTTTTGGTCCATTGGACCCTATCCTATTACCTACCATTTCCACCTAGTGGTTGAAAAAGTATTGCCGTAGGGAATTTTTTACACTCTTTTAAAAATTTGGGTACGGCATTTTTTGAAAATCTAACTTTGGACCCATGGGGAGGACAAACCATGAGTTGTCCCACCTGGACCTTTTGACCCATTGGACCTTAGACCCTTACCTATCATTTGCACCTAGTGGGTAAAAAAGTATTGCCGTAGGGAAATTTTGACAGACTTTTGAAAATTTGGGGTAGGCATAATGACCCTTTAGACCTAAGTTCGGACCTATGGTGAAGACAAACTATGAGTTGTCCCACCTGGACCTTTTGGCCCATTGGACCCTAGCCCATTACCTACCATTTCCACCTAGTGGCTGAAAAAGTATTGCCGTAGGGAATTTTTTACACTCTTTTAAAAATTGGGGTACGGCATTCTTTGAAAATCTAACTTTGGACCCATGGTGAGGACAAACCATGAGTTGTCCCACCTGGACCTTTTGGCCCATTGGACCTTAGACCCTTACCTATCATTTGCACCTAGTGGGTAAAAAAGAATTGCCGTAGGGAAATTTTGACAGACTTTTGAAAATTTGGGGTAGGCATAATGACCCTTTAGACCTAAGTTCGGACCTATGGTGAAGACAAACTATGAGTTGTCCCACCTGGACCTTTTGGCCCATTGGACCCTAGCCCATTACCTACTATTTCCACCTAGTGGCTGAAAAAGTATTGCCGTAGGGAATTTGTTACACTCTTTTAAAAATTGGGGTACGGCATTCTTTGAAAATCTAACTTTGGACCCATGGTGAGGACAAACCATGAGTTGTCCCACCTGGACCTTTTGGCCCATTGGACCTTAGACCCTTACCTATCATTTGCACCTAGTGGGTAAAAAAGTATTGCCGTAGGGAAATTTTGACAGACTTTTGAAAATTTGGGGTAGGCATAATGACCCTTAAGACCTAAGTTCGGACTTATGGTGAAGACAAACAATGAGTTGTCCCACCTGGACCTTTTGGTCCATTGGACCCTATCCTATTACCTACCATTTCCACCTAGTGGTTGAAAAAGTATTGCCGTAGGGAATTTTTTACACTCTTTTAAAAATTTGGGTACGGCATTTTTTGAAAATCTAACTTTGGACCCATGGGGAGGACAAACCATGAGTTGTCCCACCTGGACCTTTTGACCCATTGGACCTTAGACCCTTACCTATCATTTGCACCTAGTGGGTAAAAAAGTATTGCCGTAGGGAAATTTTGACAGACTTTTGAAAATTTGGGGTAGGCATAATGACCCTTTAGACCTAAGTTCGGACCTATGGTGAAGACAAACTATGAGTTGTCCCACCTGGACCTTTTGGCCCATTGGACACTAGCCCATTACCTACCATTTCCACCTAGTGGCTGAAAAAGTATTGCCGTAGGGAATTTTTTACACTCTTTTAAAAATTGGGGTACGGCATTCTTTGAAAATCTAACTTTGGACCCATGGTGAGGACAAACCATGAGTTGTCCCACCTGGACCTTTTGGCCCATTGGACCTTAGACCCTTACCTATCATTTGCACCTAGTGGGTAAAAAAGTATTGCCGTAGGGAAATTTTGACAGACTTTTGAAAATTTGGGGTAGGCATAATGACCCTTAAGACCTAAGTTCGGACTTATGGTGAAGACAAACAATGAGTTGTCCCACCTGGACCTTTTGGTCCATTGGACCCTATCCTATTACCTACCATTTCCACCTAGTGGTTGAAAAAGTATTGCCGTAGGGAATTTTTTACACTCTTTTAAAAATTTGGGTACGGCATTTTTTGAAAATCTAACTTTGGACCCATGGGGAGGACAAACCATGAGTTGTCCCACCTGGACCTTTTGACCAATTGGACCTTAGACCCTTACCTATCATTTGCACCTAGTGGGTAAAAAAGTATTGCCGTAGGGAAATTTTGACAGACTTTTGAAAATTTGGGGTAGGCATAATGACCCTTTAGACCTAAGTTCGGACCTATGGTGAAGACAAACTATGAGTTGTCCCACCTGGACCTTTTGGTCCATTGGACCCTATCCTATTACCTACCATTTCCACCTAGTGGTTGAAAAAGTATTGCCGTAGGGAATTTTTTACACTCTTTTAAAAATTTAGGTACGGCATTTTTTGAAAATCTAACTTTGGACCCATGGGGAGGACAAACCATGAGTTGTCCCACCTGGACCTTTTGACCCATTGGACCTTAGACCCTTACCTATCATTTGCACCTAGTGGGTAAAAAATTATTGCCGTAGGGAAATTTTGACAGACTTTTGAAAATTTGGGGTAGGCATAATGACCCTTTAGACCTAAGTTCGGACCTATGGTGAAGACAAACTATGAGTTGTCCCACCTGGACCTTTTGGCCCATTGGACCCTAGCCCATTATCTACCATTTCCACCTAGTGGCTGAAAAAGTATTGCCGTAGGGAATTTTTTACACTCTTTTAAAAATTGGGGTACGGCATTCTTTGAAAATCTAACTTTGGACCCATGGTGAGGACAAACCATGAGTTGTCCCACCTGGACCTTTTGGCCCATTGGACCTTAGACCCTTACCTATCATTTGCACCTAGTGGGTAAAAAAGAATTGCCGTAGGGAAATTTTGACAGACTTTTGAAAATTTGGGGTAGGCATAATGACCCTTTAGACCTAAGTTCGGACCTATGGTGAAGACAAACTATGAGTTGTCCCACCTGGACCTTTTGGCCCATTGGACCCTAGCCCATTACCTACCATTTCCACCTAGTGGCTGAAAAAGTATTGCCGTAGGGAATTTTTTACACTCTTTTAAAAATTGGGGTACGGCATTCTTTGAAAATCTAACTTTGGACCCATAGTGAGGACAAACCATGAGTTGTCCCACCTGGACCTTTTGGCCCATTGGACCTTAGACCCTTACCTATCATTTGCACCTAGTGGGTAAAAAAGTATTGCTGTAGGGAAATTTTGACAGACTTTTGAAAATTTGGGGTAGGCATAATGACCCTTAAGACCTTAGTTCGGACTTATGGTGAAGACAAACAATGAGTTGTCCCACCTGGACCTTTTGGTCCATTGGACCCTATCCTATTACCTACCATTTCCACCTAGTGGTTGAAAAGGTATTGCCGTAGGGAATTTTTTACACTCTTTTAAAAATTTGGGTACGGCATTTTTTGAAAATCTAACTTTGGACCCATGGGGAGGACAAACCATGAGTTGTCCCACCTGGACCTTTTGACCAATTGGACCTTAGACCCTTACCTATCATTTGCACCTAGTGGGTAAAAAAGTATTGCCGTAGGGAAATTTTGACAGACTTTTGAAAATTTGGGGTAGGCATAATGACCCTTTAGACCTAAGTTCGGACCTATGGTGAAGACAAACTATGAGTTGTCCCACCTGGACCTTTTGGTCCATTTGACCCTATCCTATTACCTACCATTTCCACCTAGTGGTTGAAAAAGTATTGCCGTAGGGAATTTTTTACACTCTTTGAAAAATTTGGGTACGGCATTTTTTGAAAATCTAACTTTGGACCCATGGTGAGGACAAACCATGAGTTGTCCCACCTGGACCTTTTGACCCATTGGACCTTAGACCCTTACCTATCATTTGCACCTTGTGGGTAAAAAAGTATTGCCGTAGGGAAATTTTGACAGACTTTTGAAAATTTGGGGTAGGCATAATGACCCTTTAGACCTAAGTTCGGACCTATGGTGAAGACAAACTATGAGTTGTCCCACCTGGACCTTTTGGCCCATTGGACCCTAGCCCATTACCTACCATTTCCACCTAGTGGCTGAAAAAGTATTGCCGTAGGGAATTTTTTACACTCTTTTAAAAATTGGGGTACGACATTCTTTGAAAATCTAACTTTGGACCCATGGTGAGGACAAACCATGAGTTGTCCCAATTGGACCTTTTGGCCCATTGGACCTTAGACCCTTACCTATCATTTGCACCTAGTGGGTAAAAAAGTATTGCCGTAGGGAAATTTTGACACTCTTTTAAAAATTGGGGTACGGCATTCTTTGAAAATCTAACTTTGGACCCATGGTGAGGACAAACCATGAGTTGTCCCACTGAAGCCTTTTGACGCATTGTCCCTTAGACCATTACCTATTATTTATTATCATTTTGCCAATTTGACCTTGAATTATTACTTACCAATTTGCCTTTGTGAAACTAAAGAGAAAAAAGCCACGTACTAAACACAAGGTATGTCTGATCAGAGAGAGAAAAAGCCTCAGAAGGTAGAAATCTTTAGTTGCCGGTACCCAGAATCTCAATCATTCATTTATTTATAGGAGCATACAGAGGAGTGGTATATTTAAAGGTGCTGGTAGCACCTAATATCAGACTGGCTTTGTCGTTGCTGACCACGTGCACGCCTCAAGTAAAGTCCATCATCATTGGTGTATCGGGCGTTTTTAGGGTTTGAGGTAGAGATCGTTACCACTGGGATTCACTGTACAAATAAACTCATGATAGATACCAGAATTAAAAAATCTAAAAATTTCAAACGCATCCACCAAGTTTCAGGTAAAATCATGATCCCAATACCTTGTAGACGGGTACACGGTCACCACCCAAAGCAATCAAGTCTCCAATACCCAAGCAGATAGAATGGTTTTAGATACCATGTGAAATGCCCGCATTGCCAACCCTGCGAACATGGGTAGGTATCCATCTACTTTTTGCATGTTTTCTTTATCTGCGTTGTACTCAGCCCCAGATTAATAACACCAGTTACTTTTTGAAGAAGTTTGATAATCTTTTGAACCTGCCGAGAGGTGAGCCACATCTTGTGTTCGCATTACAGGTTTGCATGGAACACACAAATGGAGACTTGACAACCTTTCTTGGCAGTCCAGTGTAGTTTATTTACTTGACCTTTCAAACCATTATCGTGATAAGTTATTTATTTATTCCCTTAGAAGATGAAAATGGATAGTGTGTTTTCGCCGCTGAGTTTGATGGGGTCACCATCCTGATCGGTGAGATAATTGCACATGCGATTGATGGTTTTCAGGGTCACTGGTAAGTACACCAGTTTTTTGGGGGGGTTCTTCATACCAGGATCGACACCGGGAAAGAAACTGCAGATGGTGGATTACTGCTTTCCATTAACATAGCTCCCATAGATTATACCGCTATTTGCCAGCTGGATGCTGATGATGTTGATGATATTAACAATGTGTTCCCCTTCTGTATAGCCCTATCGTAGGTGTAAATTTGCCGTTCTAATCCCAAGACGGTGTTGCGGCTATTTGTTAAGTTGAAATCTACTTCGTAGTGCCTGGCGAGAGTTATTGTTGTTCTTAGGGTTTCTCGATTTGCATCGATAATGATTTTGGCTTTGTGTTTGTTGAGCCGCAGCTGTCGCTGTATTTCATCGTTGATGCCATAGGAACCTGTGTGAATGTTGGGGATGGAGTATACGTAGTAGGTCTCATGATTTACCAATGACATCTCATAATCCTTTCCAATTTTTAGTGGATTGAAGCGGGTATGAATTTGGCTATGGTTCCCGGATACTATGAACGAGAACTCCTGCTTTAGATCGGTTTTACTTACGAATTGCTGCAAAATAATGTTGTTCATTTATTTCCAGGCTTCAAACACGACGTTCATCTTGTGTCCGTCAGATTCGAAGTAAAGAACTCTGTCGGAGATTCCAAGTGCAAATGCTTCGGTGTTGGCGTAAACATTGTGATCGAATTCGGCCCGTATCTGCATGTCCACCGTGGATTATTTCAGCCGCTTGGACTGATGACTTGCATAGATGACAAACACCGGCTATAAGCCTGTGAAATCAGAGGTATCAGTGTTGACGCCGCTGTAACTGAGGAGGGTGACCATGTTGTAGAGTTTCTTTCTGATGTCTGCAGCCACCTTGAACACTCTGGCTACCCTATTTTGGATGAAACCGGCATTAAATACGACGGCTGGGTAGCGTTCAGCGTTGACAGTAATATGGATGTTCTGCAATCGACAGTGATCGCACACGGCGGCGTCATGGGTCTTATTCACACTTTTGTCGGTTTGGATGGAAACGATTGTATATCTTGTCTTTTAAGTACCACTTGTGACAGATAGGCGCCAGTTGAATTGTGTGTTTTTGAGAATGGCGATAGCATCACACTGCCTCATGCGAAATCCACAGTCGATTTTACTTTTACTTTGTATGGTTTTGTACAACCGCATCTTGTTTTCGTTTGATGGGGTGACGTGAAGAACGAACCAAGAGATCTGACTCAGAATATTTTTTGCCACATCGTTGACTGCGGCGGCTCAGTGCATGGCATCGGCGTCTGAATCACGCGCACTAGTGACAATGCATGCTTTAATACGTATACCATCTTGTCGTAGTCGTCTGAAAAGCCGAAAATATGTCTCAGGGGTATGCATGGTGAATGAAAAAGCTCCTTTGTTGGCAGGTTTGGGGATAATTTTACCATGACGTGCTGCGAATAGATATAGGAAGATGTGGTGTGAGTGCCAATGAGACAACTCTCCATCCAAGTAACAATTTAAAAAGTAAACCATTAAAGGTTAAAGTACGGCCTTCAACACGGAGCCTTGGCTCACACCGAACAAGCCAAAATTACTAGCTATAGTGTAAAACCATTCAAACGGTCAACCAACGGTCTAATCTATATAAACAAAACGAGAAACGAGAAACACGTATATATTACATAAACAAACGACAACTACTCTGTTATCGGTCTCAGCTTCGGTAGATGAATCCTTGCACCACAGCTGTTTGAGACCTTGATATTTGGAGAAATAGTCGTGATAAATCAAAATTTCTAACATGGTAGTGGTAACGCCTGGGTTATTGATATGTTCGATTAGTTGGCTTCAGAGAAGAGATACATGATTCCATTGTGAAAGAGAGACACTAGATCTGCATCAGCATATGCACTACTGTCGTTCTTTTGCAGTTGCCCCT
Source organism: Mytilus trossulus (assembly GCF_036588685.1). Taxonomy (NCBI): domain Eukaryota; kingdom Metazoa; phylum Mollusca; class Bivalvia; order Mytilida; family Mytilidae; genus Mytilus; species Mytilus trossulus. The sequence goes on along the minus strand of NC_086379.1, from coordinate 33,400,344 downwards.
CTACCAAAAGATAACTTTCAGCGGGATGAAGTTATAAGTCTTGGGTTTCGATATTGATTAGGATATCACCTTGATTATTCAGGTTGGCACCAGTATTCGTGAACCTGATAAATCCCTGGAGACTTTCATCGAAAGTCAATCCTTCGGTGATTGTAAGGATGTCATACATAATGTATGTATTTTTAGCGTTGACGAAGTGGTTGATGGTTTATACCACTTTACCAACCACATGGTCGCCGGTTTAGGAGGCCCCTTTTTCAACACCTTTCAATGCTACTGTGTCAAACAGTCCTCTATCACCGTAGTCGTACCTTCGTGCGTAACCTTTTTTTATTTGCACCATTTATTTACAGGATGCTACGATGAAGCGCCTTTTATTCCTCAATGCTGATATGTCTACCCTTTTTCATAGCATCAATAATCGACACAATTTTGTTGCGCACACCATTATTTACTGCTCGGTAGGCTGCAGCACGCAGTTCCAAGCGATCGAGAAGCTGCTTGAAGTTGGCAGGAAGAAAAACGGCTGGCAGCCCACTGCCAAACTTATCCCTCTGGTAGATGTGGGATACGTTTTCCTTCGCGGTTTTCAAGAGGGTGGAATTGCCTTGATACATGGCACCGGAATTTTTCAGGATCTCTGCAGTCGTCAAGGTCGTCATCGTCGAACGAATCTGTTTTCTTTTTCACCATGAGTTCACAGCGGCCAAGGGTTCCTTTGTACCTCACACCATTCACGAAAATATCATCGCCGTCAAAAGTAACTGATAAACTTTGGATGAAGAAACCATCGTTTTCAGAATCCAAGGTTGTGGTCGGCAGAAGGAGTCATACTGAGCTGCAAAAAATGCTGTGCTCAAGGTCCGAGGACGGTTTATTTAGGTGGTGCAATGGGTAGAGGGTCGGCAAACTCGGGCGTTGGAGAAGGGAGGGCTGGCACAACTGGAGGCAAATCTTCAATTGTTTTGGGGATTTTTTTAAACTGCTTTCCGCTGAGCCTCAACCTCAGGCCTAAACACTTTGGAAAGATTCAATCCTGTCAAGGCGGTGCTGCATGTTACAGGATTGAATGCTCCGCTTAGTTACATGCAACTCCTTTGAGAGTGCCTCCCGCTGCTTTGGGTATGGAATTTTGATGAACGTCATTTATTCATAGCGTTGGAACAAACTCTCCTAGGCGTTGGTGTGAACGGATTCGAACGCCTTCAAAGGTTTGAAAGAACGCATTCTAACGCACCTAAGCGTTGGTGTGAACGCCTTTGAATGCCTCGAACGCCCCAATAGTGTTGGTTCGAATACCAAATCGACCCAGGTCGATCGCTTATATGCGTTGAAGCGTGGGTCGAATGCCCAGATTCCTGTGTCTGAGACATACGTCTTTACGCGGTTTGCATCGGTGATTGCACTGATGAACGAAACTAGTCTTGGCGGGCATTTGGGTTGTTGTGGGCGGTGGGAACTTCTTTTATGTTTATAGCCAATTCATAAGACTTTCATCCATATCGGGTCATAAATAATGAAACACAATCCAACAACACTTGTAACACAGTCTTCATACCTTGCCCGGGGCCGACTCAAATTAACATTTGCTGGGCCATTCGTATTTCTTTGGCTGGGGATCGAACTCTAGATCCAGTTCCTTTTCAATATCTGACAATGAATACTCTAGGAACTCTGAACCCTTGTACTTCGATGGGTTATCTTTGTAACAATTCATTATTGATACTATAAAACTCTTCAAATTGCATCGATATTTTCCATTTGCCTTGGTGCTTTTAATATCGATGGTTACACATCCATAGGTTTTTGACCAGCAATGTTTACACTGAATGCCAAACTATTCCTTGGTGAGATTGTTGCAGTGATCTCGTCGGATCTTTTCGAAATTCTTAGCATCATGCTAGAAGAAGCATAGGACATTGGCATTTTCCCGGATAGCCTAGGGGGCCGTTGAAGTAGTTCTGTCACAATTGAAAACAATCAATGTTGTGGCGACCACTCACGTAGTAGTCTTCATTTTCTAAGCATCAAGTCGTCAAACAACAATGAGGTTTGGTCGAGTTTCCGGGATTAGTTCATCGCTCCATTGCTCGAAGAAAAGTTTCGATATCACTCCGGTGTCGTGGTGGTGGTAAGGCGTTGACCACATTGATCAACGAGTAGGTAGACTTGCCTTTGCACTGTACGAGGTTTAGGATATCTTCCTTAGTGAAGCCTGTTCCCAGCGCTTGCTGCAACAGCCGGTAGATGAGCTGGTGAAGCGATTTCCAGAAGGCGTACAATTGATCGTACTCGAGTCATCAATCGCACAGGATTGTGTTGTTCAACAGCGTTGTTTTACCACTGTCCGACTTCCAAATGATAAACCTTTTGATTGCGGAAAATAAATTCGACTGGGGCATTATCGATGTCTTCTCCAAAAATGTCTGACTGATACCACTCAAAAACAAGAAGGGGTTGACGGTGCGGAATGCCTTCCAAACGGTATTCAAATTGCGTTCAACTCTTTGGTTAAAGGTGCGGATGAATAGACTAGTTCATATGACTTGGAAAAAACTGATGTGTTATAATATAGTTGCGCAGGTCCTCCTCATATATGAGATTCGATTCGTGCCGTTTCCTGTCCGTCGTGTGATAAGACTTCACCTTCAATTCGATGGTATTGATTTTCTCTAGAACCGCCATGCTTAGATCCACATAGTTCTTTGCATATACCATCCTTTGGTCACTAGTTCTTGTGCCGCAAGGTAGACACTTTCCCACTTTTTAGCGATACCAACAAGGTGTTTTTTCATGTCCTCGAGAGCTATTTCACGATCGCTTCTAGCGCAGCCTCTAGCTAATTGTTGTCTTTTATACCATCTTTCAACTGCTTGGTCACCCACCGTTTCGTCACAGCATCCGAGCTGTCCTTGGGATATCATAGGCTAGTAATGCGATTGTCGTTCATATCGAAATGCTGCACGATTCACCAGACGGATATGCACTGTCTTGCATGGGATTCAAACTTATCCATTTATTTATAGAGCGAAAAAATTGCATTTTCCACGATTTTCCCATTGTCAGCATCTTCATAACGGACAGAAAGAAGTGACCACACACCACATCCCCTCGCGTCTGAAGTTCATCAGTTTTGAAAAGGAATTCAGGCTACAAATAGTCTACCATCTCGTCGGGCTTGGCAATCTATAAGAGTCAAAGTAATACTTTGTCGGTCTGCGCTTTTACCAACACGCCAAGTGCGTTGCACGATCCTTCCAGCTGTCGTGGTTAAGGTTCCACATTTGGTGTGTCAGACCTTTGGTAGTAATGTATCAGGCATGACCACACCCCAAAAGTATTGAATTTTTGTGGTGGTTACAGCCTGTTTGAGCTGAGTGTTTGAAAGGGGTTTGTAGGGGAGAACAAAATTATGCACCCATATGCCGCTCATTTATTTACGGTTGACGATTTTGTAGTGGCCACGGGCAAGGGTGCTAATTCCATCATGCATGATATGACGCTTGTCATCGTTGGCTTATAGGGCTCTCTTGTGACACTCAAGTGTATATATCTGATGCCTATGACTTTTGATTGTGTATTCATAGTCCGGTAGCTCACTGTGTGCTTATCAAGGCATCTTTTGTAGTTTTCAAAGGTAATTTTTTACGATGCACTTCTTCACCCATTAAACCCTCTTCGATTCGCGCATGCCAACCTTGAGTGCGTATATCTTTGACCGCAATCCAAGACTCAGTCATGGGGACTCCGGCTCATTCATGCTAGAACATTCCAAGAATTTTCCTGTTTTGATACCGGAAGTGTGGTCACTTGGATAGCTGAATGTGCCGAACTTCTGCCGCCCGTGTTTGTTAATGTCTTTGTGGACATCTGGAGGTTCGGCATTGTAAACGATACTGTCGGTGTAACAGATAGTTGTCTTGTCACGGTAGGTTGGCTTTAGGTACTTGTAAACATAGTCCGCTATTAAGGTCTTAGATATGTCTAGGTAAATTGGCTTGTCAAAGTCTATTTGGTCTTACGCATGTGCATGGCTGCAAGATACTCACTTAAGTTAACTCGGCGATCAATATTGAGCTTGGTGACGAGCTTTATCACTTTTTCCTCGTTGGTAACCATTCGGACGTCAACCATCTTGCGGATATTTTCTATTGCCTTTCCGACACCGCATTGTTCATGAGCTTGAAAAAGTCTTTTTCAAAGTTAGTGGTGGCACCGGCTCTGAGCGCGGTGGTTAGATCTATTTAAATCTTCAGCCATATGATCTGGTTTAAACTTAAAACCGTGTGGTTTTCTGATCATGAGCCTGAGCGCAAGTACTGTTTTAGGTTGACGTAGTGTACAACATACCTCAGTTTGTCTCCGAGGTTTGGCACCAGATTCTTTACTTTGTTCAGCTGTACAGTTTCCGAGGCAAGCGAGTAGTCATTGTGGTAGTCATGAAGTTCCTTGAGATATTCGATGACTACCTCCAATATAAATCCTTGGTCGTCTTCACTGCAAGGGTCTCCAAAGTTGGTTAAGTCGGTGTTAATCCATTCAAAGCCACCGGTCGGTGGATAGCTACTCATATCCCATTCATACAGATTATCGGTATCCGCATACATCAAGTAGTTGGTGGGCTTGTCGGCATTGAATCCTTCGACATAAGGGTTTTTGACTTTGGCAAACCGCTGCGTCGCGACTGTTATCCCACCTCTGATCCCTTTTCAAGCATCAGAAGCATATCAGGGTACGATATAATTTTAGGTTTCACAACTGATACGGTTGTTTTCAATGTCGCATCATAGGCAAGTATTGGTGCTGTTAGGTACCACGCGGGATTAAGTTCCTAATACTTCAAGTATACATCTCTGAAGTTCTCAAACACATTGCACAGCAGGAGTACATCCGTTTTCAGATACAAGTCATGATACTCTCTCATGCTTGTGATATCCATCTCTTTTCACACACTTGTTGTGCGTATTAGTTCATAGTCTGCATGGCTTACTCCCTCACCGGTGATGGTATTGTAGAATTCTTCACTGGTTGGCAACTCGGTCTCCTGGAGATTTTCAAACCCATCCACATAGTCATAAGGGTACACACCCTTTCGCAAGAGTAAACATTCATCAAGAGACTTCCCCGGCGCGTCAACAGCTTTATCATTACCTTCATCCATGACTTTCTTGACTCTATGTGAGCACATTGTCCTGGTTGATCGTGCTGCCATTGACCTCCAGCGATCCAAATTTAATACATTGTCTTGTCAGCGAATCGAACGCTGCCATCAATGCTTTTTCGTCTTGCTCGGTTTACTCAAGTTGCTTGAACCCCATCCATATAATCAACAGGGTACACACTCTGTCGCAAGAGTAAACTTTTGTCCATGGCCGGCACCTCAACTGGTATATCATATGTCTGGTGAAGGTGATTTTACATCACTTGACCTCCTTGACATTCTATGAACAAACGGCGAGCACCCATGAAAATAGTTTTGGTGGCACATTGTCTTTGTTAAAAAACGATACCGTCAATTACAAGTGTTTCAACTTCAATATCCTGTTCTGTCAAGTAATCAAACGCCACCGTAAGTGCCTTGTTCTTCAAACTACAAATTACATACTAGTAGTTCACCGTACTTCCATCGATGTTGTAATCGGTGCCCTTACATTTCTTACATTCCTTTGAGTTTTTCGCCTGCTCATAAAGGTTCGACTGCAATTCAACAATATAGTCTGTGATATGTCTCACTCCTGATACCATTTTGGATCCTTTAGTGCAACCTTGGCCTGCCTCCCACTCAGTCCCATTAATGATGGCCGAAAGATGTGCCTTGGCGTAGTCCCAGACATTTCCCGTGTATACAATCGTATCTGCCATGTACCTTTCGCAATGCAGGCGTCGAGCCCGGTGCAGTTGATACCATTGTTGTGACAGTATCAGGATAGCTATGTAGGTTGGACACTTCTGTGCAAGGTAGCCCTGCATGAGTGTCAGATGTGCGTTCTTGTCCAGCTTCTTCCCTTTGATAAGCCTGCTTCCCAGCTCAAAATATTCGCGGTATGACACAATGTATTCTATATAACGCCTGTTTGTGACCTCGCGCAGTGTGATTTTCCAACCGTTTTTGGCTTCCGCGGGTATCACCTGGTACAATTCGGGATCAAACGCTCCTCTACCAAATACCTTCCAATTATTCTTGAAGGCTGCTGTTGGACTTGAGTTTACCAAGCTATTTAGACTCGCAATCATAAATTTGAGACTGTCCAAACCTCAAACTCTGATGGAGGGGTTTCATTTCCCCGTCTTTGATCTTGTACTCGCTCACCTGGAATGTCTTCCTAAACGAGATTTACTTTTCCTCCGAATTTGGAATGCATGTGAGCTGCCCCGGTGTCGATTCCAGGTTCTTAATGAACAGATAACTATCATACCCGGCCAAATTGTGAAAAATACAGGTATACACTTTGACATTTTGTACTTCAGGTAACACTGGTTAGGTGCTGCGCCCCTGTATTTCGGTAAAGTCGCAGTAATCCCTCATCTTGTCATCACCAAGCGAACACAACCAGCGCTGCGTGGCCACCTGGTGGTTTTCTAGTCATCTTTCGTCAAGACCATAACCTTCATAAGATAGTTTAATGTGTAAAGGCCTTGATTTTCTTTCTCAATGCATTCAATAAAGACCTGTGCCACATCTTCTCTCGGCTTTTGCATGATATACAGAACTGGTGCCTTGATATACACGTTGTCGTCAAAGCATTTGATGTGGTAGCAGAAACACGAAGGCGTGTGCTTTTGGTAGGCTTTCGTATGTGGTTTATCAATCCTAGTTTCAACCTTCTCGGTTAAACACTAAAATTCAGCAAACACCACGACAGGGACTCCTCTCAAGTGAGTGTTGTCAAATGTCTGGTAGGTCCCTTCCTTGATTAGCTTGGGCAACTCGATCTTAACCGCCTTGTGGTTGACGCAACACTCTTTGTGGGCCTTCAGGACTTCTTTAATGTAAACTGGTTCATGCACCTGTAGCACATTGTGGTCCGAAGTCTGGCTCAACACCAGCCAAGACTTTTTTATCAGCAGCAAGTTGATGTCTCTCTCCCGCTGTTCGCTAACGTCTGATATGCGCAGCGGGTATACTTCATTGTCGTTAATTTATAATGCATTGACTGTCAGGGTTGAATTGACCTTCTAGAACTTATCAAAACCCTTAAGGCTGACCGAGAACTACATCTTTTTCCAGATTGAGCTCGTCCTGCCACAGTGGTACTGTGTTATCATGTCTGTATGTTTTGAGTCTACCTCGTCATGGCCGAAAGTATGGCCCATTTAAAACAATCCTCATCAGGTTTTTTTCGTATTGTTTACAGCTTCTTTCAAAGTACTGTGACCCTAGGCCTTCCAGCGGCCGGTGTTTGTTAATATTGACTTGAAGTTTTACAATTGCATTTAATGTTCAGCCATATTTTTCAGAGGTTCACTGGGCAATCTTTACTCCGATATTTTTGTCCATCTAATCAAGCGTTTCAGCTAAGATCGTGGCCTCGGTGAAAATCTCGAGTGAAAGTATCCCTTGTTCTTATCATCTGCATTACCTGTTGGATAAATATTCACAATGGTACAGTGTAGCACCACATTGATTTTTGCTCCTTTCAATGTCCAATTTGTTTTAAGTTCCTCCAGTGACATTTGAGAGACGTCAAGGAAAGTCTGCACATCCATATCAATAATGGGGGTCATCTTTTATGTATTAAATGCTTCTTTCAAGGCTTTCGTTGGCGGATACACTATCGACAGCCTGCTAATACCTTTCAACCCAAGTTTTTTGGTCTGGGGTTTCGGACGACGCTGATATCTAAGGTTGGTTTCTTTCGTTACAATCAACTCAACCAACTGATCTTTCCTAAACCGGGAGTACCATCAAAGGTGGTTCCTTGTGGTAATACCTCACAGGGCTTTGACATTTTCAACAACTTACTCCTTGTCCGCTATTGAATCCATGTCTTCATCCCAACAATAAAAAAGATCAATTTAGGTTACCCCAACCACCATCCCTAATTCAATTTATTAGACGCAATTTTTCGGTCCTAAAAATCATATCTTAACACTGTGAATCCTACCGTCCGTGAAAGTCGTGGTAATCATACCCAGTGCGCCCGGATTTTACATACTATAGCTTTCAATTTGCAAAGTTCGATTGGTATCCTTGCCCAGACGGTGGACTAAAATGCCTACCCTAATCTTAAAAAAGTTGTCAAAATTCCCTACGGCAATACTTTTTTTTACTCACTAGAAGCAAATGATAGGTAATGATATAAGGTAAAATGGGCCAAAAAGGTCCAGATGGGACATCTCATGGTGTGTTTTAGCATGGGTCCAAAGTTAGATTTAAAAAAAAAATGCCTTACCCCAATTTTTAAAAGGGTGTAAAAAATTCCCTACGGCAATACTTTTTTAGCCACTAGGTGGAAATGGTAAGTAATGGACTAGGGTCCAAAGGGCCAAAAGGTCCAGGTGGGACAACTCATGGTTTGTCTTCACCATAGGTCCGAACTTAAGTCTTAAGGGTCATTATGCCTACCCCAAATTTTCAAGATTCTGTCAAAATTTCCCTACGGCAATCCTTTTTTACCCACTAGGTGCAAATGATAGGTAAGGGTCTAAGGTCCAATGGGTCAAAAGGTCCAGGTGGGACAACTCATGGTTTGTCCTCACCATGGGTCCAAAGTTAGATTTAAAAAAAAAAACGTACCCCAATTTTTAAAAGAGTTTTAAAAAATTCCCTACGGCAATACTTTTTCAGCCACTAGGTGGAAATGGTAGGTAATGGACTAGGGTCTAATGGACCAAAAGGTCCAGGTGGGACAACTCATAGTTTGTCTTCACCATACGTCCGAACTTAGGTCTTAAGGGTCATTATGCCTACCCCAAATTTTCAAAAGTCTGTCAAAAATTCCCTACTGCAATACTTTTTTACCCACTAGGTGCAAATGATAGGTAAGGGTCTAAGGTCCAATGGGTCAAAAGGTCCAGGTGAGACAACTCATGGTTTGTCCTCACCATGGGTCCAAAGTTAGATTTTCAAAAAATGCCGTACCCTAATATTTAAAAGAGTGTAAAAAATTCCCTACGGCAATACTTTTTCAGCCACAAGGTGGAAATGGTAGGTAATGAGCTAGGGTCCAATGGGCCAAAAGGTCAAGGTGGGACAACTCATAGTTTGTCTTCACCATAGGTCCGAACTTAGATTTTAAGGGTCATTATGCCTTCCCCAAATTTTCAACAATCTGTCAAAAATTCCCTACGGCAATACTTTTTTACCCACTAGGTGCAAATGATAGGTAAGGGTCTAAGGTCCAATGGGTCAAAAGGTCCAGGTGGTACAACTCATGGTTTGTCCTCACCATGGGTCCAAAGTTAGATTTTAAAAAATCCCGTACCCCAATTTTTAAAAGAGTTTTAAAAAATTTCCTACGGCAATACTCTATCAGCTACTAGGTGGAAATGGTAGGTAATGGGCTAGGGTCCAATGGACCAAAAGGTCCAGGTGGGACAACTCATAGTTTGTCTTCACCATAGGTCCGAACTTAGGTCTTAATGGTCATTATGCCTACCCCAAATTTTAAAAAGTCTGTAAAAATGTCTATACTGCAATTTTTTTTACCCACCAGGTGCAAATGATAGGTAAGGGTCTAAGGTCCAGTGGGCCAAAAGGTCCAGGTGGGACAACTCATTGTTTGTCCTCACCATGGGTCCAAAGTTAGATTTAAAAAAAACCGTACCCCAATTTTTAAAAGAGTTTTAAAAAATTCCCTACGGCAATACTTTTTCAGCCACTAGGTGGAAATGGTAGGTAATGGGCTAGGGTCCAATGGACCAACAGTTCCAGGTGGGACAACTCATGGTTTGTCTTCACCATAGGTCCGAACTTAGGTCTTAAGAGTCATTATGCCTACCCCACATTTTCAAAAGTCTGTCAAAATTTCCCTACGGCAATACTTTTTTACCCACTAGGTGCAAATGATAGGTAATGGTCTAAGGTCCTATGGGTCAAAAGGTCCAGGTGGGTTAACTCATGGTTTGTCCTCACCATGGATCCAAAGTTAGATTTAAAATAAAAACGTACCCCAATTTTTAAAAGAGTTTTAAAAAATTCCCTACGGCAATACTTTTTCAGCCACTAGGTGAAAATGGTAGGTAATGGGCTTAGGTCCAATGGACCAAAAGGTCCAGGTGGGACAACTCATAGTTTGTCTTCACCATAGGTCCGAACTTAGGTCTTAAGGGTCATTATGCCTACACCAAATTTTCAAAAGTCTGTTTAAAATTCCCTACGGCAATACTTTTTTACCCACTAGGTGCAAATGATAGGTAATGGTCTATGGTCCAATGGGTCAAAAGGTCCAGGTGGGACAACTCATGGTTTGTCCTCACCATGGGTCCAAAGTTAGATTTAAAAAAAAACCGTACCCCAATTTTTAAAAGAGTTTTAAAAAATTCCCTACGTCAATACTTTTTCAACCACTAGGTGGAAATGGTAGGTAATGGGATAGGGTCCAATGGACCAAAAGGTCCAGGTGGGACAACTCATAGTTTGTCTTCACCATAGGTCCGAACTTAGGTCTTAAGGGTCATTATGCCTACCCCAAATTTCAAAAGTCTGTCAAAATTTCCCTACGGCAATACTTTTTTACCCACTAGGTGCAAATGATAGGTAAGGGTCTAAGGTCTAATGGGTCAAAAGGTCCAGGTGGGACAACTCATGGTTTGTCCTCACCATGGGTCCAAAGTTAGATTTTCAAAAAATGCCGTACCCAAATTTTTAAAAGAGTGTAAAAAATTCCCTACGGCAATACTTTTTCAACCACTAGGTGGAAATGGTAGGTAATGGGATAGGGTTCAATGGACCAAAAGGTCCAGGTGGGACAACTCATAGTTTGTCTTCACCATAGGTCCGAACTTAAGTCTTAAGGGTCATTATGCCTACCCCAAATTTTCAAAAGTCTGTCAAAATTTCCCTACGGCAATACTTTTTTACCCACTAGATGCAAATGATAGGTAAGGGTCTTAGGTCCAATGGGTCAAAAGGTCCAGGTGGGACAACTCATGGTTTGTCCTCACCATGGGTCCAAAGTTAGATTTTCAAAAAATGCCGTACCCCAATTTTTAAAAGAGTGTAAAAAATTCCCTACGGCAATACTTTTTCAACCACTAGGTGGAAATGGTAGGTAATGGGATAGGGTCCAATTGACCAAAAGGTCCAGGTGGGACAACTCATAGTTTGTCTTTACCATAGGTCCGAACTTAGGTCTTAAGGGTCATTATGCCTACCCCAAATTTTCAAAAGTCTGTCAAAATTTCCCTACGGCAATACTTTTTTACCCACTAGGTGCAAATGATAGGTAAGGGTCTAAGGTCCAATGGGTCAAAAGGTCCAGGTGGGACAACTCATGGTTTGTCCTCACCATGGGTCCAAAGTTAGATTTTCAAAAAATGCCGTACCCAAATTTTTTTAAAAGAGTGTAAAAAAATCCCTACGGCAATACTTTTTCAACCACTAGGTGGAAATGGTAGGTAATGGGATAGGGTCCAATGGACCAAAAGGTCCAGGTGGGACAATTCATAGTTTGTCTTCACCATAGGTCCGAACTTAGGTCTTAAGGGTCATTATGCCTACACCAAATTTTCAAAAGTCTGTCAAAATTTCCCTACGGCAATACTTTTTTACCCACAAGGTGCAAATGATAGGTAAGGGTCTAAGGTCCAATGGGTCAAAAGGTCCAGGTGGGACAACTCATGGTTTGTCCTCACCATGGGTCCAAAGTTAGATTTTCAAAAAATGCCGTACCCCAATTTTTAAAAGAGTGTAAAAAATTCCCTACGGCAATACTTTTTCAACCACTAGGTGGAAATGGTAGGTAATGGGATAGGGTCCAATGGACCAAAAGGTCCAGGTGGGACAACTCATAGTTTGTCTTCACCATAAGTCCGAACTTAGGTCTTAAGGGTCATTATGCCTACCCCAAATTTTCAAAAGTCTGTCAAAATTTCCCTACGGCAATACTTTTTTACCCACTAGGTGCAAATGATAGGTAAGGGTCTAAGGTCCAATGGGTCAAAAGGTCCAGGTGGGACAACTCATGGTTTGTCCTCACCATGGGTCCAAAGTTAGATTTTCAAAAAATGTCGTACCCCAATTTTTAAAAGAGTGTAAAAATTTCCCTACGGCAATACTTTTTCAACCACTAGGTGGAAATGGTAGGTAATGGGATAGGGTCCAATTGACCAAAAGGTCCAGGTGGGACAACTCATAGTTTGTCTTCACCATAGGTCCGAACTTAGGTCTTAAGGGTCATTATGCCTACCCCAAATTTTCAAAAGTCTGTCAAAATTTCCCTACGGCAATACTTTTTTACCCACTAGGTGCAAATGATAGGTAAGGGTCTAAGGTCCAATGGGTCAAAAGGTCCAGGTGGGACAACTCATGGTTTGTCCTCACCATGGGTCCAAAGTTAGATTTTCAAAAAATGCCGTACCCCAATTTTTAAAAGAGTGTAAAAAATTCCCTACGGCAATACTTTTTCAACCACTAGGTGGAAATGGTAGGTAATGGGATAGGGTCCAATGGACCAAAAGGTCCAGGTGGGACAACTCATAGTTTGTCTTCACCATAGGTCCGAACTTAGGTCTTAAGGGTCATTATGCCTACCCCAAATTTTCAAAAGTCTGTCAAAATTTCCCTACGGCAATACTTTTTTACCCACTAGGTGCAAATGATAGGTAAGGGTCTAAGGTCCAATGGGTCAAAAGGTCCAGGTGGGACAACTCATGGTTTGTCCTCACCATGGGTCCAAAGTTAGATTTTCAAAAAATGCCGTACCTCAATTTTTAAAAGAGTGTAAAAAATTCCCTACGGCAATACTTTTTCAACCACTAGGTGGAAATGGTAGGTAATGGGATAGGGTTCAATGGACCAAAAGGTCCAGGTGGGACAACTCATAGTTTGTCTTCACCATAGGTCCGAACTTAGGTCTTAAGGGTCATTATGCCTACACCAAATTTTCAAAAGTCTGTCAAAATTTCCCTACGGCAATACTTTTTTACCCACTAGATGCAAATGATAGGTAAGGGTCTAAGGTCCAATGGGTCAAAAGGTCCAGGTGGGACAACTCATGGTTTGTCCTCACCATGGGTCCAAAGGTAGATTTTCAAAAAATGCCGTACCCCAATTTTAAAAGAGTGTAAAAAATTCCCTACGGCAATACTTTTTCAACCACTAGGTGGAAATGGTAGGTAATAGGATAGGGTCCAATTGACCAAAAGGTCCAGGTGGGACAACTCATAGTTTGTCTTCACCATAGGTCCGAACTTAGGTCTTAAGGGTCATTATGCCTACCCCAAATTTTCAAAAGTCTGTCAAAATTTCCCTACGGCAATACTTTTTTACCCACTAGGTGCAAATGATAGGTAAGGGTCTAAGGTCCAATGGGTCAAAAGGTCCAGGTGGGACAACTCATGGTTTGTCCTCACCATGGGTCCAAAGTTAGATTTTCAAAAAATGCCGTACCCCAATTTTTAAAAGAGTGTAAAAAATTCCCTACGGCAATACTTTTTCAACCACTAGGTGGAAATGGTAGGTAATGGGATAGGGTCCAATGGACCAAAAGGTCCAGGTGGGACAACTCATAGTTTGTCTTCACCATAGGTCCGAACTTAGGTCTTAAGGGTCATTATGCCTACCCCAAATTTTCAAAAGTCTGTCAAAATTTCCCTACGGCAATACTTTTTTACCCACTAGGTGCAAATGATAGGTAAGGGTCTCAGGTCCAATGGGTCAAAAGGTCCAGGTAGGAAAATTTCACCATAGGTCCAAAGGTAGGTTTCTTTTATAAATTGTTGATTTTTTATTTTCCGTGCACACCATACATTAAGTACAACAAATAAACCTTTCGTATAATCAACTTTGAGCGAATTCCGCTTGTTCAGAAGAAGAATCTTTTGTCAAAACTTTGTCTGACAAAAAAATAGCAAAGCACGAGTGCAATTTTCTATTCTTGTAATGCAAAACTATTGATACTTTTTAGGAACTACTTGACAGGATGCCGAGACTATGGAAAGCTATTTCTTACAATGTCACAAAATTGATTTCTTATCGAAAAGTCGATGTCATGTAACAACAATTTTGCCAGCATTTAAATAAGTACATAGCTATTTACTATTGTTCATACACTATTTAAAAGTTCGCGCAGCACGCTGTTTGGTATATGAAAAGCGAATTAAGTAATGAACAGGAAATTACATATTAATTTGAAAAAAAAACATTAAATAGTGTCTTCGGCTGCTCATTCTTATATAAAACAGATTATTTTGTGATTATATGATTGATAAAAACATTTAAAGTACGTTTGAATCTTATGCAACTTTTGGGTTTATAGACATATCTGAAAACTGGCTGCTAGCGAAGTGGCTGCTAGCGAGTGGCTGCTAGCTTGAGCCTGGTGTTTAAGTTAAACAGAACGATGAACTGACGATCAGGTTTTCTTCGTAAAGGTCCATTAAAATCCCCCCCCCCCCCCCAACTGAGGACACAATTTGATTCACATTAGCTCAATAGCTGCACTCACTTGCCATTAAGTTCATTGTGGCTCACTAGCTTATATGTAGAAAAGCTGATAACATGTACATACATGAGGGTGTTAATGCCCTTTACTGTCAGGCGTCAAACAGTCATTCTCGGCTACTGTTAGCTTCAAATTGGTTAAAATTTAGCTGTGATTAGTCAAAATATCCTTAAGGTGATTTGACAGATGTCTCAAATGATTATCATTACTGTTATTTTTGGAAAACAAATAGCGTGATTTGTCAAATTCAGCTGATTGTTTTATCATCGGAAAAAAACGTGTACAATTTATCATCATGTCAAAATATTACCGTTTAATCTTCATTTGGCAAGAATACTTCAATAAAGTACCACCATAACTACCCTCATACATGTATATGGTCAGATCATATGTTAAATTTGGAGTTTTACCAAGGGAGCTAATAATTGAATAATAACATTGTCTGCCACACAGCATTTCGGGGACTCTCCCTCTGGTACCTTTCCTCCCTCTCTTTGATAGCTGACTATGCGGGGGGTTTTCTAATTATCGGGGGCATTATGATGACGTATAATTGTTAATTTTTGTGTCATTTAGCCATTTAGAATGTCATTTGAATTTGTACTTTGCATGCCTTTTCAAATGAAATGGTGACGCCAGAATGCATTCATAATAGAACAATAACCGATGAGAAGAGGACACATATGTCAACCAAAATGTTTGCAGCCATGTCTAAATGTGCGAGGACACCCTATCAAGCTTGCGCTCATGTTGTATTAAATTTTTTTTAGGAAGCTAGCTGAAATATACCAAAAATACAAACATAAACAGATAATCGATATTGTTAAATACCAATTCGTTGAAAAGCCAATTATCTACATTCATGTATATATGTCGTGTACAAGTTGCGATTTTGTACAGGTTATAACATGTACAAAAATATTGTACATGTTATAACTTGTATGATGCAAAAATACAAGTTATAACATGTACAAAAGTACCTCATACATGTTATAACCTGTACAAAATATTGCTTAAAAATGGTTTTAACTTGTACAAAATTTAAAAATGAATCTTCAAGAAGTCAAATATGCATTTAAATTCACCAATGCATAAAGAACAACAATAAATAGGCTAGGACATGTCTTTTTCTGTAAAGGACAATGATCACAAAGTTTCAGAAATATTATGTTTCATGAATAATGTTGGCAAATAAAGGCAACAGTAGTATACCGCTCATACACAAAACTCATAAATCCATGGACAAAAAACAAAATCGGGGTAACAAACTAAAACCGAGGGAAACACATTAAATATAAGAGGAGAACAACGACACAACACCGAAACGCAACACACACAGAAACGGACCAAACATCAGACAAAATACCACGAGAATAACATATATGCATGTAACATCAAAACCAAATACATGAATTTGGGGTAGTACCGTGCCACGTCCTATCTTAATACTAGTATCTAAAAATTAAGAGAAACAAATGACACAACGTTAAAATGCAACACACACAATAATGAACAATAATATAACAATGGCCATCTTCCTGACTTGGTACAGGACATTTTTAAAGGGGAGTACAAATGGTTGGTTGAAACTGGTTTTGTGGCATGCCAAACCTCGCACTTGAATGACAAAGTTAAATATAACATTGAAATGACAACATAATATTACAGGACTACAATACAAATAAATAGGAGAACATATTAGACAAAGAAACACATGATTAATAGATAATAAAAAGCATCAGGCTTAAAATTCAAAATGTGTTTTCAAGTAATTGTATGTTTTATGCAGTTTTACTTAAAGCTTGCATTCCTCAATGACAATTACATAAGATATACTAGTTTCAAAATTCTTCCAAAATATTTAAGAACGTTTCTTAATAATAAATTATAAGACCATTGCATCAGGCGAATGGCATTTTGATGTTTTAAATATATATCCTCTACTTTGAAAGCATTTATTTGTAGCCTTTAGATGTTGTCTGCTCCATTAGCGGGTTGTTGTCGTAAGACACATACCCGATTTCAATTCCAAATTTTATTTGTAGACACATTTATCCTTGATATCCTCTTATATCTTTTAGTGTCAACTAGAATGAAAGTATTTTACTATTGCCTTCAACGTGGACACTCACAATTATAAATCATCAAATAAAGATATGTCCATAGATAATCGTAAGAGATGTCCTTAGATATATATCTTAGGACAGGTCTTAGGAATGCTTCGTAATACCGAACCCTGGACATTAATAACTATATCAAAAAAGGACAAAACACACTTACATGAAGGAATAAATTAAATAAAAAAGTTATGAAAATGTTATTGAGGTCAATATCATCTGTTGCGATAAAAGAAAAATATCCTTATGTTTCGATTTTGTACACGTTAAAACCTTTTTTAAGCAATATTTTGTACAGGTTATAACATGTATGAGGTACTTTTGTACATGTTATAACTTGTATTTTTGCATTATACAAGTTATAACATGTACAATATTTTTGTACATGTTATAACCTGTACAAAATTGCAACTTGTACACGACATATACATAAATATGTCAACCATAACATATAACTGATTTAATTTACACCACAACTGTTGGAAAAAACCTTTATGTCTATATAACTTATTTTATTCTAGTCCATTCAACTGACAGAATTGGTATAAATTATATGAATTCTTAAATATCATGTATAATCATGGACTAGCTATTCTTTATAGATCTTACTAGCAATATCTGTTAGCCATTTAGGGGTCTTTTGCATTCAACTCTTTTCTCCATGGAATTTTTTTTACATACTTTTAATTCACATAACCATAGGATTTTTTCAATAAAAAAATCATCAGGATTAAAGTATTAAAATGCATTGGTAAAACGAATATTTCATCACTGACATTCCCGTCAGATCTTCTCATGAATATCCTTTATATATTAGATACAAATTTTATTATTAACAATAACTACAATAAACCTATTCCTCGTATCAAACATAAACTAAAAGAACCAGCCAGGGATTTGTTTTTGTCCCGGCCGATAAAGCTGCTAATAATATTTATTATTGTTTGACGTAAATTTTACATTGAGGTTCTGAAAAAAGAAATTACCATTTCACCAACATTCCAACTGACTCCATTTTCAGAAAACGACATCTGTAACAAACATAAACTTTTAGCTACCGCTTTACAAGCAGAACCAAATACTAAGTACATTGAAATTCCCTACTATGTATTGGCTTCCGAAGCTACACAAAACACCATACAAATATAGATTTATTTCGTCTTCAAGACATTGTTCCACTACTAAATTGTCTATTCTTCTTACCAGTACACTAAGTACAATCGAAATCCTGATAATAAGTTGTTCAAATAAGGCCTTCGAAAATAGTGGAATTAATTACTTTTGGAGTGTCAAGAACCCGTTGGAAGTACTTGATAAATTGCATGCTTACATTGGAGATTTTGAATCTGTCCAAAGTTTTGATTTTTCTACCCTGTATAACATTATTTATTTGAAATCAAATAAGTTAATTTACTAAGAAATCCACAATTTTCGGTTAAAGACGGGAAACTTAATTCATATGTCAGAATGAAATGATATACAAGTCTTGTCCTTGATTTATGTCTCATAAAAAAGGGGGACTTAGAAATTAGAAATAGCTTTACTAAATCATTTTTATTTGTCTTTATTAGGCGAAAAAATGTACGAGAACACTTACATTTAGACTTTTGAAAGCCATGTATTAATTAATATATGAAACTATCTGAAGATAACTCTACCGAAGCGGAATATAATATGTACGATATCAAGAAAAAAATACTTTTGTATTGGAATGGAATCGAAAAATTACGAATAGATATTCTTTTCAAGTGTGAAAAACGTCAACCAAATTTATTCATAATCGGGAACGTCCTTATTAAAATCTGAGACTACTATAATAATCGTCGTCTTCCAACATATATATATACTTAAATAACTATTTGACCAACGTTGTTTACAATTAAAAGACAACGAATTTAATGTTATCTTTCCCTATTTTTGAATGTTATTATAAGTCTGTTCAACTTGCAAGAATACCCCTAAAGTGGACAAATATCCGACAAGCAGTCTATTCTTTAAATTGCTGTCATTGAATATCAAGAAAGAAAATAAATCCCGAATTGACACTCAATAGTTTTCCTAGAAATTATTCACATCCCTTGGGGATTATTAGTGAACGTCCAGTTGCATATATTTTACATGAATGTTGGAACAATTGTGATGATGACGAATTTCGTCCTTTATTCGAGAACAATCTAATTGATATATAAATCTGTGAGTTTACTATGTTCTTAACTTCGATGAACCAAAGCAAGTTATACATTGACCTGTATTTAGCCAATGTAGAAAAGTCAATGCATAACAATACGCACATTTAAAATACAATTCAAGAGAAGTCCGAGTCTGATGTCAGAAGATGTAACCAAAGAAAATAAACGAAATGACAATAATACATAAATAACAACAGACTACTAGCAGTTAACTGACATGCCAGCTCCAGACATCAATTAAACTGATTGGAAGATTATGATTTCATCATATCAATATCAGGCACAATCCTTTCCGTTAGGGGTTTAGTATCATACCATCATAACATATATGAGAAGAACATAACAACAACTGGTTTTTGAATAAATGTGTTTAGTTCCGATACAAAGACCCTATAAGTGAATCAATATTAACGCCAAAATATGCAATTTTTAATGACCTGACAACAGTATCGTAATTATATCCCTTCTTGATAAGTCTATTCAAAGGTTTTGTTAGTTTCTGAGGTGAATACTGACATTTGTGTGTTTTATAAAGAATATTTCCATAAAAAGTTGGATGTGAAATACCTGAACGTATAAGATGTCTGCAGGTTGAGCTATATTTACGAATGATGTCCTTAGTTTAAACATATTTATTTATAGTGGATTGGGAAACAAGTTTTTACAACTTATATTAATCCATTTCCACTTTGCGGGTGCGAGTGCTGCCTTGTAGCGGCATTAGCCTACTCTTTTTCGAAATCTACAAGGTTGTCTTTAACGTGCAAGAGATATGGCTCTCTCTTAACACGGGCCAGCCATTTATCGTCCCCGTCCGACGGACTATCATCGTTTTCTCAAGACCACACTCGCAAATGGTGTCAAGGGAGAGCCGAAAATTGAGTTCCTGAAATTTTCATCCCAAACGGGAATCGAACCAGGAACCTTTGTGTTAGTAGTCCGATGCACTAACCACTACACCACGGCTCTCTTTTGTCCTTATACCGATGATAAAATTTAGGAAATGTTTTGACTAGTTTGTGATATCGAAAACCTGGTGTAATATTTTTTCAGTAATACATAAATTTCTCTTGTTAAAATCTAAAACATTGTTACACAAACGAGCGAATCGTACAAGTTGAGATATATAAACACCGTAAGATGGTGACAAGGGAACGTCACCATCTAAAAATGGATAATTAACGATAAGAAATGAAAAATCATCTCTTTTATCATAAATTTTAGTATTAAGCTTTCCGTTAGTGATATAGATATCAAGATCGTGGAAAGGTGCAGTGGTCATTGTTAGTATTAGATTTATTTTTAAAAAGTAAGTTCAACAGGATAAATTAAGTATACATTCTGAAGTCGTCATTATTGAGAGCCTCCAAATATCTAAAAGTATTATTAAATTTGTTTATGAGATGTTGTTTCGATGGGTCTTTGCTGATTTTTGTCATAAAAATTGTAACTCATAGCAATACAAAAACAGGTCCGCAATAAGTGGTGCACAGTTAGTCCCCATTGGAATTCTGATAACCTGGCGATATACGTAATCTCCAAAGCGAACAAAAATGTTATCTAGTAAAAATTCAAGGGCAGACATAGTATCAAAGCATGCCCAATTGACATAGTTTTTTAATTTATTGCTACTAAAAAATGACCTAAAAGAGTTTGAACATATATATTCACATTCTGACTTTTTAAATGCCCATTTAATTAGGTTGGTGATTTTTTTCTGGTTCGTATTGTTTATTCTTTAGTTTTCTATGTTGTGTCATGTGTACTGTTGTTTTTCTGTTTGTCTTTTTCATTTTTAGCCATGGCGTTGTCAGTTTGTTTTAGATTTATGAGTTTGACTGTTCCTTTGGTATCTTTCGTCTCTCTTTTTTGAGATCTCATAAACATGTTTAACTCCACCACACTTTTGCGCCTGTCCAAAGTCAGGAGCCTCTGGCCTTTGTTAGTCTTGTATTCTTTTAATTTTAGTTTCTTGTGTACAATTTGAAAATTAGTATGCCGTTCATTATCACTGAAATAGTATTATATATTTGTTTAGTGGCCAGCTGAAGGACGCATCCGGGTGCGGGAATTTCTCGCTATATTGAAGACCTGTTGGTGACCCCTTCTGCTGTTGTTTTTTTTGTGGTCGGGTTGTTGTCTCTTTGACACATTCCCCATTTCCATTTTCAATTTTATTGGTAAGAGCTCTGTTTTTTTAGTCTTGAAGGACAACCTAGATGATTTCACCGATTTGTCAAACCTTTCTAGCTAGCTAATTGTGACATCGATGAATCTATAGATGCTGCTCGTGATCTTGATGTTAGGTTGAATGATCTCAAGTCAAAAATAAAATAAGATCATAGTGACCTAAACAAATGGAGCCTAAATTTGAATACAATTTAAAATTCCTCCCTTGTCAAACATTCTCCTTTTCCCTCTTCTTTTAAACAATATGAAATAAGAGCTTCACCCCATACATAAATTTGATGTCTTCCCATATAGCGAAACTATAACCCTAAGATTCTCCTCTTCAGTAGGGATGGGTAAAGAAGAATGACTTGTTCCTATCTATATCGATGTCGTATGAATTTCTGCAATATTTAGTTTGTACTTTTAAGGGGAAATCTATGTTTTCAAAGGGTTGCATTTGCTTCGAACAAATCATGTACAGATTTATGCCCATGTCAGGAAAATGACATATGTCAAAATGTAAACACTCGTCTGGTTGAAGTTAGAAACATTGATGACGACGAAGATGACGATGTTTTATATTGCTGTTACATTGTTAGCAATCGAATTAAAATAAAGCAATCCACCCTATATTCTTAACAATAAATAAAACATTTACTCAATTTTGAAATCGGGTGAAATATAGTAATAATCTATCTAGTGGGGAAAGATATGTAATTATTTATTTTTTTAAATCTGTCTTATGGTCTCTGACCTTGACCATGGTTGGTGGGCTTAAACTACAGGATACCATAGAACCTAGTAGATAATACTAGCGTCGATCATAATTTTCTATTTGCCTTTGGTTTTTTTGTTTTTTTTATTGGCATGCTGTTGTCAACTTGTCTTTAATTTATAAGTTTTTAATGTCCCTTTGGTTTCCCACGCCTTTTTTGTTTGCAATTGTTGGTAAAATACATCGGTGCTGTACATTTGAACATTATATTGTATACTAAGGATGGGGTGTTTTAACTGTTTCTAACTTACTTACTTACTTCTATAAAGCAAAGATATACACAGAGCTTTATATTCAACCAAGTTCGACGTTCATGTTACACTAATATCGAAGCAAATCATTTATATATTCTCTTTCACACCCAATAACAGAAATTTGATATTTATCTAGAAATTGACGAACACCTAACTATCAAAACGTGAAAAAACACATTTTGGTTTCGACAAATTATTAAAGTTAAAATCTTAACTTTAGGTCTTACATGTACTAAACAGAATACATAAATTTCAAATATAGAAATTAAAATAGGTCATGGTCGCTATTATGTAACAGCTGTTTGAAATTTTCAATTTGAAACTTATATGCAAAAAAGTAAATCTAAAGTCGTTTTTGGAGAAAAAAAAATATTAAATAAGTTCTAAATGCAGATACAAAAGATATTTTTCCATAAATAAGTTGTTTTTATTTTGCCCCAAACGCATATATGTAGGAGTTACAAGCTATCTAAATGTGACTGTGCATTTTTCTTGAATTTTTGCTTTGACCTTTGACCCTGATTTAAAAAAAAAAAATGACCACAGCAGACAACGACGACAACGGTATTACGATGAGGCTTGTTCACTACTTTCCAATGATATAAAATATAGCCGTGTGTTATTCCGTAAAGGCAAATCGATCAAATTCGTTGATACTATAGTATTGAGTTGGTGTTGTACTCAGCTCTTTCTTTTTGGTTGATTTTGGAATTCATTTGATCAGATTTATATTAAGATTTCGCTTTGTTCAATTTTTTTATGCCCCACCTACGATAGTAGAGGGGCATTATGTTTTCTGGTCTGTGGCTCCGTTCGTTCGTTCGTTCGTCCTGCTTCTGGTTAAAGTTTTTGGTTAAGGTAGTTTTTGATGAAGCAGAAATACAATCAACTTATAACTTGGTACACTTGTTGCTTATGATATGATCTTTTTAATTTTAAATCCAAATTAGACTTTTGACCAAAATTTCACGGTCCATTGAACATAGAAAACGAAAGTGGGAGTTTCAGGTCAAAGTTTTTGGTCAAAGTAGTTTTTGATGTTGAGATCCTATCAACCTGAAACTTGGTACACATGTTCCTTAGGATATAATCTTTCTAATTTTAAAGCCAAGCTAGACTTTTGACCCTAATTCCATGGTCCACTGAACAAAGAAAATTAAAGTGCGAGTTTTAGGTTAAAGTTTTTGGTCAAGGTAGTTTTTGATGAAGTTGAGGTCCTATCAACCTGAAACTTGGTACACATGTTCCTTATGATATAATCTTTCTAATTTCAAAGCCAAGCTAGACTTTTGACCCTAATTTCATGGTCCTCTGAACAAAGAAAATTAAAGTGCGAGTTTTAGGTTAAAGTTTTTGGTCAAGGTAGTTTTTGAAGAAGCTGAAGTCCAATCCACTTGAAACTTAGTACATATGTTCCTTATGATATGATCTTTCTAATTTTACAGTCAAATAAGATTTTCTACCCAATTTTACAGTCCATTGAACATGGAAAATGATTATGCGAGTGGGGCATCCATGTACTTTGGACACATTCTTGTTAAACATGTTTTTTCTTGATAGTGCGAATCATCTGATATATTTTTTGGTATTTAATCGTTTTGCATGTGGTAGTTTGGATAAAGAGTTTTCGTTGATGGAGCTGCATTGCGACTACGATCAGTTCTTTGAGAAACTTTTTTTGACAGAAAAACTAAACTAAGCTAAATGCATTTTATACATCTTATAGCTGTAGGTAACAACGTTTATATAAAAATAAACGAATTGAAGAATTATCATAAACAGCATGTGCCCATCCCAAGTCAGTAGCCCCTTAATCAGTTGTTGTGGTTGGTTGATTTGGTACATATTTATTTTTGTTTATTTTTATGTTACATTAATGTTTCATGGTTTTTGCGTTTTGTCTGTCCCTTTTCAGGTTCAAGTTCTTAGTCGAGGTATTTTAATGAAGTTGAAGTTCAATCAACTTGAAACTCAGTATTCATGTTCCTTATTATATGATCTTTCTAATTTTATTGCCAAATAAAAGTTTTAATCGTGGTCCACGGAACATAGAAAATGATAGGGAGGATGGGACATCCGTGTACTATGGACAGATTCTTGTTTTCTACATGTATTTATTGGGCCGTTAGTTTTCTAGTTTGAATATATTTATTTTGTCACTTCAGGGCATTTAACAGTTGACTATACTACATTGGCTTTGTTCATTGTATTAAAAAGGCTGTACAGTGACCTATAGTTGTTGATTTCTATGTCATGTTGGTCTCTTGTGAAGAGTTGTCTCATGTGCAATCATTCCATGAAGAAAAATAAATTAAAAATACTCTTGGAATCAACTAATTGATGAAAGGTACAATTATTTAGAAAATACCAATTATATTTGAGGAGCTAGATCCTATTCAGCATAAAAGTGGTTGTTACACGTAAATAATCCAATCCAGTAACATAAAAAAAATATTCAATCGATAACGTATTTGTAGGAACAGCTTCATTGATTGGGAAAAAGACAGGAAAGGTGGTTGGCTACAGTGAGTAGAAGAGATGTAGAAAATCTGCTGTGGCAAAATAGAAAAACGGTTACCAACAAAACATAAATGTCGTAAAAATTGGGACAGAATTATATATATATATAAAGATCACTATAAGTTATATATTATTATTAGTAATCTATATATATATATATATATATATTGAAATTGAAATTTTTTTTATCAAAAAGTAAAATATAAATGTTATTTGGGATGGTAGCTTTGGGAATGTTGATTATCTTACAAAATATAAACACAGCTCCCAAATTCTTGTGTGTGTACGTGTTTTTAGGTCCATGAAGAGCTTGGTCTTAGTCCTGGAATTGCCACAACAGTAACAGAGTAACAGTAAGTGACAAGGATGTTAACAGGAAAGGCAGTGTAGCAAAGACTAAGGAATTAAAGGTTTGATTTAAAAACATTTAAGAATTTTGATTTGAACACAATCTTTATACAGTGAATAGTTTTGAAGGCGATTGATAAACTCTAAACATAGTTAAAACAGTTTGTATACAGCCTTTTGAAATTTCGTATTTCCCCCCAAAAAAGAAATTAAAAATCCCTTTTCTTTTGGGAGTTATATCCGTTTGATCATATAGATAGCAAAATTTTGAAATAAAAAAAATCCTCTAATTTTTTTTTTTTTTAAGTTTCCTGTTGTATCTTTATAACTATGTGAATAAACATAACATTTGTCATACTTTAGATCTGTTACGCGAACTGATATACTGAATTCTTTTTTCAAGGCCCGACTGCAACATGCCTGCTGGGTGTGGCCTAAATGTCTCCATGTGTCGACCGTTATTCACAACTTCATTGTCATTTCCGATTCATTCGTAGCCTTTGTTTGATTTAAGAGGCTGTGCTAATAACCATAGAGCTTCAGTTGGAAAGTGAAAAAAATAAAAAATCATCAAACCTTGCTTAAAATAAACATTTTAGTCTTAAAAGATTACACGACAAACAAGAACGATCATTTGAGAGTAAAAAACACTTTTTTGACAGTTAAATAATGGTTACCATAGAAACTAGTGAATCTGAGACACTATTTGAGGTAGAAAACAGGATATTCGGACATGAAATATAATATCAGAATAAAGAAAAATTTGTAAGGGTTCCGCGGAACCCAGTGTCTCGCCTATTTTTGCTGTAAATCGCAGGCTCAACAACAATGAGGAAAAAAATCAATAAAAATATTCCTCTTGTTACTATTTTATGATTGTAAGAAAATCTAAGTCCATTTAAAAGTAAATTACAGAAAAAAACGGAGTAATCTTTTTACAAACTTTACTTCTGGATACAATCTTATGATCATAAATAAGCTTCTGTCCAAGTTTGGTACAAACCCAGGATAGTTTAAGAAAGTTATTAAAATTTTAAAAACTTCAACCACAGAGTGAATGTAATGGTTCCCCGCAGAAAAACTAAGTCCATTTAAAAGTAAAATATGAAAAAAAAGAATTTATTTATTTACAAAATGTACTTCTGGATACTATATTATGATCATAAACAAGCTTCTGTCCAAGTTTGGTACAAACCCAGGATAGTTTTAGAAAGTTATTAAAATTCTAAAAACTTTAACCACAGAATGAATGTAATGTTTCCCTGCAGAAAAATCTAAGTCCATTTATAAGTAAAATACGGAAAAAATGAAAATTTATTTTTACAAAATTTACTTCTGGATATTATCTTATGATCATAAACAAGCTTCTGTCCAAGTTTGGTACAAACCCAGGATAGTTGGAGAAAGTTATTAAAATTCTAAAAACTTTAACCACAGAGTGAATGTTTTGTTTCCCCGCAGAAAAAACTAAGTCCATTTATAGTAAAATACGGAAAAAATGGAATTTTATTTTTACAAAATTTACTTCTGGATACTATCTTATGATCATAAACAAGCTTCTGTCAAAGTTTGGTAGAAATCGAGTATGGTTTAAGAAAGTTATTAAAATTTCAAAAACTTTAACCACAGAGTGAATATTTGTTGACGCCGCCGACGACGCCGACGCCGACGGAATGTAGGATCGCTTAGTCTCGCTTTTTCGACTTAAGTCGAAGGCTCGACAACAAGATTTTTAAAAGCATGTACATGACTTCGAACGTCATGCGAACAAATTTTAATTATGTGCATAAGTTTCAAAAATGTGTGTGCATAACTTTCAAAAATATTTCGCACGACTTTCAAAAATATTTGGCACGACTTTCAAACTTCTGCGCTCCTCCTTATTAAATCCGTCAATTTGTTTGAAAGTGGTGGTCACTAGTTTTTAAAGGACCGCAAACATTTCTTGCCATCGCATATAGGCATGACAATTAATTTTAATTAAGTGATTGGATATTCTAGCACTAGGCACTATACTATAGATGGAAAGTTTAGGGTAGTCAACGAAGGGCAAAAGGGGGAGGGTGTCATTTATGTTTTTTTTTCCCCATTGATAATTTCTGATTGATATATATGTTGTGTACAAGATGTAAGTTTGTACAAATTAAATTTGTAGGGTTTTTGTACAACTTATAAGTTTTTTGACACCTACCATCTTGCAACAGGTGATACAGGTTTAACTTATAAAATGTACCAGTGTAATGTTTTAAATTCAAAAAAATATACTTCAACCTAATATCTAGTGCTATTCCCCTTGCCTTCAAACTGTAAATGAGGATACCTGAATGGTTTAAATTCTAATTTTATTTTTTTCCTTATACCATATTCATATCTATACAAAATCTTTGTGAGGTTTATAATGTTTTTGTATCAATGCTCAGTATTAAACTGTATCATGAAGTTGTGAAAAATTGACAGAAATATGCGGAGCAAAACAATGTGTGCTTGTATCATCCATTTTTATTCAGCAGGTCATAAAACACTGATAACATGTACAAAAATTCTGTACAAATTATAATCTGTACAACATTACAATTTGTACACAACATATATATATATATATATATATACAACTCGTCTAAACATCAACCCAACAATGTTAGATCTGTAAATTTGCTTTCGCAAATTTTTGGTTCTTCCCTCGCCGGGATTCGAACCCATGCTACTGTGATATCGTGACACCAAATCGCCTGCACTGCAGCCGTCCCGCTAGACCACACGACCACCTGGGCTCTCAAAAAAGAGCTTTCGGTGGCCATATGTTACCTTTCCACGTCAGTTTTAATCTAGCGGCGTACTACAGTACATGATATATAAGGCATGAAGATGTTATTGTTACAGATCAGCTAAATTATCTATAGTAAAGGATCCTACAAATTAATGTAAGATACAGT
Organism: Mytilus trossulus; assembly: GCF_036588685.1. Classification (NCBI taxonomy): domain Eukaryota; kingdom Metazoa; phylum Mollusca; class Bivalvia; order Mytilida; family Mytilidae; genus Mytilus; species Mytilus trossulus. The sequence goes on along the minus strand of NC_086379.1, from coordinate 33,372,430 downwards.
CACAGAAAATAATTATATTCATAAGTACGTCTGAGTCAGTGACAACCCTACAACAGATGTATCCATCGGATCGCCATCAATGATGGTGATACATGGCTGTGTACATAATGTATATACAACTCGTCTAAACATCAACCCAACAATGTTAGATCTGTAAATTTGCTTTCGCAAATTTTTGGTTCTTCCCTCGCCGGGATTCGAACCCATGCTACTGTGATATCGTGACACCAAATCGCCTGCACTGCAGCCGTCCCGCTAGACCACACGACCACCTGGGCTCTCAAAAAAGAGCTTTCGGTGGCCATATGTTACCTTTCCACGTCAGTTTTAATCTAGCGGCGTACTACAGTACATGATATATAAGGCATGAAGATGTTATTGTTACAGATCAGCTAAATTATCTATAGTAAAGGATCCTACAAATTAATGTAAGATACAGTCACAGAAAATAATTATATTCATAAGTACGTCTGAGTCAGTGACAACCCTACAACAGATGTATCCATCGGATCGCCATCAATGATGGTGATACATGGCTGTGTACATAATGTATATACAACTCGTCTAAACATCAACCCAACAATGTTAGATCTGTAAATTTGCTTTCGCAAATTTTTGGTTCTTCCCTCGCCGGGATTCGAACCCATGCTACTGTGATATCGTGACACCAAATCGCCTGCACTGCAGCCGTCCCGCTAGACCACACGACCACCTGGGCTCTCAAAAAAGAGCTTTCGGTGGCCATATGTTACCTTTCCACGTCAGTTTTAATCTAGCGGCGTACTACAGTACATGATATATATATATATTTAAATATTTTTGGGTTATAGTCAGAAATCTTCAATTTCAATATTGAAAAATAATGTAAGTGCACAGTATTGCGCAATATCACAATGTTGCACAATATCAATAAATCTTCAATTACACAGTATTGCGCAATAGCAAAAAATCTTCAATTTTACAGTATTGCACAATAGATCTTCAATTGCACACAATTTCGTCATAGTAAAGTTGCCAAATAACAGAAAATCTTCAATTGCACAAGTTGTTGCATTAGCAAGAACTGTTCAATTTCACAGTATTGCGCAATAAGCAAAAAAACATATCTGATCACAACGTATTTTGCAATAGCAAAAAATCTTTATAACTGAAAACTATTTACAAAATCACTGTGCTTAAACGGCTGTGGGTAACTTAAGTTACCCACAGCCCAAGATGGCGGACTCTAAACTCGTTGAGATGACAGTTGATACGAAATATACTTTTTGCAACGTTTTTCATGATCTATGTAAATATTGATAGGATTTTTGAATAAAGAAATCACCTACCATCACTTCAAATTCGTTAATTTTGACTTCACTTTTGCGCAAGGCCAACTTTTAAAAATGCATAAGATGTCCGTAACTTATAAGTTAAAAATAATCAGACTGTCCGTAACTTTATTTTCGGATGTGGGTAACTTTCCGTTAAATTTGAAAAAAGTATTCCCGGGATAAAACGGGATCTGGCGGTACGGCGAAATTTATCTAACATTCTTCTAGCTTTATAGATTGTTCACTGATGAGTCCTTGACGGAAAAAATTGATATTCTTTCATTTAAATAATTTCTGAATTGTTAGCCAAAATGGTATGGTCTCTACAATATCTAGTGTGATGTGTTGTTGATTGTGAGAAAAAAATGCCAATATCTAGGAGTAGATGGAAGGCTATATTGTTGAACATGTGTTAGTTTATTATACTATATTGTTGAACATGTGTTAGCTTATTATAGCAATAAAGGTAGATTTAAAACAGTTTCATTGACCTCAGGGGTTCAATAAGATCGGGTATCAAATAATACATATCTTCTTTAGAGGTTTGGACTGATTCATCTGTATTTCTGCTAAGGATTGACCTCTTTGAAAGTTAATGACATCATGCTAAAGTTACGGACATCCCTATTGGTATAAGGAAAAAAGTTACGGACAAGTTGTTTTGAAGTTACGGACATCATAAGTGTTTTGGCAAATCGTGCTGTAATCGTTTATTTTGTAGTAACTAACCACGTTTTACATTGCAGAGTTTCCCTAAAAGATTTAAATCACTTTTTAATTACTGAACATTTCTTTTTTATTCATAGTATTGTAATTATATAGGAGCAAACTTCCTAACCGAAGCCAGGCGGCTCCATATTGGGCTGTGGGTAACTTAAATTACCCACGGCCGTTTAAAGCACAGTGAAAATAGTTGGTAAAAAAGTAAAAAAAAAAAAAAATGAGACCAAAGTGACACAGAAATTAACAACTTAAGGTCATTGTACGGCTTTCAACAATGAGCAAAGCCAATACTGCATAGTCAGCTTTAAGAGGCCCTGAATTGACAATGTAAAATGATTCAAAAGAGAAAACTAACAGCCTCATTTAATAACAAAAAATTAGGAAATACAAAGATGTAACACATTAGCAAATATCAACCACTAAATTATAGTCGGCTCCTGACATGGAACAGGCACATACAAACATAATGTGGTGGGTTAAACATGTAAGCAGGATTTTGCCTCAAAAACCTATATTATGTCAATAACTTGATTACAATCCATTCAAACTGTAGCAAACTTCAATAGTGTGTCCAATAATGCACCAACTGTTCAGTGTTTTACCTCAGCGGTCGTATCAGGCTGCTATCGGGGAAGCATTTTTTTTTAAAAGTTGTGCACGAGTATAAATTTTACACGATTTTTCAAACTGATCTGCATCAACTTAAACCTCTGACAAAAGACAATATCTATTTTATTTACATGGCACTTAAGGGACTCCATAAATGATTGACAATCTCTTCATATTTGTTATTCATCTCTGCCTTACCTTGTCCCGCAAAATTAATCAATGTTCTTTCGAGTTGGCATTGATGAAAAGGGATACAACTGCAATGAAAAGTTTGTATTCTTCGCAAGTATATTTTAATGAGAGTTTTTTTAAGAGCTAATTCATTAGAAATTAGAGACATCACATGAATAGAAAAGAATGTATGATATTGGAATAAATTTGACTTAACCATACTTGTATTCAAAACCGTCCCTTATGGGGGAAAACCCCAGGAAATAGGATCTTCAAAGAGACTTTGGGTCGAGTTTGGGTTCGAGTGTGATTAAGCTCGGGATTGCGGGATTTACCCTTTCGGGATAAGGGAATTTTTTCACGGTCGGTGATATACTAACATTAGATCGTATATCACCGAAAATGCGTGTAAGACACTAGTCTGCTCTCTTGTCACCTCCAGATTAGACTATGGAAACGCTTTGCTATATAATGTAAACTCTTCCACTATAGCAAGACTACAACGCGTTCAAAACACAGCAGCTAGACTTATCACAAGAAAAAGGAAGTTTGACTCTATAACACCTGTTCTGATGCAGCTACATTGGCTCCCCGTGAAATACCGATCACATTTTAAACTTTTACTTTACGTTTTTAAGGCATTACACGATAAAGCACCTAAATATTTGAAAGAACTGATTGTACCATACGCTCCTATTAGAACACTTCGGTCAGAAAATGAAGGACTCATAACGAATCCAAGAGATGTCCGCACTAAAACATACGGTGAAAGACGATTCGACCGAGCTGGAGCTACATTGTGGAATGACCTACCAATTCATTTACGGAGAGAACAATCGCTTCCTTGTTTTAAAAAAGGTTTGAAGACACATATTTTTAGACTGGCGTACTGTGATGTGTAAGAAATGTGATAATTTATTATTATTCTAAAAAGTTTAAGTGATAGGACCTTTTTTATTTTTAATTTATTTAAATTTTTAGTTTTGACGATTTTATTGAATAGACAGTTTTATTTATCTTTTCATTGTGTTTTACTGGAATGTAAATACTTATAATTTTCATCATTATTCTTTTATTGACTGTTATATTTAATATGTTTTATGGTGTTCATTGTGATATATATTTCCCCTGTCAATGCTCTTAATTTCCATCATTATTCTATTTAATTTCTGTTTTATTCTTATGTTCATATATATATAATTGCTATTATTGTATGCATTGTGATATATATTTTCCTTCAATTTTATATGTTAAGCGCTTAGAGTATTATGTTTATTAGATAGGCGCTATATAAAAGCTATGTAATAATAAATAATAAATAATACAGACACTAAAGTTAAACTCTCAGACTTAGACATCGATAGACATTAGTATTCAAAGCATTTGGAATGACACTTTTATTCTACAAACAACATCATACTGTATCGAAAAAGACGTCTTGTTAACGAGTTTATGTTAACGAATAACACACGGCTATATATATATATATATATATAAAACGTCTGTATAGTAGTCAACGATTTTCCCCACGAGGGCGCTGGATCGTTACGAGTAACGATACATGTACACAATAAATAAATTATATAAACGCCTAAAAAAGTGTACACAACAACTCCAAATACAAAAAAAGGTAACTATAAATGTAATTATTTATAAATATTTCGGATAACAGATATCCTTCGTCAGTCAGATTCTGATGTGAAATGAATCATCTTTGAGTCTCGTTAGATTAAACTTTTACTAAATCTTGAATTATATACAATAAAAAAAGTCAAACCGAACATCAGTAAAGACGCTTGCACCATTCTAAAAAAATGTTAACATGACATAGGTTATATGGTTTATTACAACAGAGAGCTCATATATATGCTTTAAATACAAATAATAATGTGCGATTTGAACTAGCACAATTCTAAAACTGTATCGGGAACGACAATTATGATATATATTATATATGCAAAATCATTATATTTTCCAATCATGAATGTCGTCGTAATCTCCCATGGTCACGATTTTCAAAATTGTGTGGTTTCTTAAGGTACCCAGATACCTCATCATACAGGCCATCATCAACACAAAAAATAAAATTATTGCTTTCTGTGTTAATAGTTCAAATTATAGTTTACTTATCATTTAGCTGAAACATTAAATTTATCATATAACGAAAGCTGAAAAGATTTATATAATTTGAGTATTTCATGATTTCTAGCTGAAATTTACCATATTTTGAACGAAAGAAAATTCGTTGCTTGTAACTTTCACGGGATTTTTACTCTGATTAAATCAATAAGATATGTAAATAAAATTAAGAATGGAAATGGGGAATGTGTCAAAGAGACAACAACCCGACCAAATAAAAAAACAGCAGAAGGTCACCAACAGGTCTTCAATGTAGCGAGAAATTCCCGCACCCGGAGGCGTCCTTCAGCTGGCCCCTAAACAAATATATACTAGTTCAGTGATAATGAACGCCATACTAATTTCCAAATTGTACAACAGAAACTAAAATTAAAATAATACAAGACTAACATAGGCCAGAGGCTCCTGACTTGGGACAGGCGCAAAAATGCGGCGGGGTTAAACATGTTTATGAGATCTCAACCCTTCCCCTATACCTCTTACCAATGTAGAAAAGTAAACGCATAACAATACGCACATTAAAATTCAGTTCAGGAGTCTGATGTCAGAAGATGTAACCAAAGAAAATAAACAAAATTACAATAATACATAAATAACAACAGACTACTAGCAGTTAACTGACAAGCCAGCTCCAGACTTCAATTAAAATGACTGAAAGATTATGATTTCATCATATGAACATCAGGCACACTCCTTCCCGTTAGGGGTTTAGTATCATACCATCATAACATATATGAGAAGAACATAACCCGTGTCATGCCAACAACTGTTTTTAGAATAAATGTGTTTAGTTCACATGTACACATGTGTGCCAATTATCTTTCATGTAATGGTAATCGTTGAGAAGAAAATCCCAATTTAGAACACAAATTAAGTGATAATTCTACCTTGATTCAAACACGCCTTTTCTCGTGCCGTTGATCGTTTTGTAACTTACACTATCAGGTCATTAACTAGGACAATTGTCACGATCTTCATTAGTCTCGATTACCCAGACGCATATCGTGAATATAGCGTCTGGGGTGATTAACCGGACTTGTCAAATATTTATAGGGGGCGTAACAAATAATTAAATATAGAACATATCTATAAATAGCAGTTCCGTTATCCCCAATATATATTTTTTAAACAACAGTAAACAGTACATGTATATACGACATTCTTGTAGCTCACTCTATGTTGGCCAACTTGCTGATGGGGAAGTTTTAATACAAACTCTTGTCTGCAACTGAATGATTTATAAACATGTAATAAACTAAAAGATCTATACTATAGTCAAAATTAAGCTTTAAATTGGCCGTACTTTATATTCAGATTTCGGATATTTTTTACTCTTTTTTTTTGTCATGGTTTCTATCTAACTAAGTCTTACTTGATCATTTAAAACTACTTTTTACTTTTCGACTGGTTGTGTCACCCCTGGTTTCTCGATTACCTGGGCACCGCAGACGGCGGCACACAAAACGCCTGTTTCGTTTTATTATGAGGCTTAGTTACGACCCTGTGAAAGTATTAAAGCACTCGTCATAGGCCCATTTTTTTCGTAGAAAAAATGTGGTTGATTATATAGGGAAACACTGTAGCATGAGTGAGTGTAGTTCCCCTCCCTAATAACAAGTTCTGAATCCGCCACTGTTCGTGTAGAGAGGATACCAAGCTCTCTGCACGCTTAAAAAGGAGTCCCTAGGTGGACCGTTATACTTTGATCTATATGTCTGCTTCGATACAATATACACTTATTTTTTAGTGAGTCGTAACTTCTCAAACCTGTATCCCGAACAAACTATAAATTAGGACCTCCTTTTTATAAATTTTGTTAACTTCTTTTCGTCCTGAACATGATCAATATTTACCACAAGACGATAAAAAAGCAACCCAAGATCAAACTGTTCTTATATTATTGCACACCTGTTCACTTTTTCTCTGTCCTTCATACTACAAAATACCACTATTCTCCATTCTTAGTATTTTATCACATCGTCCTAAACATGCATGGAATATTTGTCACTGGACGTTAAGCAACCAACAATCAGTATATTGTGTCACCGTAAGTCTCTATTCGTTATTTGTTTAACCATTTTTCCTTGCTTTGTCTCATTATTCTCAGTTCCTTCCTTTAAATATTTATCTGATGCACTTACCTTACAAAAAAGCACACATCAATTTACGTCTATGTAAAGAAAAACATCTCATACAAATACTAAGATTGCATATGTAGAAAAACTTCCTTAACAGGTATAACTGGCAGATCAGCGAGATCACTGGTCACACAATGAGCCAACTCAATTTCCATTTACAAAATTAACTGATCTTAAAACTGCAAACGACAGAATAGTCTAAATGTTGTTCAACTATTACACCAATAATTGCCTAATCCTTTTGGGAAGAAAATATTTAGGAACAAACCTTCACACAAAACCACTGTCATGACTGTGCCAGTGTAGCCCGTGTCCATGGAGAAATACAGAACTTAACCAGTCAGTCATGAAACCCAATACTCTTTGAATGCATGTTTGAATCATGCACATGTAAAAGATGGAATGGGATTTACCCCACACTGCATAGTAACTTGTGAAAAAAGATAACAACTCAAAAGTGTATTTTACTTCTCTAACTGTTGTAATTTCCATCATGTATAAGCATGCAAAAAAGGACAGCTTCACATGAACTATACATTCTGCATGCTGTAAACCTTTTATATAACAATAAGGAAATTGGTATGATTGCTAACGAGGCAACAACCCAGCAGAGTTCAAATGACATAGATATACGCAAATGTGAACACTGCATGGCCTTCAATATTAAGAAAACTCCATACCATATAGTCAACTATAAGAGGGCCCGACATGAAAATGAGATACAATTCAACCGTAAAAACTAACTTTTTAATTGTTCATATGATTTTTAATTTGTTAATACATATCTAATTTCCCTAACATTTCTGACAACAATGTGATTCTCGATATTTGTTTCATTTAATCAATATACGTCTGTGTATTTTATTCGCTTTGTGGCGGCTGTCAAAATAATGTATACCCAGCATTTTTGGTTCTGTGATCTATTTATACTGATTTGAAGCTTCAGTAATTAAAAAAAGCTTTCAGTTTAAATCTTGTTTATGCTTATGATATAATGAAAATCCTGGGTAATATATATATAAATTTTTATTTATAATTCTTCACATTTTACACATAAAATCTGTGTCCATAAATCATCATTGGTTTGTCTACAAAAGAAAGTAAATATTAAAATCATATCAATTTTTAGTCACCAGCATAGCATGTATATGAAAATCAAATTGTTTTAAAACATCAAACATCAAAGAAATATATTGTATACAATATTGTCGGCAAGCTGAATCGGACCGGCTTCAGGATGCAAGATTATCTCGCTGCATGCATTGACGACCCAACCCATTGGTGGCATTTGGATGTTTACTGCTCTTTTGTCGGGTTGCCCAGTGTCTCTTCAACACATTCCCTGTTTGTATTCTCTATCCAAACCATGCATGGATTTTTCTCATTGTTGAAGGCCAAACAGTTGCCTATAATTGCTCACATTCAATTTATTTGAACTTGGGTGGATAGTTTTCATTGGTATTCATAATGATACCGCATCTCCTTATTTGTGTAATGTTGAACTTTTGGCAATTTTATCTTCAATTTTGTTTTAGTCTACATGATTAACTCTTAATCATGATGATGTCTACTTTTCGTTATTTATATCATTTGGTTCACTAGTTGCTCCATTATTGACACTTTTTTCATTGATGCTGAATATATTGTTTAACTGTCTTTTGTTTTGCAGAAAATCGAATGTATAAATCATTTTGACCGTTTAGTTTACTGTGTAAAAAATGGCATCTTCTGGATACACTTTGTTTTTCTTTGAATGTATACATCATTGTGTATCTCTCCTTCCCCCCCCCCCCCCTTTTTTTTTTTTTACACATATCAAGATGCAAATCCCCTTATTTAGATAGATACAACGAACTTATCTGGATGTAGGTGATATTTCGGCGTCATAGCAGTTTTCCTTCAAGTATTTATAAATTGAACGGTATTACACATCAACCCAAAATGTATTTATAATATACGACTGTTCGAGTGGTCCCATTCCACATAACAATTGACACCTATTGTATAATTATCAACTCGTTTTCGTTGCACGAACATGCATGAAAGAATATAATAACTCGATGTATCAGGTTGCATTGCAACTAATGTTACAGTGCGTGTTGTTATAACATCTTACCAAGGTTGGATGTGCTGGTTTTTCCTTCGCGTCCATGCCCATGCAAGCCATGCTGTGTGGTGTTTTCCATGAATTGTATGTCGTCACAAAAAATATATAAATAGCGTTCAACAACAATCGGTACACTCGGACTTTGTAATCTACTAATGATATTATCGTAATGTCATTTCTTCCGAAGTCAATAACCAACTTCTTGGTTATTCGTCTTGGACGTTATCTCTAACAACAAGTTAAAAAAGCCGATATTATTCCGAATGTCATAAATTACCATTTTTATATCACTTGTCATCCAGACGCTCTACTTTGAAAAAATAAGCGGCTGGATGATCGAGACTAGATCCTCATTTCTCTTTTTTTGCTTGTATGGTCGATTTAAAACACAAATTTAGAGATAATTCTACCTGTTTGATTCAAACACGCCTTTTCTCGTGCCGTTGATCGTTTTGTAGCTTACACTATCAGGTCATTAACTAGAACAATTGTCACGATCTTCATTTCTCTTTTTTGCTTGTTGTATGGTCGATTTGTCCAGTTAGTTTGAAGATCATATTTTAGAACCAGCAGACCTTAATCAGGTTCCTTGACGAATCTATTTTTCAGCATCATGGTAGATCAACAGTTACTATGATACATGAGGAAGACATTTATCTAGCTAGCACTTCCAAGGACCCTAAATTTGTTCAGAAGGAGTATTAAGGTTTTAAGTACTATTTTGTACGCCCGATAAAGTAGATACTCGCATGAATTTACATGCTTTTCATGTAGACAAAGAGTTGGGTGTGAAAGGAATCAAGTCACAAGATAAATGCTTCGATCGTATGCGTTCATTACGTCCCCTCCATGCAGCATACGAATGCTCTATGGTTTCAAACACGCACAATAACTTGAACACAATATTTGCGCTGCTACATACTTGTCCACAAATTATGAAAAAGTCTCGGGTTTGGCATCTGTAACATTCTACCATCCGCAAATGCTGTAACATGATGCGTTACAATGTTTTCATCCCGTTTTAGAATCAGTAAAAGTAAAAACACAAAAATACTAAACTCCGAGGAAAATTCAAAAAGGAAAATCAAAAATCAAAAGGCAAAATCGAAAGTCCAAACATATCAAACGAATGGATTACAACTGTCATATTCATGACTTGATACAGACATTTTCTAATGTAGAAAATGGTGGATTGAACCTGGTTTTATAGCTAGCTAAACCTCTCACTTGTATGACAGTCGCATCAAATTACATTACATGGTCAACGATGAATGAACAAAACAAACATACTGAAAGAGTAAAAATGTCAAAAATAGGGGCACAGCAGTCAATAATGTGTTATCATCTTAATATCACTGTAAAAACAACAAATGTAACGAAGAAGTACAAAAAAGGCAAACATCAAATTTAACATACTAATTTTGTTATTCTTATACGACTTAATTTATGTATGTAAAGTCTACCCGTAGAGGATAGAAGGTTTTCAGTACTGATGTAAAATTGCGCGTTTGAATTTAGCACAGGTAGACATAAAAATTATTTTGTCGTTCAAAGTATGACGGCATACATACATGCAGAGTCACATAAAGTAGATATAACAAAAACAGATTTAACAGTACAAGTAATAATAATAATAATAATAAATACAATAATTGTGTGGTTGTTTTTTAGTCTTGAAGGACAGCCCAGATGATTTCACCGATTTGTCAAACCTTTCTAATTGTGACATCGATGAATCTATAGAAAGCAGCTCGAGATCTTGTTGTTAGGTTGAATGATCTCAAGTCAAAACTCAAAATCTATAAAATGTCAACAACTTTTATCTAAACAATGTAATGTAATGAAATATATACCTTCAAATAGATTATTATCTAATTAAAAGATTTCACTTAATATTTTTTTTATATAATATAGCTTTCACAAAATAACAAACAAACCTTGCACAAAATTATTCAAAAAATTTACCAAAGAATATCTTTAAGAAAATGAGTGATCTCCCTTTGTACAGAAATATTGTTTAACATAGTACCTAAACATTAGATATGGATTTTTTCTACAGACCATAACTCTGGACTAAATCATCAGACCGGGACAAGATCTATAACTTGTCATGATAAAACTATATACCAAATATTAAATCAATACTTTCAAGAGCGAAGAAAAAGAGTTGTGAAAACTTATTTGCCAGACTAACGGATGACAGACAGAAAGACGGACAGATCACAGACGGACAGACAGACAGAGTGCATTGCTAGGGGACTAATTATTCACTAACCATTTCTTGCTACAATGCATCTTCCAATATATCTCACTGAAACAAAATAAGATATCACTGAAGAGGCACTTAATTTAACATTAAAAAACCTTTTTTTAAAAAGAAGTCAACACTAATCATCACTTGTATGCAAATGTTTAGTGTCACAGTACCTAAATTACATTGAGTACCCAAAGTTAAAATAGCAGCAGAAATCTTACAAATTTTCTTCGAGACTAAACAATTTGTATTTTTATGGTTTGACTTTATGCATGTCTTTTTACTTAGCTAAAATACATCTAAATATTCATAACACGTTCACAGTATATATCAACAGATGAAATATCCACAGGAAGAGTAAAATGTTATGAAAAATCGACATG